>NC_091978.1:373679323-373979323 GCF_044704955.1 Pristiophorus japonicus
AGCGGGGGGGGGGGGGGGAGAGAGGGGAGGCGGGGGGGGGGGGGAAGAGGGGAGGCGGGGGGGGGGGGAAGAGGCGGGGGGGCGGTGGGGAAAGAGAGGAATGGAGGGAGGGGGGGGAGAAAGAGGAGAGTTTTTTTTAAATGAAGGGAATTGGTTTGGTAGACTGAAGAAACTCTCTTAAACCAACTAAGAATTTTGACCACAAATCCTAATTACAAAAATTCTTAACTTTTCCAAGTGTCAGTCTGATAGCAGAGGATCACAAGCTAGATACAGGTGACAGAAGCCTTTTGACTCATCTTAGCTCATTCGTCCACAATCAAAAACTTAAACTTTTAACCTTATGCCACCTTACCCTGGTATCCTGGCATCAGTAGAATTTATTATTCTACTTCTTTAAAAGGTATGTTTAGTAACTGGCTTCCTGACAGCAGATAAAAATAAATTATTTGCAAATGTCCTCAATTCCATCCCATATTTGCAAAATCTCAGTTCACAACCACATCATCATCATAGGCGATCCCTCGAATGAGGATGACTTGCTTCCACATGAGTCCACGTGTGTTTCGAAGAAGGAACCGATGTTCCAGTTCTGAACACCAATTGAGGGGGTGGAAGATGCGTGAATTTTTTTTAAACGTGTGGTGACCGTTGCACACCAGCCACCACACGGGCTCGACAGAGCTAGGCCTTTATCCAATGGCAAGGGTTAACCAGGACGATTGGAGACCTGCTCTGCTGCACGGACATCTTGTGCAGTTACACAGAAACTTTCCACCAATGGATTAAATAAATTGGGCAGAATGTAGAACTGCAGATTATATCTAGTATAATATAGGATTATATCTAGGCTTGATGGATCTTTTAATTTTTCTTGTACCATACGCATATGTAAAGTCCAACAAATCTGCTAACCATTGCATGAACAAAGCCGTAGAAATTCCAAACTGCTTCTGACCAAGCAAGGCCAATTAGTAGTACAATGGGGTCCAAGATCAAACCTCTTGCAGTTTGCTCTATTGGCTATAGAAATCAAGAATTTAAAAAGTTTAAAAAGCCAAACTCCACACACACATTTTGTGTCAACACAATCGTATTTTTGTAAAATGTTTTTCTTCACACCTGTATGAAGGTATGTAGATATATAAAGTACAGCTTTACAGAATATGCTAACTTGTGTGTGTATGTGGGGCAACAACAACCATTTTCCATTAGGGTTACCAACTCTGGTTCGACATATTCCTGGAGGTTTCATCCCACAACCTCAAGCTTCTAACCATCCTCAATCAGTATTTCCTCCCCATCTAATATTTTTATAACTAATAAATAAGTGATCCAGTGCTCCAGTGAAGTACTGAGCCGCTGCACTGTCAGATGAGACGGTAAACTGAGGCCCCGTCTGCCCTCTCAGAGGTTAAATATCCCATGACACTATTTCAAAGAACAGCAGGGTTGTTCTCCCTGGTGTCCTGGCCAATATTTATCCCTCAATCAACATCACAAAGCATATGATCTGGTTATCACATTGCTGTTTTGGGGAGCTTGCTGTGCGCAAATTGGCTGCCCCGTTTCCTACATTACAACAGTGATTACACTCCAAAAAGTACTTCATTGACTGTATAGCACTTTGGGACGTCCTGAGGTCATGAAAGGCGCTACAGAAATGCAAGTCTGTCTTTCTTTCTTCAAAGTACAGTTTAACAGAACATAGCAATGTGTGTGTGCATGTGTGGCAACAAGCATTTTCCATCAGGGTTACCAACTCCGGTTGGACATATTCCAGAAGGTTTCCCCAAGATGACTGGGCTCCTCTAATTCTGCCCTCTTGAGCATCCCTGATTATAATCGCTCCACCATCGGGGCCCAAGCTCTGGAACTCCCTGCCTAAACCTCTCCACCTCGCTTTCCTCCTTCGAGTCACTCCTTAAAACCTACCCCTTTGTCCAAGCTTTTGGTCACCTGTGCTAATTTTTACTTATGCGACTCGGTGTCAAAGGTTTTAATCACATAACACTCCTGTGAAGTGCCTTGGGATGTTGAAGGCGCTATATAAATACAAGTTGTTGTTGTTGTTGTTTCATCACACAACCTCAAGCCTTTAACCCCCCCCCCCCGGCGCTATGTGTTTTCTTCCCACATCCAATATTTTTTGTAACTAGATAAAGTGTTCAAAGAAAATGAAAACAAAAACACTTTTTTTAAATGCCATGATTTTTCTTTCTCCTGGATTTGGTTCACACCACCTTTAATTCCTGGAGACTCCAGGACGAATCCGGGAGGGTTGGCAACACCAGTTCCTCTGCCTATCGGGTGATGAGTGTTGGAAGCGTCCACAGGACGGGAGAGAACGGGTGATCGATTGAACCCCCAGGCACTGGATGGGGGTCGGGGGTCCAGCCTCCGGGTCCCGGGAAACCCGCGTCCCGCCTCAGGGACAACACTTACCGGTTACCGAGCCCACCCATGTGAGAATTAGGTTGAATTTCAATTCCATTCGACTCAATATTTAAAGATATAGCTATATATATGTATAAAGGGCGCGGCACGGGGAGGGATGAACACTCACAGGTTTGCCGAGGACGATAGTTCGGGCCCGCGGCTCCAATTCCCCCTGAGGCGGCTCGAGCGCGGCAGCTGTCCACCCGCCGCGGCGGCTGAGGGCAGGGCGCGCATGCGCCAGCTCCGCCTCCGCCGCCAAACCCCGCCCACTGAGGGACCGGCGCGAGGGTGGGCGAGCGGCCGTCCTCTGCACGCGCCCACTGGCGGTCGGCAAAAATAGAGAGAGAGAAAGGATAGAGTGAGGGAAAGAAAGAATAGCGAGAGAAAGTATAGAGTGAGGGAAAGGATAGAGTGAGGTAAAGGATAGAGAGAGAAAGGATAGAGTGAGGGAAAGGATAGAGTGAGGGAAAGAAAGGATAGCGAGAGAAAGGATAGAGTGAGGGAAAGAAAGAATAGCGAGAGAAAGGATAGAGTGAGGGAAAGGATAGAGTGAGGGAAAGAAAGGATAGCGAGGGAAAGGATAGAGTGAGGGAAAGAAAGAATAGCGAGAGAAAGGATAGAGTGAGGGAAAGGATAGAGTGAGGTAAAGGATAGAGAGAGAAAGGATAGAGTGAGGGAAAGAAAAGATAGCGAGAGAAAGTATAGAGTGAGGTAAAGGATAGAGAGAGAAAGGATAGAGTGAGGGAAAGAAAGAATAGCGAGGGAAAGAAAGAATAGCGAGAGAAAGGATAGAGTGAGGGAAAGGATAGAGTGAGGTAAAGGATAGAGAGAGAAAGGATAGAGTGAGGGAAAGAAAAGATAGCGAGAGAAAGTATAGAGTGAGGGAAAGGATAGAGTGAGGGAAAGAAAGAATAGCGAGAGAAAGGATAGAGTGAGGGAAAGGATAGAGTGAGGGAAAGAAAGGATAGCGAGAGAAAGGATAGAGTGAGGGAAAGGATAGAGTGAGGGAAAGAAAGGATAGCGAGAGAAAGGATAGAGTGAGGGAAAGAAAGAATAGCGAGAGAAAGGATAGAGTGAGGGAAAGGATAGAGTGAGGTAAAGGATAGAGAGAGAAAGGATAGAGTGAGGGAAAGGATAGAGTGAGGGAAAGAAAGAATAGCGAGAGAAAGAGAGAAAGAAAAGAGTGAGGTAAAGGATAGAGTGAGGGAAAGAAAGAATAGCGAGAGAAAGAGAGAAAGAAAAGAGTGAGGGAAAGGATAGAGTGAGGGAAAGGATAGAGTGAGGTAAAGGATAGAGAGAGAAAGGATAGAGTGAGGGAAAGGATAGAGTGAGGGAAAGAAAGGATAGCGAGAGAAAGGATAGAGTGAGGGAAAGAAAGAATAGCGAGGGAAAGGATAGAGTGAGGGAAAGGATAGAGTGAGGGAAAGGATAGAGTGAGGTAAAGGATAGAGAGAGGGAAAGGATAGAGTGAGGGAAAGAAAGAATAGCGAGAGAAAGAGAGAAAGAAAAGAGTGAGGTAAAGGATAGAGTGAGGGAAAGAAAGAATAGCGAGAGAAAGAGAGAAAGAAAAGAGTGAGGGAAAGGATAGAGTGAGGGAAAGGATAGAGTGAGGTAAAGGATAGAGAGAGAAAGGATAGAGTGAGCGAGAGAAAGGATAGAGTGAGGTAAAAGATAGAGTGAGAAAGGATAGAGTGAGGGAAAGAAAGAATAGCGAGAGAAAGGATAGAGTGAGGGAAAGGATAGAGTGAGGTAAAGGATAGCGAGAGAAAGGATAGAGTGAGGGAAAGAAAGAATAGCGAGGGAAAGGATAGAGTGAGGGAAAGGATAGAGTGAGGGAAAGGATAGAGAGAGAAAGGATAGAGTGAGGGAAAGAAAGGATAGCGAGAGAAAGGATAGAGTGAGGGAAAGAAAGAATAGCGAGAGAAAGGATAGAGTGAGGGAAAGGATAGAGTGAGGTAAAGGATAGAGAGAGAAAGGATAGAGTGAGGGAAAGAAAGGATAGCGAGAGAAAGGATAGAGTGAGGGAAAGAAAGAATAGCGAGAGAAAGGATAGAGTGAGGGAAAGGATAGAGTGAGGGAAAGAAAGGATAGCGAGAGAAAGGATAGAGTGAGGGAAAGAAAGAATAGCGAGAGAAAGGATAGAGTGAGGGAAAGGATAGAGTGAGGGAAAGAAAGAATTGCGAGAGAAAGGATAGAGTGAGGTAAAGGATAGAGTGAGGGAAAGAAAGAATTGCGAGAGAAAGAAAAGAGTGAAGGAAAAAAGAGTGAGGTAAAGAAAAGAGTGAGTGAGAGAAAGAATTGAGTGAGTGAGAGAAAGAGTGAAGGAAAAAAGGAGTGAGGGAAAGAAAGGAGTGAGGGAAAGAAAGAAAAGAGGGCTCAACAATTTTGCCCAAGCCCATTTTCTGGCGTATTAGAACATAAGAACATAAGAATTAGGAACAGGAGTAGGCCATCTAGCCCCTCGAGCCTGCTCCGCCATTCAACAAGATCATGGCTGATCTGGCCGTGGACTCAGTATTGCCAGAGTTATGCCCAGTTTTCTAGGCCAGAAAAGCTCTGGAAATATTGTGCCAAAGTTTCCCCGATGTATAATTCAAATTTGGCGCCGCGCCTCGTGTCCGGTCGCCTCGGGGGCTGGAGCCTGCTGTCTGCACCGAAAAACAATGCCGCACCTTCTGCGGAAAGAAAAAGTTAGGTTTCTGCCGTCGTTGCACCGGACACACATGCGCAGTACAGCTCCGAGTTAGCAATCGGACATTTTTAAAGAGCCAGTTGTGAGTGTGAGAAGGAGTGCTGTGTGAGAGCATTGGAAAAATCGCAGCTGCAGCAGTACAAGAAGCAACGCAGTGCAAGGACCAAGAATTTCTCGCAGGATGAAGTGGAGGCACTAGTTACTGTGATTGAGAACAGATGGCAGGAGCTGGACATCAGCAGAGGTCCCACCCAAAGAAATGAAGAAACGCTGGAACCAAGTTGCAGAAGATTACTGCGCAATGGTGACCACCACGAGATCTGGAGGCCAGTGTAAAAAGAAGTGGCAGGATCTTGGTCAAGTAGTTGGTGTAAGTAATATTTTCATTTATTCAATGCAATTGCAATTGTAAATGTGACCAGCTGCATATGTCGCACCCAGCAGAAAGTCAGCCTCCCTAAAAAGTTATGTTTTATCTTTGCAGAGAAAAGTGGCCTACAACAAACGAGAAAGAACTCGAACAGGAGGAAGCCCAGCAAATCTGCAGCCACTGACACCCTTGGAAGATAGGGTCGCTGCTTTGATGGATCCTGCCTGGAGAAAAGCAACCACCACTGCACAAGCTGGGCCCACACTCGAGGGAGAGGGTAAGCCCTGTAAATTCCAGTCTGGCTTTGCTAAGTGTTAAGTACTGTGCGGGCTAGCTATGCTTCGGTTCATGGGGATCTCGCTGTCAGTTACGCTTCGGTTGATGCAATGTGCTATCATTCATTGTGGTCCTTCAAATCAGCCTGCTGCCTGTGCTGTGTGAGCCTACTCATGCCACCCACCTCTGCTGCTAACCATTTGTCTGTGTTCTGTTATATTTTGCAGAACTTGAGGCCGACCCTGACGATGTAGAAGAAACTTCAGACGAGGACGAGCCTGAACAGGATAACATCTTCGAATCCAACCCTCCAGACCAAGAACATGGGAGGGAAGGGGAGGGGATGGAGCTGGATGAAGCCCCCACTGTTTTACTCACTTTGGAGGAGATGCCGCTCATTGCGGTGACAGCCCCTTCCGTGACTAGTGGTTTGAGTGCTGGTGGGACATTCCATGGTTTCCGAATGTCCGAGGCTGTGGGTCCCAGTGGTGTGATGCAACAGGGCACACCCAGGGCCCCACCTTCCGAGGCTATGGGTCCCAGTGCAGGGGGTGCACCGAGGCACCCCCAGGGCCCCACTGTCCCAGGCTGTGGGTCCCAGTGGTGGGGTGCGAGCCACACCCGTGGGGAGCAGGGGAAGGAGAGCTGGAACGCGCTCTCCTGAGGTGCAGGATCTGCTTCAGATGATGGCATGAGTGGGGAGAGCATTGACCTTACGCAATCATTCCTAGACACCATCAGTGGGGTGGGTGACAAGATAGTGGGACTGTCGGGAGAAGTAACAGCAATCTCACGAGAAATGGGAACGATGCCAGTGAACATGAGGGAGGGAGTGCCACAGGTAGGTGATATGCTCGCACTACCCGAGATGTTAGAAAGAATAAGCTTGGTACCAACCCCAGAAACACTGCCACCGCCTGTGGGCAGGGGTGGTGGAGTCACCAAGAACAAGCGTGGTGGGTATCTTAGAATAATGTGGAGGAGAGATGGGTGCAGCTTTTCTTTGCTGTGGTTGTTGTTATTGTTGCTGTTGTAACTCTTGTTCTCAAATTAAAAGTTTTTTGTAAGTTATGTAAATTTACACATTTATTCGTAAATGATCTTAAAGTTTTTAAGTGACCTTAAAGTTTGTAAGTGATCGTAAAGTTTGCAAATGATTGTAACTGAAAACTTTAAAGTTTGATACAAGAATAATTTTATTAAAGTTAACTTAAGTACAAACTTAAAATTTTGAATAAAATATATTTTACATTAAAACTGAATAATTTTCATTATTTGTTCAATTATTAAAACTTCTCCCCCCCCCCCCCCCCATAACTAATTGCAGTCTGGTGACTTCTCCCCTTCTTCCCAGCCCCCCCTCCCCCCAACTAATTGCAGTCTTGTGACATCTCCCCTTCTCTCCCCGCGCCCCGCTCTTCCTCCCCCAAACTCATTGCAGTCTTCAGAAGCCTTCCGATCAGCACCTCGCTCTCCGGGCTCAGTGTAGAAGGCTTCTGATCGACACCTCCCTCCCCGGGATCAGTATGCATAAGCCTTCCGATCAGTCGGTACCTCCCTCTCTCCCACCCCCGGGGCTTGTTTTCCAGCCAAGCCCCAAGCTCCTGAGTCCGGGCGCGGGGCCGATTCTGCCGGCCAAAGCTACGACGCTCCAGTCCTGCTTGAAGATGTTCGGTGGTGGCGTGTGAGTAAGAAAAAAAATGAAAACTTTTGAAATCCAAAAAACTTCCATTTACTACGTTGATAGGTAAAAAAGGTTGAACTTTATTATTGATTTTTAGAGTGTTCTTGACCCCCTCCAAAATCTTCGATTAAAAAGAATGGCATCTTTCAGCGCCGATTTGTCAATGTGCGCTACTTTCTGCTAACTCACCAGAAAGTTTTTTGGAAGTGGCCAGATGTGCCGACCTAGGAGGAAAAATTTTTGGCCAAACTGCAAAAAATTATGAAAACTAGTGTAGACATGAGGGAAAAAATTACATTAAAAAAACTCACCTAGAAAAATCGTAACCAACTCAGTTGCGGCGGCGCAGATCACAGGGGGAAACTTTGAGAAAAATAAATACACCAGAAAAAACGTCATGCGCCAAAAAAACGGCGTAAATGACCCAGGAAAATTGAGCCCAGAGTGAGGAAAAGAAAAGGCTGAGGTAAAGACTCCTCAGCTAAGGGAAACAGGTCCTTCCTATCCACGCCACTCAGAATGTTATACATCTCAATAAAGTCTCCCCTCAGCGTCCTCTATTCTGAAGGAAACAAACCCAGCCTATCCAATCTTTGTTCATAGCTAAAATTCTCCAGTCCAGGCAACATCCTTGTAAATCTCCTCTGTACCCTTTCCAGTGCAATCACATCTTTCCTGTAATGTGGTGACCAGAACTGCAGGTAGTACTCCAGCTGTGGCCTAACTGGTGTTTTATACAGTTCAAGCACAACCTCCCTGCTCTTATATTTTATGCCTCGGCTAATAAAGGAAAGCATTCCATATGCCTTTTTAACTACCTTATCGACCTGTCCTGCTGCCTTTAAGGATCTGTGGACATATACTCCCAGGTCCCTCTGTTCCTCCACTCCTCTCAGTATCCTCCCATTTAATGTGTATTCCTTTTCCTTGTTGCCCCTCCCCAAATGCATTACCTCACACTTTTTCAGATTTAATTCTATTTGCCACTTTTCTGCCCAACTGACCAGTGCATCGATATCTTCCTGCAGTCTAAATCTTTCCCCCTCACTGTCAACCACACGGCCAATTTTTGTATCATCTGCAAATTTCTTTATCAGGCCCCCTACATTTAAGTCTAAATCATTAATATACACTGCAAAAAGCAAAGAACCGAGTACTAAGCCCTGTGGAACCCCACTGGAAACAGCTCTCCAATTGCAAAACACCCATCAACTATTACCCTTTACTTCTGCCACTGAGCCAATTTTGGATCCAATTTCCACTCTCCCTTGGATCCCATGGGCTTTTACTTTTTTGATCAGTCTGCCATGAGGGATCTTGTCAAAAGCCTTGCTAAAATCCATGTGGACTACATCAAATGCACTGCCCCATCAACCCTCCTTGATATCTCCTTAAAAAATTCAATCAAGTTAGTCAGACACGACCTTCCCTTAACAAATCCATGCTGACTATCCTTGATTAATCTGTGTCTTTCTAAATGAAGGTTTATACTGTTCTTCAGAATTGATTCCAGTAATTTGCCCACCACCGAGGTAAAACTAACTGACCGGTTATTACTCGGTTTATCCTTTCATCCCTTTTCAAACAATGTTAGAAGTTCTCCAATCCTCTGGCACCACTCCTGTAGTCAGTGAGGATTGGAAAATGATGGTCAGAGTCTCCACAATTTCCTTCCTTGCTTCTTTAATAGCCTAGGATATATTTCATCCGGTCCTGGCGATTTATCTATTTTCAAAGGTGCTAAACCCTTAATACTTCCTCTCTTACTATGTTATCCCATCCAATATTTCACTCCCTTCCTCCTTAATTTCAACGTTGGCATCGTCTCTCTCTTGTGAAACAGCCACAAATATTCATTAAGTACCTTAGCCACATCCTCTGCCTCCACACATAGATCACCATTTTGGTCTCTAATAGGCCCTATTCTTTCCTTAGTTATCGCTCTTTATGTAATTATAAAACATTATTGGGTTTTATTTGATTCTACTTGCCAGTATTTTTTCATGTCCTCTCTTTGCTTTCCTAATTTCCTTCTTAATTTCACCCGCACACTTTTTATACTCTTCCAGGCTTTCTACAATATTGAGTTCTTGATATCAGATATAAATTTCCCTTGTTTGCCTTACCTTACCCTGTATGCACCTTGTCATCCAGCGGGTTCTAAATTTGGCAATTCTACCCTTTTTCTTTGTGGGAACATGTTTACCCTGAACTCCATGTACCTCCCTCTTGAACACCTCCCACTGCTCTGGCACTGATTTACCTTCAAGTGGCTGTTTCCAGTCCACTTTTGCTAAATCACTTCTCTACCCAGTAAAATTGGCCTTCTCCCAGTTTAGAACCCTTACTCCTGTTTTATCTTTGTCCTTATCCATAATTATGCTACAACTAACTGAATTATGATCACTACAAAAGAAATGCTCTCCCATTGATACTCCTTCCACCTGCCCAGCTTCATTAAATCCAGAACTGACCCCTTCCCCCGCCCCCCCCCCACCCCACTCCCTCAGTGTTCCCTTGCGCCTGCTGCCCTTGTCCTTCTAAGCAGTAGAGGTCACGGGTTTGGGAGATGCTGTCAAAGAAGCCTTTGCATTGTCCATCATTCATTCCTTAGCAATGCTGGGTGTCAGGAATGTTGTTGTATGCCTTGCCTCCTGTTTTGCTAAGGCAGCACATTTTTAAAATTGCATCACAAAGTCAATGGCAGGGCTAAGCAAAGTGGGAAATTTACAAATATTCTTTTTAAAAAACATTAACTGTTTTTCTTTCAAATTTACAGTTCTTCCTATCGGTGCAGCAAATGTCACAGCCATTTTCCTCCATCCCCCACCCCCATCTGAGGCAGGTGATCTGGTAATTGTGGAAATGCCACCAGGAGCCCATCAATAGCATGCAAATGTGGCCAGCTCAAACAGACAGGTGGGTACAAAGTCTGTCCTACCACCTGTGAGATTAGAAAATCGGCATGTTAATTTCAGATTATAACCACTGCAAGTTGTTGTTGGTGTCATTTACAGCATAGAAAAGGTCATTTGGTCCAACTGATCCATGCCGGTGTTTATAAGAACATAAGAAATAGGAGCAGGAGTAGACCACCTGGCCCCTCGAGGCTGCTCCGCCATTTAATAAGATCATGGCTGATCTGATCCTGGACTCGGCTCCACTTCCAAACCCGCTCACCATAACCCTTTACTCCCTTATTGCTCAAAAATCTATCTTATCTCCACCTTAAATATATTCAATGACCCAGCCTCCACAGCTCTCTGGGCCAAGAATTCCTCCTCATCTCAGTTTTAAATGGGTGGCCTCTTATTCTGAGACTAGGGCCCAAATTTCCCCAGGAGTTGCTCCTTTTTTTTGGAGTAAATTGATTTTTCTGGACTATCTTTTTAATTGCAATTCTGGCCATTTAATTTGCGCCAGTGTAAGTGAGTTAGTTAACTTTTTTTTAGTTCAGTTTTTTTTTTCCAAAAGGGGGCGTTCCCAACCACTTACCCCTGATTTAGGCATTTGGCCAGCAAATAGTTACTCCAAACTAACTTAAACCAGCGTATGTTGCCACTGCTGTCCGCACAGAAAAACCTTAATTAGAGTTAAGGAATCGGCGCAAGTAACTACATTTAAAGCCCCACCAAGCACCAAACAAAGCACAAAAAGTAATGAGCAATTAATTAACAAATAAAATAGAAGGAACCCTGCACCTAAAGCACCAAAATCAATCAGTAAATAACAAATAAAAAAATAGAAGTCCTACCTTAGGGATCGCAGCGGGCCGCCGATGAGAGAGCCCATTCGGCCAGGGCTAAGGATAGTGTGCTTTGGGCCCCTCCCACAACTCTGCAGTGCGCATTTGCAGAAACGGCCTGCCAGGAGCTACTGCACATGCGCGCAGACTCTAGCGCGCATGTGCAGAGGTCCTGGCACTGTTTTCAGAGCCGGGACCTGGCTCCGCCCCCAATACACTGGGCCACGCTACGCCACCACCGAGGAGAGGCCAGAATACGGACATCTTTTTTCGTCGCGCTTGGAGGCAGACAAAAGCAGGATAAGATTACCTCTCAGTCTTCTGAACACCAATGTGTATAGGCCCAACCTACTCAACCTGTCTTCATAAGTCAATCCCCTCATCTCCAGAATCAACCTAGTGTACCTTCTCTGAACAGCCTCCAATGCAAGTATATCCTTCCTTCAATACAGAGACCAAACCTGAATGCAGTATTCCAGGTGTGACCTCACCAATACCCTGTACAGTTGTAGCAGGACTTCTCTGCTTTTATACTCTAGCTCCCTTGCAATAAAGGCCAACATTCCATTTGCCTTCCTGATCACTTGCTGTACCTGCAATGCAAAAAATCTTTTCTTGGAAAGTTTACAATGCACTTCCACAACAACAAGAACAACAGCAAAGAAAGGCTGCGGCCATCTCTCACCCACATATCGGGGAATGTGCACTTCCTCATAAGGGCAGTGATGGTGATGGGGGGGTGAGTCTGAGGGCCCAGCTTGGGTCCCAACAGAGGCTGATGTGCGGATTGCAGTGAGAGTGGCATTTGATTGTCAGGCCTGTGTGCCCTTATTGCAGCAGCTAGCTCCCTCATGGCTCTGCCATCGTTTGCACTCCCTCTGACATACCCACCCTCAGTTCCCGTCTCAGTGCTGATATTTCTCCCGACAGTGTCGCAACCTCATCAGGCATCCCACTGACGGTGGCCACGAGTGATTGGGTAAGGGCATTGGTCTCCTCACCCAATGACATAACCTGATGTACATCTGATGAAGGCTGCATCTCAGGAGAGACTGGTCGACTTCTCCTTTCCCTCGCCGTGGGTCTGCCAAGCGGCACCCCTCCAGTGCGAGGCGCAGGCTGGGACGGTAGGGCCCTGGGTGTTCCAACCTGCATTCCACCACCGCCTCTGGGACCCACAACCTTGGAAGGTGTGAAACCAAGGAATTTCGTGGCAAAGCTCATGGAGGTGTCTGGCAAAGTGATGCCCTGTACCATGGACTGATCCATATCGCGATTAGCATTCTCCCGTGAACACAGATCCATGGACCCCTCCTCCCCCCACCCGCCTTGGTCTGGAGCGGACGCATCTGGATCTTCTTGTTGATCTTCAGGATGTTCAGGATTATCTTCTTGTTCAACAGATCAGTCAAATGGTTAGCAGGAAAGAAGGGGGCAGGATGGGTGCAATGAGTAGTCTTAAGCGTAGCAGGCCAGTCAGCAGGTTGATTTGAAGGGCGACGATGCATTTTCATGATTGACCCTCACCCTCACATGTGGGCCCAGCTTGTGCAGAGCTGATTCTTTTTCTGCAGGTGCAACTCAGCAAGGCAGCGACCCTTGGTTCCAGTGGTGATAGTTGGTGTAGATTTGGCATCCCTCCTCCTGTTCTAGTTCTCTCCCTTTTGTTGTCAGCCAATTTCTTTTGCAAAGATGAAAATATAATTTTTGCCACACGGTGAGTTTCTGATGGATGGGACATATACAGATGATCACAATAACAATTGCAATTCCATTTAAAACTCAAGATAATACTTACACTCACTACTTGACCAATGTCCTGCCATTTCTTTTTATACTGGCTTCCAGTTCTTGCGGTATTCACCCCTGCGGAGAATTCTTCTGCAACTAGGTTCCATCGTCTCCTCATTTCTTTGGGTAGAACTTTTGTGGGACCACTTTTACTGATATCCAGCTCCTGTCATCTGTCCTCAATGACAGTGACTATCTCTCCATTTCCTCATGCAAGAAGTTCTTCGTTCTTGTTGCATGCTCTTGCGACATTGGTGTATCGGATTCACACTCAGGCAATGTTGAAAAAACACAGTTCTCACCTTGCATGCACCTATGCAGCACTCCTTTCCACTCCCTCAGCCACCCAAAAATCAATATTAGCACATTACTTTCCAATATGGCCCACTGCCAATGCTGTTGATGCACTGAGGACGCTCTCCCTTCAAATGGCGATTGCCAAGGTGTGCGCACGCTTCAAGGTGCATTGCGTATGCGCGCACGCACAAACGGACATGCGTCCCCCTGCCGGCACTCGAAGACACGCTGGGCCCAAGCCCCGCCCCCCTGCCGGCTGCGCTGAGCAGGCGCGACCCAAACTCCGCTCCCCGCAGGTTTCGCAGCGTCATGCCACGGGACCAAATTATCCCGGTAAGTTTTCGGCGCATTTTCTCCACCACATATAACTACGCCGCTCTAAGCGGCTGGGGAAATTTGGGCTCTATATCCCTTTGCGATTTTTGTGTCCTCCTCACAATTTGCTTTTCCACCCATCTTTGTATCATCAACAAACTTGGCTACATTTCACTCAGTCCCTTCATCCAATCATTAATATAGATTGTAAATAGTTGAGGCCTCAGCACCGATTCCTGCGGCACCCCACTAGTTACTGTTTGCCAATCAGGAAATTACCCATTTATCCCGACTCTCTGTTTTCTGTTAGTTAACCAATCCTCTATCCATACTAATATATTACCCCCAACCCTGTGAACTTTTATCTTGTGCAGTAATCTTTTATGTGACACCTTATCAAATGCCTTCTGGAAATCCAAATACACCACATCCACTGGTTCCCCCTTATCCACCCTGCTAGTTACATCCTCAAAGAACTCCAGAAAATTTGTCAAACATGATTTCCTTTTCATAAAACCATGCTGACTCTGCTTGATTGAATTATGCTTTTCCAAATGTCCCGCTACTGCTTCCTTAATAATGGACTCCAGCATTTTCCCAACCACAGATGTTAGGCTAACTGGTCTATAGTTTCCTGCCTTTTGTCTGACTCCTTTTTTAAATAGGGGCATTACATTTGTGTTACATTATACTCCACTTGTTGAGGCAAGTTAGACAACAGTTGTGACTAAAGGTCATCGACCTGAAACATTAGGGGCTCAATTTTCCCCAAGCCCGTTTTCTGGGGTATTGCCAGAGTTGCTCCGCTTATTTAGGTCCAGAAATGCGCCAGAAAAACATGTCCAAACTTTCCCCGATGTTTGTACTGTAATCTGGAGCCGCGCAGTGTGGCCAGTCGCCTCGGGGGGTGGAGCCTGCGGTCTGCGCCGGAAAAAGCAGCCGGGCCTTCTGTGCATGCGCGGAGAAAAAAACTGGCGTTCTTGACGTCGCTGAAATGGCTGCGTATGCGCAGTAGAGCTCCGAGTTGGCAATCGGCCATTTTTAAAGAGCAAGTTGTGTGTGTGTGTGCCAGAAAGAGTGCTGTGAGTTGAAAATTCGCAGCTGGATACAGAAGCAGTCTCCCTCCCCCCTCCCCCTCCCCGGGCACCAAGCCTTCAGATCGGCTTTCTGCGACCCCCTCCGGTTCCCAAGTGAGGTGCCTTCCTGGTCCGCTGAGGCCCCGAGTGAGTACCTTTCTGGTCCGCTGTGGCACGAGTTCGTGCTTTCCCAGTCCGCTCCACTGTGGCCCCCGAGTGAGTGCCGGTCAGTTTGCCCCCTCCCCCGCCGAGCCTCTCCGGTCCCGAGTGAGTGCCGGTTCTGGTCCGCTCCATTTCCCGCCCCTAACCCAGGCCGAATTTCCTCCGATTTACTTACCTACGCTGATTTCTTTAACTCGCCGCAAGGGTTTTCTCGCGAGGCCACATACGCTGGTCTAAGCAGAAATGGAGTAACTATCAGCTGGCCAAAGTTCACTAAATGGCCAGAATTGGTGTAGGTGGCTGGTTACGCCCCCTTTTGAGGAAAAAAAAACGTACCTAAAAAAAAGTAACTAAATGAGTTACGCTGGTGCAAATTGATTGGGGAAACTGGGGATTTTTAAGTAAGGCCAGAAAAAGCAGCCTGCTCCAAAATAACGGCGCAAATCACTGGGAAAAATTGAGCCCTAAGTCTGTCTCTCTCTCCAGAAATGTTGCCTGACATGCTAAGTATTTCCAACATTTTCTGTTTTTATTTCAGATTTTCAACATTCTTTCGTATTGATGTCAAAGATGGACTTGCCACAGGGAGAGGTATAATAAAGCCAGATATGTAGTATAGATTCATAGGGCCCAAGTTTCCACGCGAAAAAAAACGGGTGCCCCTCCGAGCTGGGCGGCCGTTTTTCGCGCCTAAAACGGCGCCTAAAAATAAACGCGCTATTCTCGAGCGCCCTGCAGCTCCTTGTCTGCCTGGCGCGGCGCCCAGGGGGGCGGAGCCTACAGTCGCGCCGATTTTGTAAGTGGGAGGGGGCGGGTACTATTTAAATTAGTTTTTTTCCTGCCGGCAACGTTCGCGCACGCGCAGTGTGAAGGAAACATTGGCACGCGGCCATTTTTGTAGTTCTTTGTAGCTGTTTAATTTTTGAACATTTTTTAATAAAAGCACATTGCCATCAGCACATCAGCACTGAGGCTTCTTGCAGCAGTGAGAAAGCCTCAGAAAGTTGAGGCAGCCGTTTCCCTCCCCACCCCCGCCCGCCATCGGGAACGCACTGAACGGCTCTCCACCCCCCTCCCGCCCCCGCGGGAACGCACTGAACGGCTCTCTCCCCCCCCCCCCTCTCCCGCCCCCACGGGAACGCACTGAATGGCTCTCCCCGCCCCCGCGGGAACGCACTGAACGGCTCTTCCCCCCCCCTCCCTCCCGCCCCGGCGGGAACGCACTGAACGGCTCTCCACCCCCCTCCCGCCCCGGCGGGAACGCACTGAACGGCTCTCCACCCCCCTCCCGCCCCGGCGGGAACGCACTGAACGGCACTCCCCCCCCCCCCCCCCCCTTCCCGCCCCCGCGGGAACGCACTGAACGGCCCTCCCGCCCCCGCGGGAATGCACTGAACGGCTCTCCCCCTCCCGCCCCGGCGGGAACGCACGGAACAGCTCTCCTCACTCCCCCTCCCGCCCCGGCGGGAACGCACTGAACGGCTCTCCCCCTCCCGCCCCGGCGGGAACGCACGGAACGGCTCCCGACCCCGCGGAACGAACGATGGCTGAAGCACTTTCACACAGATAGGAAGATGGTTTATTTAATCTTTTCTTTGCTTATAAATGTTTATTCAGGTTGGATTTATTTGTATAATATTTGTAGAAGTATAAATAAGAATTTATTGTAGAATTTAATGACTTCCCTGCCCCCCCACTTCGTTCTGGACGCCTAATTTGTAACCTGCGCCTGATTTTTTAATGTGTAGAACAGGTTTTTTCAGTTCTACAAAAATCTTCACTTGCTCCATTCTACTTTAGTTTGGAGTACGTTTTCACTGTGGAAACTTTGAAATCAGGCGTCAGTGACCGGACACGCCCCCTTTTGAAGAAAAAATTCTGTTCCAAAGTAGAACTGTTCTACCTCACTAGAACTGCAGGAAAACAAATGTGGAGAATTGCGATTTCGGATAGTTCGTTCTCCACCAGTTGCTCCTAAAAATCAGGCGCAAATCATGTGGAAACTTGGGCCCAAAAGAGGGTCTTATAATGGAGCGATGTAATAGAGATGTAATAAACATGTAATAGAGGCTTGTATAGAGATTTGTAATCCATGTGGTTTGTAATGGAGAAAACTGGATTACAAAGAGCATATAGCAATAAAGTAGAGAGATGTAATAGGGAAGGGAGCCTGCCACTCCTACACTTCATGAAGAATGAAAGGGATAAACTGTGTAACTAGATCATTCGGCCTATCACGAGTTCTGGGTAAGCTTATAGACCCAATGAGACAGGATAAAATTAATACTGTACTCACTTGGAAAAATTAGAAATAATTAAAAACAGCCAGCACAGATTTGTAAAAGGCAAGTTGTGTCTGACAAATTTAATAGAGTTCTTTGAGGAAATAAGAGTATGTAACCTCCCTTATCCAGAACTCCCTTATCCATAACCACCCCTCGTCAAAAACCATTCCCGGTCACCGGGTGGCGTATGCACAGAACTTCGACATGAACAAATTGAAGTCCTTCCTCGCTGCTGACTCCCACAATTGCTGGCCTGACCCCGCGATCCTCCGCTCCCCCCCCCCCCCCCATGATCTCTTTGCCGCTTTCCCAGCCCCAAGCCAGCCACCCCCGATATCCCCTTGCTCAGTACCTGTACCATCCAATTTAACGTGACCACCCCTCGTCTGGATAAATCCCTTATCCAGAATAGGCCAGGTCCCGAGGAAATGAATTGGATATTGTAAATATGGTTTCAAAAAGTGTTGGAGGTGTTGCAAAGGAAGCTAGTTGATAGAATTAAGTCGCATTTTATTAAATGGAATGTGTCAGCATGAATGGAAAATTGATTAAAGGAAGTACAGGTTGTACCTCTCTAGATCAGGACTCGAGTCCGGAAACATCCCTGATCCGGCATCAGTTCCGACGTGGGTGGCGACCATTGGGAAAAAAAAAAATTGTGGCTCCACGTGTTAAACATATGTGTGATGCACTTTAGATGACAAATCTTGACAGCCTTGCCCTGACCAACTGGAGGCTGTTCTCCTTGCCTGATTGGCGGTGGGCACGTATGCTCTGAGGGCTGCAGCTGCAGTGCCGGGCTGAGCTGACATTTCCCCCTCCCCCAGTCTCGGTGAGGGGGGGGGGGGATTGTTGTGTGTGTCTCGGTGTGAGGATCAGTCAGGCTCTGCTCGTGACTTACACACGGACTGGCGCCAGGAGTAGGATCGTGGATAAGGGTCGGCATCTCTCCTTGACTTCATCCTCCATTTTATTTCTGATCTCTTTTTTTTTGAATGTGTGTGTATGTATGTAGTTTTTTGAGGTGTTGATATTGGTGTTCATTGAGGTAGCGGGCTGGGCAAGGAAAGGGAAGCGAAGGGCAGGTGGCTGACTGAGGCGCTGAAGCTGGGCCTGAGGATTAAAAAAACCGGAGTGATTCCGGACGACTAAATGAAGCGCAGTAGGCTTCTGCGCATGCGCAGAACGTGTCCGGGTCGTTGTCAGCAGCGTTGTCACCAGTTGACCTCCTGTGGTTCGGAAAATTCTCTGGTCCGGCATCGGTCAGGTCCAAAGGGTGCCGGACCAGAGAGGTCCAACTGTAATGGTTATTGGATGTTTTTTGGATTGGAGAGTTGTCAACAGAAATGTATTTCAGGGATCAGTATTGAAGCCAATGGTCTTCTCAATCTATATATACGGAAGTTACGGCGTGGAAACAGGACGTGCAGCTAAAGCAATTCGCGTTAGTGTTTATCCTTCACACAAGCAAATTGTTCTAATCACATTTACCTACTTTTATTCTCACATCCCTTCAACCCCTATTCCTACATCCACCTGTTCAATTTAATCTTGAATGTTGATAAGAATTATTAAACCAAGTAGATAGCTAGCATTAATTAGATACTAGGCTGTTGTAGTAGTTGAAAGGGTTAATTAGAATCACACTAGTCTCCGGACACACAGATGCAGGGACTGGCAGTTAGATGTGGGATGATGTGAATGTGGAATTTTAATTTTCCGACCAGGACCAGCATGTCTGAGAAACCATAAGGGAGTGTGAAAGGTAAATGGGGCTCTCTGTAATAAATATCAAAAAGAGATAAGGAAGTGAAAGCTATCCAGAACAGATGTAGTCACTCATGGATGGAGAATATCCAAAGAACAATAAACAGATAGTAGCGCTAGTGAGCATGCGCGTGTAGGATGAGGGCAAGCTGGTGCAGGAGAACGATGTCTTGGAGGAGGGCGACTGGATTGGATGTCACCATAACCCAGGTCGCTGATTGGAGCGTGGGCAGGTACAGCAGGAATGGCGAGGTCGGGGCGAAGGAGCGCCGAGAGATTGTAGAGGGACATGATCGAGGCCCAGGAGAGGCATGAGTTCGGGGCCCAGAAGAGGCGAGGGCCCGGGGGCAGCACGGGCCAGCCCACACTGCGATATGTGTGTGCACTAGGTCCATGCAGCAGAGCTGATCTCCAGTCATCTTGGTTAATAGGACCAAGACCTAGCTCTGTCAAGCCTGTGTGGTGGCTGGTGTGCAACGGCCACCACTCGTTAAAAAAATCCACACACAGGCATCTTCCACCCTTCAATATGCAGTTCAAGACCTGGAATATTAGCTCCTTCATTGAAACACCTGTGAATTCATTCCTTTTTGGTGTGGAAGCAAGTCATCCTCAATACGAGGGACCGCCCAAGAGAGAAGAGTAAGGTGTAGGGGGTCCATGCATCTGTTGATGTGATGTAGTAGCTTCATGTTCTTGTGTATTAATCGCACGTAGTAGAAATGTGCTTACATATTAACCTTCGGCCAACCTTACGTGATTAACCAAATAAAGATACTGCACAACGGAGTGCTTTAGGAACTCTGCATAGTCTTGTTCTTGAGTCATAGTAGTATCGGTCTCAAGTGTGATTATTAATAAAGATTATGAATTAGATGTCTCTGTATCGAGTCCATGTGCCTGTATCATAAGGGAAGGATAGTGAGATTCCAAAACCCTTGTTCTGTGATGATTTGTTCTGATTCTAATTTTCTCTGCCTGTGCTCACAAAATATCTCACTTTCTGGCAAGCAAAGTGCCAAGGGAAGGCCCATCAATGTGCAGCATTGTTTCAGGCTATCGATGCAATTGCTCAGAAACTCCCAGTTACTACTTACATTCTGAAATTGAAGGGCCTACTAAATACTTTAATGATCAGGTGGCTAAAGCTGGTAAACGTGCTGCCATCTCGAGTGATCCATGGGAACCCTCGACTGCCACTCTGGTGACCCATAGTCACTACCCGGAATAAGTTTGACCTTCCCACAGTACAGTCCACTTGCTCTCTGACTGGAAGACAAAATTGCAGGATGATTACGATTGGTACCATTCCCCTGAATTGTCAAGGATGCTCTCTTCACCCATCCTGACCCAGATGGTCCTCTGTTACCTGCTACACTTCGCCGTGAGCTCTTTCGTGGCTTTCGTGATATTCCTTCCAGCGGTCATTTAAGTCCGCAGACTAAGCACCATAGCCGAAGTGGAAGGAAGATGTTTGCGCCCATCTCAATAGATATCTTTCCTGTGCCCACCACACCCCACCATGCTGTAAAAAGTGGGCATTTTTCTTCAGCCAAACCCCAAAAGGGCCCTGGGAATGCTTACAGATTGTCTATACAGGCTCGGGCCAACAAGTACCTATTAGCCATTGTTGATTCTTTCACTAAGCGGGTTGAAGCTATTCACATCCGCCGCTGTTCACCTCTTAATACTGCGAAAGTACTTGTACAAGTTTTGTCGAGGTATGAAACATAGAAATATAGAAAATAGGTGCAGGAGTAGGCCATTCGGCCCATCAATTTCCCCAACACAATTTCCCGACTAATAAGGATTTCCCTCAGTTCCTCCTTCTTACTAGACCCTCTGACCCCTTTTATATCCGGAAGATTGTTTTGTGTCCTTAGTGAATACCGAACCAAAGTACTTGTTCAATTGGTCTGCCATTTCTTTTTTCCCCGTTATGACTTCCCCTGATTCTGACTGCAAGGGACCTACGTTTGTCTTTACTAACCTTTTTCTCTTTACATATCTATGGAAGCTTTTGCAGTCCGTCTTAATGTTCCCTGCAAGCTTCCTCTCGTACTCTATTTTCCCTGCCCTAATCAAGATTTTAATGAAGATTTTAATGTGCACCCAGATGTTATGTATTTAAACACTACCAATGTGTAAGACTTACCACCAGGGGGCGCACCTGTGGAAGACCCAAGGGTCACCTGCACACCCTGGGCGAGCAGGTATAAAAGGCAGACTACCAGGCTGCCTCCTCACTCTGGAGTTACAATAAAGAGACCAAGGTCACAACAGTTTGACCTTAAGATGTACAGGCTTGTGGAGTTATTCTAAACGTAACAATTGATGGCAAGTAACAGATCATGAACTTTCACGCAGTTATGGCTGCCGTTGGTATTTTTGAGAGATTTGTTGAGGGTGATGATTGGGAAGCCTTCGTTGAGCGCCTTGACCAGTACTTCGTGGCCAACGAGCTGGAAAAGGAAGAAACCACAATCAAGCGCAGGGTGATTCTCCTCACCGTTTGTGGATCCACGATATATGGCCTCATCAAAAATCTGCTAGCACCGACGAAACCAATGAAGAAGAGCTGTGCACACTGTTTCGGGAACACCTCAAGCCGAAGGAGAGCACCTTGATGGCCAGGTATCGCTTTTATACGCACCATCGCTCCAAGGGCCAGGACGTGGCGAACTATGTCGCCGACCTAAGACACCTTTCGGGACCGTACGTATTTGCTGGATTTTTGGGGGAAGTGTTGCAGGACCTTTTCGTGCTTGGAATCGGCCACAAGGTCATTCTTCACAAACTGCTGTCTGCCGAATCCCTAGATCTGAGCAAGGCCATCACGATAGCCCAGGCTTTTATATCCACGAACGATAACACTAACATATTATTGCAGCATCCGGAGCTCACCGGTAAGTACTGTGCATAAAATAATGCCTTCAGCAGGCAGAACTGCAGAGCCTACACACCCGCAGAGGCCAGACTTAGGATGACTCAAAGAGTCTGCTGTGGGGCGTGAATGCGAATCCATTAACACCATGTTGGCGCTGCGGGGGCAATTTTAGAGCCCATCAATGTCGATTCAAGCACCACGTGTGCAAGAGCTGTGGAACAATGGGGCACCTCCAGCGAATGTGCAAACGTACTGCGACTCACCACGTGGCAGAGTTGGCAGAAGCTGACCGATCCAGTGCAGATCACGGTGAACGCATAAAAGTGGCAACTCAACCCGAGGCTGAAGAGGAAGTGTATGGGGTACACACCTTCACCACCAAAAACCCTCCAATAACGTCAAATTAAACGACATTCCAGTTTCCATGGAATTGCACACGGGGGCGAATCAATCAATTATGAGCCACAAGGCTTTTGAGAAACTGTGGGGCAACAAGGCACAAAGGCCAAAACTAAGCCTGATCCACACCAAGCTGCTCACTTACACCAAAGAGCTAATACCAGTCATTGGCAATGTGGCAGTGAAAGTATCATACGATGGCGCTGTGCATGATTTACCACTGGATTATAGCAGGCGATGGCTCAACGCTGTTCGGCAGAAGCTGGCTAGGAAAGATCCGATGGAACTGGGAAGACATCAAAGCTCTGTCTGCGGAGGATGACGCCTCGTGCGCCCAAGTGTTAAACAAATTCCCATCATTATTCGAGCCAGGCATCGGCAACTTCACAGGTGCCAAAGTGCAGATCCATCGAGTCCCTGATGCACGACCTGTTCATCACAAGGCCCAAGTGGTTCCACACATGATGCGAGAGAAAGTCGAGATTGAGCTGGACAGACTTCAACGAGAGGAGATCATATTGGCCGTCGAGTTCAACGAGTGGGCCAGTCCAATTGTGCCGGTGTTGAAGAGCGACAGGACGGTCAGAATCTGTGGGGACGACAAGGTAACGATCAACCGAGTCTCGTTACAGGACCAGTACACACTACCCAGAGCAGATGACCTGTTTGCAACACTAGCGGGGGGGAGTCGTTCACCAAGCTGGATCTAACCTCTGCTTACATGACACAGGAGCTGGCTGAACCTTCGAAAAAATTAACGTGCATCAACACGCACAGAGGACTGTTCATGTACCACAGATGCCCCTTTGGGATTCGCTCGGCGGCGGCCATCTTCCAGAGGAACATGGAGAGTCTGCTGAAATAGGTTCCGCGCATCGTGGTGTTCCAAGACAACATCTTGATCACTGGCCACAACACACCGAACACTTGCACAACTGGAAGAGGTTCTTAAGCGACTGGACAGAGTGGGACTCAGGCTGAAACGTTCCAAGTGTGTTTTTCTGGCGCCAGAGTTCAAATTTTTGGGGAGAATGATTACGGCGGATGGCATCAGACCCACAGACTCCAAGACGGAGGCCATCAAGAATGCACCCAGACCACAGAATGTGACGGAGCTGTATTCGTTCCTGGGACTCCTCAAATATTTTGGTAACTTTCTACCGGGATTGAGCACTTTGCTGGAACCATTGCATTTATTGCTACACAAGGGTGACGACTGGGTTTGGGGTAAATCTCAAGATACAGCCTTTAACAAGGCCAGAAACCTGCTATGTTCTAACAAGTTACTGGTATTGTATGACCCCGTGTAAACGTTTAGTACTAACTTGTGATGCATCTTCGTATGGGGGTCGATTGTGTGTTACAGCAAGCCAATGGGTCAGGCAAACTGCAACCGGTTACATATGCATCCAGAAGCTTATCTAAGACTGAAAGAGCCTACAGTACGGTTGAGAAAGAAGCATTAGCATGCGTATACGGGGTTAAGAAAACGCAAGGCACAAAGGCTAAAACTAAGCCCGATCCACACCAAGCTGCGCACATTGTGCCTATTTGGGCTCCGGTTCGAGCTCGAAACCGACCGCAAGCTGCTCATTTAGTTCCTTTCAGAAAGCAAAGGTATTAACACCAATGCTTCGTCCCGCATCCAAAGATGGGCACTAACGTTATCTGCGTATGATTATGTAATCCGCCACAGACCAGGCTGTTGTGTATGCATGCCTGCTTATGGGTGATGTCTGTAACACTGTATGCAATATTGACTGTAACCTTGTACTCTACACACCTTACCAGTACACTAGAGGGTGCTGTTGCTGGAGACCCAGGGGTTGCCTGTGCACGGTAGGTAACCCAGTATAAAAAGGAACACACAGCTTGTTGTTCGGCACTCAGGAGCTGCTAATAAAAGGACTGCAAGTCTGCAGAGTTTAAGTACCATACCCTGCCTCGTGGAGTCATTACTAAAGGTGCCTTCATACACTACACAGGCACTGAGAACTGTGCGGATGCCCTCAGTCGGCTACCATTGCCCACAACCGGGGTGGAAATGGCGCAACCCGCAGACTTGCTCCTTGTAATGGTTGCTTTTGAAAGCGAGGGGTCACCTGTCACGGCACGCCAGATCAGGACCTGGACGAGCCAGGACCCGGTGCTATTACTAGTAAAAAGCTGCGTCCTCAATGGGAGCTGGTCGGCGGTCCCGGGGAAATGCAAGACAAAATTAAGCCGTTCCACCGATGCAAGGACGAAATGTCCATCCATTCGGACTGCCTCCTATGGGAGAATCGTGTAATTTTGCCAAAAAATGGCAGAGAAACGTTTATAGACGACCTTCACAGTACCAACCCAGGCATAGTCACGATGAAGGCTATCGCCAGGTCGCACTTTTGGTGGCCCGGCATTGACTTGGAATTGGAGTCATTCGTATACCAATGTAATACTTGCTCACAGTTGAGCAACGCACCAAGGGAGGCCCCACTGCGTCTGTGGTCATGGCCCTCCAAACCGTGGTCAAGGGTCCACGTAGATTTCGCTGGCCCCTTTCTAGGAAAGATATTCCTAGTAGCAGTAGACGCTTACTCTAAATGGATTGAATGTATAATAATGTCATCATATACATCCACTGCCACCATTGAAAGCCTCTGGGCCATGTTTGCCACCCATGGTTTGCCCGACATCCTTGTTAGTGACATGCTTCACCAGCTTGAAGTTCATGACTTGCAATTGCATCAAGCCTGTCAGATCTGAATGGGCAGTCCAAACCATCAAGCAGAGCTTGAAACGCGTGACAGAAGGTTCCCTGCAGACCTGGTTATCGGGATTCTGCTCAGTTACCACACGCGACCCCACTCGCTTACCTGGGTTCTCCCTGGCAGAATTGTTAATGAAGAGAGCACTCAAAACCAGGCTCTCCTTAGTCCACCCGGATCTCAATGATCATGTTGAAACCCGGCGTCACCGGCATAACATGTACCACGATCGCGTGGTTGTATCATGTGACATTGAGGTCAATGACCCTGTGTTTGTTCTTAATTATGGTCATGGTCCCTGTTATGTCTATAGTGTACTTATGAATGACTCCACAAGGCAATGTGTTATACTTGAACTGTAGTGACCTTGGTCGTTTATTCCAAACTCCAGAGTGCTGTGCAAGCATGGTGGGCAGCCTTTTATACAGGGTCCTGCCACCAGGGCAGGAAACCCCCGGTCTCCACCAGTTGCACCCTCTAGTGGTGCCAGCATGTATGTACACGGTGTGAACCTTATTGATAGTACATCAGCTATTCATCTTACACAATCTCACAGTGACTACACATAGAGTACATCCATTGTCAGCATATACAACAGTACCAAATGGGTTGCTGGCATTGTGTTAGCCAAGGAGGGGAATAGGGTGTTTGTTGTCAAACTTTTGAATGGACAAACGTGCACTTGGATCAAACCAAACTGTGGTTCACTGACAACCAAGAACAGTTTGAAGAGGACATTATCATCATTGATCCACCCACACACAACCAGCAATCGACCTCGCGGTCAACCTCGAGGATGAACCCACCATGCCCGACAGTCGATCAGACCAACCACACCACAGTGCAGCAATGATCCGACCGACTCACCCAGGCCAGGACTTCAACTCAGGCGATCAACCCGGGAACGCAGACCCCTGGATCGCCTCAACTTGTAAATAATTTGTACATAAGACTTTGTGGGGGGAATGATGTTATGTATGTAAACACTACTAATGTGTAAGACTTGCCACCAGGGAGTGCACCTGTGGGAGACCTAAGGGATCACCTGCACACCCTGGGCAAGCAGGTATAAAAGGCAGACTACCAGGCTGCCTCCTGACTCTGGAGTTACAATAAAGAGACCAAGGTCACAACAGTTTGAGCTTAAGACGTACAGTCTTGTGGAGTTATTCTAAATGTAACACCAAACATATTCAGTTGTTTCAAATCATTAATCACCCATGTCAACCCATAATGCTAGTTTTAAAAGAAAGTTTACTCACTCTGCTACTTCTATGAGGTGCTTCCCCAGTGGCTTCAGCAGAGCTGGTAGGCTGCTGTGGATGATGTTGAGCCCCTTGAGATACTCATAGCCGGTGACCTGAGCTCTGGGAGCTTGAGCCCATGAGGGCACGGTTGCAGCCTGTAGCTCCTCAGCTACTGTTGAGGCTGCCTGGCCCAGCGGCTTTCAGGCACCATCGCAAATATTAGAGGGTGGCAAGGGAGCAGATTTGCCTGTCTGAAGAGCCAAACTTCATTCCCGTGGGGCTATGGCTCATCATCTGACAGTGAGTACACTGCAGCGGATGAGTCATAGCTTGAAAGCCTCTGTCCATGTGATCCACCATTCTATCCATCTGGTGGAGCAGATGTTGGAGCCCAGAGTCTGGATGGCAGGCATCTGAAGTTCCATCAAAGCTGTAACGGTTTGTGAGACAGACTACTGCTGTGAGGGCCCAGCTGGAGTGTCCCTGGCAGTGGCCACACACTCCAAGGTATATTGTACACATGCTGGAAATGGACTCTCCGTACTTTCAGACCTGGTGTTCAAAGTTTTTTGTAGGCCTTCCAAGGTATATAATCGCTGGCGTGACACAAGCATTTTCCTTTTCATGACCAGACACTGGATCTCCACATCTCTGTCCCGCTCAACAGGGCTAGGGGAGGCATTGTCCTCTGGTGAGTTGTCTCCTGGGCTGTCCCTGCCACCAGTGCTCGTTCCTACACGTGTATTGTGTGTTTCATCAGGTGCGGGCTCCTGTACCTCGCTATCTACCCCACCCGACTTGTCAATCTCTGCGCTAGTGCTTTGGAAGGATGGAGGGCATGACAGTGCTTCCTCAGGAGGGCTGTCCTCTTCCAAGTATCCTCTTCAGGAGCTTCTTGAAGTTCCTACTGTTGAGAAGGACCTAGAGGAAAGGGACAAATTTAACATGGCAGTGAGAAGCAGGACAGTCATACACTAAGTTGGGGACAGTGTGAGCTGCAAGGAGGATGCTATGAAGCTGCAGAGTGATTTGGATAGGTTAGGTGAGTGGGCAAATGCATGGCAGATGCAGTATAATGTGGATAAATGTGAGGTTATCCACTTTGGTGGTAAAAACAGAGAGACAGACTATTATCTGAACAGTGACAGACTAGGAAAAGAGGAGGTGCAACGAGACCTGGGTGTCATGGTACATCAGTCATTGAAGGTTGGCATGCAGGTACAGCAGGCGGTTAAGAAAGCAAATGGCATGTTGGTCTTCATAGCGAGAGGATTTAAGTACAGGGGCAGGGAGATGTTACTACAGTTGTACAGGGCCTTGGTGAGGCCACATCTGGAGTATTTTGGTCTCCTAACTTGAGGAGGGACATTCTTGCTAGTGAGGGAGTGCAGCGAAGGTTCACCAGTCTGATTCCCGGGATGGCGGGACTGACATATCAAGAAAGACTGGATCAACTGGGCTTGTATTCACTGGAGTTCAGAAGAATGAGAGGGGATCTCATAGAAATGTTTAAAATTCTGATGGGTTTAGACAGGTTAGATGCAGGAAGAATATTCCCAATGTTGGGGAAGTCCAGAACCAGGGGTCACAGTCTAAGGATAAGGGGTAAGTCATTTAGGACCGAGATGAGGAGAAACTTCTTCACCCAGAGAGTGGTGAACCTGTGGAATTCTCTACCACAGGAAGTTGTTGAGGCCAATTCACTAAATATATTAAAAAAGGAGTTAGATGTAGTCCTTCCAACTCGGGGGATCAAGGGGTTTGGCGAGAAAGCAGGAATGGGGTACTGAAGTTGCATGTTCAGCCATGAACTCATTGAATGGCGGTGCAGGCTCGAAGGGCCGAATTGCCTGCTCCTGCACCTATTTTCTATGTTTCTATGAAATGCTTGACCATACTGGTTGAGGTTTTGAAGTTGTGTGAAGGTACAATTACTTGTTCATGAGAAGCCACCAACCTTACCATCTCGAATGCGGCTTACTCTTGATGGACATGATGGATGATGGACATATGATGGGTGCCCCACCCGACGCCTC
Source organism: Pristiophorus japonicus (assembly GCF_044704955.1). Classification (NCBI taxonomy): domain Eukaryota; kingdom Metazoa; phylum Chordata; class Chondrichthyes; family Pristiophoridae; genus Pristiophorus; species Pristiophorus japonicus. The sequence goes on from NC_091978.1 coordinate 373,707,539, forward strand.
CCCCCCGCTCTCCGCACCGTCTTATTTATTTCTCTCGTGTTGTGCAACGTCTCCTGCAGAAGGAGAGAATTATGAGTGACAACTGAGAAGGCAAGTGCACATGTGTGAGGCTTCTGCATGTAGTGCATAAGTTGAGGGAGGGGAGAAGAGAAGCAATATGTTAAGGGAATGGGGAGTTACTGATTGGGAAGTAAGTGGCTTGAGTATGAATTGAGGTAGGAGCCTTGAGGAGGTGCAGATTGTGAAACTTTTACCAGGTGGGAACATAAGAAATAGGAGCAGGAGTCAGCTATTTGGCCCCTCGAGCCTGCTCCGCCATTCAATAAGATCATGGCTGATCTGATCCTGGCCTCAGCTCCACTTCCCCGCCCGCTCCCCATAACCCTTGACTCCCTTATCATTCAAAAATTTGTCCATCTGCACCTTAAATACATTCAATGACCCAGCTCTCTGGGGTAGAGAATTCCAAAGATTCACGACCCTCTGAGAGAAGAAATTCCTCCTTATTTACGTTTTAAATGGGCGACCCCTTATGCTGAAACTATGAGTTCAATTTTCCCCAATGATTTGCGCTGTTTTTTTGGTGCACACCGCTTTTTTTGGCGTAAGTTTAAAAAATGTAAGTTTCCCCAAGGAATGTGCGCCAACATAACTCAGTTACGATTTTTTTAGGTTAGTTTTTTTTTGCGTCATGGGGGGGCGTAACCTGATGTCTGCGCCAGTTTTTGTCCATTATGGAAGTTTGCCCAAAAAAAATTTCTCCTAGTTCGCCGTATGTGACCACTCCCGAAAAATTGGCGCAGAAATTGGCCATTGTTTTTCAGCCAGCGAAGTTTTGGAGGGAGTCAAGAAGACTTAAATTTGCATACTAAAGATTAAAATGTTTATTTTATAACGCAGTAAATGGAAGTTTGATGGAATTCTGTAAGTTTTCATATTTTTTCAACTGATATGCCACCACCGAACGTCTGCAAACAGGGCTGGAGGGTCGGCCCGTCGGCTGACAGAATCGGTCCTGCACATGGGCTCGGGGCTTGCCTGCAAAGGAAGCCCAGGGGGGAGGTGGGGGGCTGTGGAAGGCGATCGGAAGGCATCACAAGACTGCACTATCCATCAAATGTAGCGTTGGTGGGGTGGAGGGGGTGGGAGGTTCCCGATCACTGTGCTTGTTCAGACCTGGATGTGGTCCATACAGACCTGTGGGGAGAAAGAACAAAGAACCTTGCCCTGCCTGCCGCTTTGAGCTTCTTGCAAAGGTAAGAAGCTCAAAGGGGGCAATACCGACAATAAAAATTTTATGCTGCGGACAAGACAATTGATTCGATGTCATCGCATGAGGAACCTCAGAGCCCGTAGGGTGATGGGCAGGAGGCCTTACCCACATTGGGTATATTGGGACAGGCATTCGTACCTGCACCTGAGTGATGTAGACTGTGTCAGAAGGCTGCGTTTTCACAAAGAAGTTGTAACTGAGATCTGTAAAAGTAGACCTGCAACCTAGAAGCGTCAGAAGGACTGCTTTGTCAGTTGAAGTGAAGGTTACAGCTGCACTTTCATGCTATGCATCCGGATCATTCCAGGCTACAACTGAGGATGTGCGCACCATTTCTCAACATGCAACACATGTCTGCATTCGGCAGGTGACTGCTGCACTATATGCCTGGAGGAATGACTGCATAATGTTCCCTATGACTGCCCATGCAATGCGTGACAGGGTTGTGGGCTTCTTCAGGATTGCTGGCTTCCCAATGGTATGGGCTGCATTGATTGTACCCACATCACCTTGTGAGCACCTTTTGAGGATTCCAAGATGTACAGGAACAGAAAAGGCTTCCACTCCATTAATGTATAGCTCGTGTGTGACGACATGCATCACATCATGTCAGTTGATGCAAGATACCCTGGGAGCACCCATGATGCATTCATCCTACATGAGAGCATTATATCTGCCATGTTTCAACAGCAGCCAGAAGGGCAGAGCTGGCTACTGGGAGACAGAGAGTATGGCCTCGCCACATGGCTCATGATGCCCCTACGCGTAACCTGAACGGAAGCGGACCGAAAATACAACATGTCACACCTCGCGGCGCGCAGCATAATAGAGAGGACCATTGGCACCTTGATGCCTGGGCCATTCCAGAGGCTACTTGCTGTACTCTCCTAAGGTTGTCGGTCAGTTCACTGTTGTGTGCTGCCTGCTGCATAACTTAGCCATCAGGAGGCAGCAGCAGCTGGTAGTAGAAGACCCACCTGAGGTGAGAGAGGCTGATGATAATGATGAGGAAGATGCAGATGTCGAGGAGGAGGATGAGGAAGCCATGCAACTAACTGAACCCGGAGCACGACGGCGGAGGAGGGAGGGCCGTCGTGCCCCTTCAACGATTGCTCGAGCCTTACGCCAGCAGCTCATCCGTGAACGCCTTGCTGCCTGAAGGCTCAGCGACAACTATTCTACATGGACCATGTTTACTGTTTGGACCTGTTCCGTAACGTTGTGTTGTGTTAATGGAAATTATTCTTGTTTACTTCAAACGTTGTGTTAATAATCGAACAAATAATGTAAATGATTCAATTATAATTTAAAATATATTTTATTCAAAAGTTTAACAAATATTTGTTTGTACTTAACTTAACTTTAATAAAAATATTCTTGTGTCAAACTTTAAAGTTTTCACTTAAGATTACTTTCAAACTTAAAGATCACTTACAAACTCTAAGATCACTTAAAAACTTTTAAACTTGTAAATTTACATAACTTACAAAAAACGTTTAATTTAAGAACAGTTACCACAGTAACAACAATAATAATAGCAGCAACAACAGCAGCAAAGAAAGCTGCACCCATCTCTCCTCCACCTTATTCTAAGGCCGCCGCTGCGCTTTTTCTTGGTGACTCCACCACCTCTGCCCGCAGCGTTTCTCAGGTTGGTACCAAGCTTATTCTTTTGAACATCTCGGGTAATGCGCACTTCTTGATGTGGGGGCAGGCGGTAATGTGAAAGGCCCGGCTTGGGCTTCTTCAGAGGCTGATCTGGGGATTGGAGTGGGAGTGGCAGTTGATTCTGTCAGTGGGTGTGGGGTCTGGGCATGTTCCCTTATTGCAACAGCTAACTACAAAATTCCCTCCCTCGTGTTCAGTGAGAGTGTTTGAACTACCTGTGATATTCCCGCCATCATGTTCATTGATAGCGCATCAGCTACCTGCGACATTCCCTCCCTCATGTGCACTGACATGGTTTCAGCTGATTGAGATATTCCCTCCCTCATGTTCCTGGGCAGCGTTCCCATTTCTCGTGAGAGTGTTGTTACTTTTCCCAGCAGTCCCAATGCCTCATCACCCACCCCACTGATGTTGTCCAGGAGTGATTGCGTAAGATCAATGCTCTCCGCACTCATTGCCATCAACTGAATCACATCTGTGAGATCCTGTATCTCAGGAGAGCGCGGTCGAGCTCTCCTTCCCCTCCTCACCCTGGGTGTGGCTCGTAGCATCTCACTGGGACCCGCAGCCTTGGGTGGTGAGGCTGTGGGTGTGCCTCGCTGCATCTCACTGGGACCCGCAGCCTTGGGTGGTGGGGCTGTGGGTGTGCCTCGCTGCATCTCACTGGGACCCGCAGCCTTGGGTGGTGGGGCTGTGGATGTGCCTCGCTGCATCTCACTGGGACCCGCAGCCTTGGGTGGTGGGGCTGTGGGTGTGCCTCGCTGCATCTCACTGGGACCTGCAGCCTGGGATGGTGGGGCTGTGGGTGTGCCTCGCTGCATCTCACTGGGACCTGCAGCCTGGGATGGTGGGGTCCTGGATGTGCCTCGCTACACACCACTGGAATCCCCAGCCTTGGACAGTGAGAAACCATGGAATGTCCCACCAACAGTCAAACCACTGCTCAGGGAAGGGCCTGGCACCTCAATGGGCAGCACCTGCACCTCCTCAAAAGTGAGTACAACAGTGAAGGCTTCATCCATCCCCTCTCCCTCATTCCCATGCTCTTGGTCTGGAAGGTGGGATTGGAAGATGTTCTCCTCTTCCGGTTCGTCTTTGTCTGAATCTTCTTCTGCATCGTCAGGGTTGGCCTCAAATTCTGCAAAATGTAACAGAACAGACAAATGGTTAGCAGCAGAGGAGGGGGCAGGGGGGGCATGAGTAGATTCACACAGCACAGGCAGCAGGCTGATTTGAAGGACCACGATGAATGATAGCACATTGCATCAACCGAAGCGTAGCTGAGGGAGACTTCCCCATGAACCAAAGCATGGCTAGCTCACGCAGTACTTAACATTTAGGAAAGCCAGACTGGAATTTGCAGGACTTGCCCTCTCCCTCAAGTGTGGGCTCAGCTTGTGCAGTGGTGGTTGCTTTTCTCCAGGCAGGACCCATCAAAGCAGTGACCCTCTCTTCTAAGGGTGTCACTGGATGCAGATTTGCCGGGCCTCCTCCTGTTCGAGTTCTTTCTCGTTTGTTGTGTGTCACTTGCCTCTGCAAAGATGAAAATATACCTTTTTAGAGAGGGTGTCTTTCTGCTGAGTGGTACATATATAGATGGTCATATTTACAATTGCAATTCCACTAAAAAATGAAAATATTGCTTACACTAACTACTTGATCAAGGTCCTGCCACTTATTTTTGCACTGGCCTCCAGACCTCGGGGTGGTCACCATTGCACAGTAATCTTGTGCAAGTTGGTTCCAGTGTTTCTTTATTTCTTTGGGTGGAATTACTATGTGACCTTTGCTGATGTCCAGCTTCTGCCATCTGCCCTCAATCACAGTAACTAGTGCCTCCACTTTATCCTGGAAGATATTCTTGGTCCTTTTGCCGCGTTACATCTTGTATCGCAGCTCCGATTTTTCCAATGATAATTAAAGTTCTCACACAGCACTCAAAATTCTCACACACACCACTGGCTCTTTAAAAATGTCCAATTGCAGGCCGGGAGCTGTACTGCGCATGCGCGCCCATAGGAATCACGTCAAAAACTTATTTTATTCGCGCATGCGCAGAAGGGGTGGCATTGTTTTTTCGGCGCAGACAGTAGGCTCCATTCCCCGAGGCTACAGGACAGGCTGCGTGGCGCCAATTTTGAAAATTAGAGCGGGGAAACTTGGTTACTGTTTGTACTATTGCAAGGTGTGCCACCAGAGGGCACTGCAGTGGGAGACTTGTAGGTTACCTGTACAGGTGTGCCAGGCCTAGTATAAAAGGCAGGCCACCAGGTGTGATCCTCACTCTGGAGTTATCAAAAAAGGACTAAGGTCACTACAGTTCAAGTACAACACATTGCCTCGTGAAGTCATAATCAGAGTATCTAAAGACATAACAATTGGCGACGAGATTACGGACCTTTACGTGAAAATGGCTACTCTTGGTATGTTGCAGCAGTTCGCCGATGGTGATAATTGGTACACCTTTGTGGAGAGGCTTGACCATTTCTTCACAGCAAGCGACCTGGCAGGCGACAATCCGGCCACACTGGCTGATAAGCGCAGAGCTATCCTGCTAACCAGTTGCGGGCCCACTGTCTATGGCCTCGTCAGGGACTTGCTGGCACCAGCAAAGACAATGACCAAGACGTACGAGGAGCTTGTAACGCTGATCCAAGAACAACTCAAACCTAAAGAGAGCATCCTCACAGCCAGACACCGGTTTTACACCCACCGACGGCCCAAAGGCCAGGAAATCGTGAAATATGCTGCAGATCTCAGGAGGCTGGTGGCACTGTGTGATTTCGACGACTACCTCACCCAAGCGCTGTGGGATATCTTTGTCATTGGAATCGGCCATGACGGCCTTCTTCATAAGCTACTGTCTGCGGATACCACAGTCACACTGCAGAAGGCCATCGCCGTGAGCCAGACATTCATTACCTCGACCTGCGGCTCTAGGCAGAGTACTGTGCACAGAGTGGTACCTTTTAGAGGCGTGACTGCAGAACGTAAACCTCAGGGAAGAGAGAACAGGCCCCCGAGTCCCTTAACTCAGAGATCGCCGAGAGGGGCTAATCGTGTAGCACCATGCTGGTGTTGCGGAGGGAATCACAGGGCTCACCAGTGCCGCTTTAAAGACTGTGTAAAGGCTGCAGCACAAAGGGCCACCTCCAGCGAATGTGCAAAAGAAATATGACTCACTGTGTTGATGAAGAGTCTGCAGATGGCCATGAATCTAGCACGGATTATGAAACGATAGTCAAGAGAGGCAGCTCAGCCCCACGATGAGGTATATGGCATGTTTACCTGCCCCACCGTTGAGGATGGAAGTCGAGATAAATGGCGTTTCAGTCTTCATGGAAGTGGATACGGGAGCGAGCCAGTCAGTAATGAATCAAGAAGCCTTTGAGAGGCTATGGGACAATCAATCTGAACGACCCAAGTTAGTCCCGGTTCAGACAAAGCTGCGCACCTACACCAATGAACTTATCCCAGTCGTTCGTAGTGCAGATTAAAGGTACTCCATGATGGCGCGGTGCACAAGTTACCTTTGTGGATTGTTGCAGGTGATGGACCAACGCTACTCGGAAGAAGGTGGATGAAGAAGATCCATTGGAGCTGGGAAGATTTCATCCCTCCAGCGATGGACGTCCTCCGCGCTCAGAGGCAAAGTAAGCCCTCACCTGAGGGTGGATCCGGCACCAGAGAACAGACCAGCACAGCAGCCGAGGCACAGACCGCCCAGCACGACTGCGTGGAGATGCTCCAGCTGAGACGACCCGAACACACCTTCCAGGCTACAGTGACAAGACTCCAGAGGAAGAAAATAGGATCCAAAGGTGACTTCCCAGCTTCGGTGGCAGAACCTGGGGAGAAGAGGATCACCGCAGTCGACATCGTGGATGGAGGAAAGATGGCACCCAAACCACGAGGTGATGCACTGAAGAAAAAGATGGCGACGGCCAGACCACAAGGTGCAGCGCTGATGGAGCAACACGTGGTACCAAACGGAGAAGAGGATTGGGGTAAAGATAGCAAGGCTCTCTTAAAGGAGGCCTGCAATCCACCACACTTAAAGGGCCAGTTCCACATTCTCAATCAATGTAAGAGCAACTGTGAGTTAGATGTATAATGTGTAATTGATGATCAGCATTGTGTACATTCAATAAGCAAGGAAAAGTCGCGCGATCGCGATCGGAGCTACAGGTTATTAACAATGAGTAATGAAAAGTTGTGCGATGTAGGATTTCAACTGCATTCAGTCAATTCAGCGGGCAGACACCCATCGGGAGCACATAGGTCCAGCGAGCTACCCAATGTAGTAGCCTGCATCCCTGGGACCAGAGTTATGCACCATGGAGTGTGGCCACAAGCAGCCAATACATACAAGCTGCAGAGCAAGCGATGCAACGGCACTGGTATCGATACCCTGCCCCTGATCAGCTCCACCTCTCAGGCACTCGATGGCACCAACCACCACGAGCCTGAAAGAGCAAACTGTGCTAAGGCGCAGCCCCCAGACCCCATCGCCACCAAGGCCATACCCAGGAATGAAGGGTCACCCGCAACAGTTCTCCCAAATGGGACTGGGATCAGCCAGGATCCCAAACCAAATAACGCCCAGGCAAGCGAGTCGGCTGTTCCCTGTGCACTGCTAGACACGGCTCCTCAGGGACAGCAGCGACCCGGGGCACAAGGAGAGGACAGGGAGGTCACAGGCATCTGTGAACCTGCCCGACGCTAGGAGCAACGGCAAAAACCCCGAGAGCAGGCACCTTGAGCCAATCGGGTTCCCACTGCCAGCACTGGACACCGAGCCACCACCAGACTACCTGGACACCATCTAGCAGTCTTGGCACTAGCTTGTCCTCACACACCGGCACTGATCCCAGCATTGACTCCAAGAATATTCAAAGCATGTACCACACATGCAACACTGTAAATGCAAATTTTTGGGGGGACTTGAATGTATATGAATGTAATGAACCAACGGCACCATCTGTATGTGGGGGTGGGGGGAGAGAAAGGAGTGGTCATGGACACACAAACAGAAACCACCAGCACCAGCCAACGAAACACCACTCACTCACCCAAGATGGAAACGACCCGTCAAGGGTTAACCAGATAGAGTTAAGCCCAGAGCACAGTCAATGCACAGGCGATTTGCACTAAAGGCTTGGGGGAGAGTGATGTCATGTAACTTACATGGTTACTGTTTGTACTATTACAAGGTGTGCCGCCAGAGGGCACAACAGTAGGAGACTCGTAGGTTACCTGTACAGGTGTGCCAGGTCTAGTATAAAAGGCAGGCCACCAGGTGTGATCCTCACTCTGACGTTATCAATAAAGGACAAAGGTCACGACAGTTCAAGTACAACACATTGCCTCGTGGAGTCATTATCAGAGCATCTAAAGACATAACAGTTTGGACTGCCTGTTTCCCATGATTCTCCCATAGGAGACAATCCGAATGGATGGACATTTCATACTTGCGTGGGTAAAACAGTTGTGTTCCTGACACAGATAAGACTGCACACAGGGAGGTTAAAGTAACAGTGACCTCAGTCTTTATTAAGTCACTCCAGAGTGAGGAACAAGCCTTAGGGGCCGGCTTATATACAGTGTTCCCAAGGGATGCTGGAATCCCTTGGGAATTCAGGGGATGCACTCCCTGGTGGCAGAACATGGGAGTGCATGCTTTACAGATACACAACATCACTCCCCCGCAAAGTCAAAGTGAAAACTATTTACAAGGTGAGGCGGTCGGGAGCCTTTCCCTGGTGGACCGCCTCGGTACAAATGTCTGTTCTGGTGTGTTGGCTGTGCCGTCGCTGGGCTGGCGTGTTGTTGGCCCTGCAGGGCTGCTGGGTAACCCTGGCCTTGCTGGGCTGTTGGGCATGATGGGTTCGATTTCCTGGTCCGGGGTGGTGTCGTTCATTCTTTGGGTGTGTGTTGTGGGCTCGAAAAAGGTGGTGTCTGCTATGGGTTGTTCAGGGCTGTCTGTGAACCGCAGCCTCGTTTGGTCCAGGTGCTTTCTGCAAATTTGTTCATTGTCTAGTTTGACTACAAACTCCGTTCTTTAACGATCACCGTGCCCGCGATCCACTTGGGACCATGTCCATCGTTTAGCACATACACAGGGTCATTCAGATCAATTTCCCATGACACAGTGGCACGACCATCGTTTACATTTTGTTGCTGCCGCCTGCTCTCTACCTGATCATGCAGGTTGGGGTGAACCAGCAAGAGTCTGGTTTTAAGTGTCCTTTTCATGAGTAGCTCAGCCGGGGACACCCCTGTGAGCGAGTGGGGTCTCGTGCGGTAGCTGAGCAGTACTTGGGACAGGCGGGATTGAAGTGAGCCTCTGTGACTCGTTTAAGGCTCTGTTTGATTGTTTGTACTGCCCGCTCTGCCTGCCCATTGGAGGCTGGTTTAAACGGGGCCGAGGTGACATGTTTGATCCCATTGCAGGTCATGAATTCTTTAAATTTGGCACTGGTGAAATATGGCCCGTTGTCACTGACCAGTATGTCAGGCAGGCCGTGGGTGGTAAACATGGCCCTCAGGCTTTCAATGGTGGCGGTGGCGATGCTTCCCGACATTATTTCACATTCAATCCATTTTGAAAAAGCATCCACCACCACCAGGAACATTTTACCGAGAAACGGGCCCGCATAGTCGACATGGATCCTTGACCATGGTCTGGAGGGCCAGGACCACAAACTTAGTGGTGCCTCTCTGGGCGCGTTGCTCAACTGAGCACACACGCTGCATTGCCGTACACAGGACTCTAAGTCAGAGTCGATACCCGGCCACCACACGTGCGATCTGGCTTTCATCATTACTATACCCGGGTGTGTGCTGTGGAGATCCGAGATGAACGTCTCCCTGCCCTTTTTGGTTACCCCACAACAGGCAGTCTGCCTGAATGGACAGCTCATCCTTTTGCCGCTGGAACGGCTTGATTAGCTCTTGCATTTCAACAGGGATGCTGCCCAGCTCCCATGCAGAACACAGTTTTTTACTAGGGACAGCAGAGGATCTTGGCTGGTCCAAGTTCTAATCTGGCGGGCCGTGACAGGTGATTTATCATTTTCAAACGCTTCCATGACCATCAACAAGTCTACGGGCTGCGTCACCAACAAGTTTGCAGGCAGCGCCATTTCCACCCCCGTGGTGGGCAATGGTAGCCGACTGAGAGCATCCGCACAGTTCTCGGTGTCTGGCCTGTGGCGGATGGTATAGTTATACGCTGATAGCGCGATTGCCCACCTTTGTATGCGGGCTGAGGCATTCGTATTTATCCCCTTGTTTTCAGCGAACAGGGATATGAGGGGCTTGTGATTGGTTTCCAGCTCAAATTTGAGGCCAAACAGGTACTGATGCATTTTCTTTACCCCGAACACACACGCTAATGCCTCTTTCTCAATCATGCTGTAGGCCCTCTCAACCTTAGACAAGCTCCTGGAGGTATAGGCGACAGGTTGCAACTTCCCCGCAACGTTAGCTTGTTGTAATACACACCCGACTCCGTAAGACGACGCACAACATGCTAGCACAAGTCTTTTACACGGGTTATACAATACAAGCAGCTTGTTGGAGCATAAAATGTTTCTGGCTTTCTCAAAAGCAATTGCTTGTTTTTTTTCCCCATACCCAGTTCGCACCTTTACGCAATAACACATGTAGGGGCTCTAAGAGGGTGCTTAACCCGGATCGGAAGTTACCAAAATAGTTGCGGAGTCCCAGGAATGACCGCAGCTCCGTGACGTTTTGTGGCCTGGGCGCATTCCTGATAGCCTCTGTCTTGGCATCTGTGGGCCGAATGCCGTCCGCTGCGATCTTTCTCCCCAAAATCTCCACTTCTGTTGCCATGCAGATGCATTTCGACCTCTTCAGCTGCAGCCCTACGCAATCCAGTCGCTGGAGGACCTCCTCCAGGTTTTGTAGGTGCTCGACGGTGTCCCGACCCATGACCAATATGTCGTCCTGAAAAACCACCGTGTGTGGTACCAACTTGAGTAGGCTCTCCATGTTTCTCTGGAAGATCGCTGCAGCCGAGCGAATTCCAAACAGGCATCTGTTGTAGATAAACAGTCCCTTGTGCGTGTTGATGCAGGTGAGGCCCTTCGAAGACTCCTCCAGCTCCTGCGTCATATACGCCGAAGTCAGGTCGAGCTTGGTGAACGTCTTGCCACCTGCCAGCGTCGCAAATACGTCGTCTGCCTTAGGTAGTGGGTATTGGTCCTGTAGCGAGAAACGATTAATAGTTACTTTATAATCGCCGCAAATCCTAACCGTGCCATCACTTTTGAGTACTAGAACAATCGGGCTGGCCCACTCGCTGAATTCCACTGGGGAGATGATGCCCTCGCGTTGCAGCCTGTCCAGCTCGATTTCCACTCTCTCCCTCATCATGTGAGGTAAAGCTCGCGCCTTGTGGTGAATGGGTCGTGCCTGTGGGACCAAATGGATCCGCACCTTCGCCCTGGAAAAGTTTCCAATGCCTGGCTCAAAAAGGAAAGGAAATTTGTTCAGAACCTGGGTACATGAGGCCTCATCGGCATGTGATAGTGTTCGGATGTCATCCCAGTTCCAGCGGATTTTGCCAAGCCAGCTCCTACCAAGCAGTGTGGGGCCATCACCTGGGACAATCCAGAGTGGCAGTTTGTGCACCGTGCCCTCATAGCTGACCTTGACCATGGCGCTGCCCAGGACAGTTGATAAGCTCTTTGGTGTGCGTTCTCAGTTTCGTGTGGATGGGGCTCAGGGCTGGTCTGAGTGCCTTGTTGCACCAGAGTCTCTCAAACATCTTTTTACTCATGATGGATTGGCTAGCGCCAGTGTCCAGTTCCATGGCTACGAGTAAGGCATTCAACTTTACATTTTATATTATAGGTGGACATTTCGTCGAAAATGTGTGCACCCCATGTACTTCAGCGTCTGCCTCCTCTCTCTGAGACTTGAAATTGCTTTGATCCACCATGGACCAATCTTCCTCTGCCACATGGTGGTTAGCAGGTTTTGCAGAGCTTGCCCCATTGTTCCACTTGAAGCGGCATGAATAGGCTGAATGGAAGCCCCCACAGCGCCAGCAAGGTGTGAATTGCCTTGCATTCATCCTTTGTTGCGGACTCTGAGTCATCTGGGTCACCTGAGGCCTGCTGGCAGTTGCAGACTCGTGGTTTCTGCCCTGTACATTTCTGCTCGCAAACACAGTTCCAGTTAATTTATGAACATTGCTAGCACTTGTGTGCTGAGAGATTTGTTTGGTGTTATCACTGGTGGACATAAACGCCTGTGCTATCGCAAAGGCCTTACTGAGGGTCGGTGTCTCGACAGTCAAAAGTTTCATTGGATGGTCTCGTGGCCAATGCCCAGTACAAAAAAGTCTCTGAGCATTTGCTCCGGGTAGCCATCAAACTCACATTGTCTTACACGTCATCTTAGCTCGGCGACGTAGCTCGCCACTTTCTGACCTTCAGATCGCTGGCACGTGTAGAACCGATACCTCGCCATCAGCACGCTCTCCCTCGGGTTAAGATGCTCCCGAACCAGTGTACACAGCTCCTCATACGACTTATCTGTGAGTTTCACCGGAGCCAGAAGATTCTTCATGAGGCTGTAGGTCAGTGCCCCGCAGATCGTGAGGAGGACCGCTCTCCTTTTTACAGCGCTTCCTTCTCCGTCCAGCTCGTTGGCTACAAAATACTGGTCTAGCCGTTCGACATAGGCTTCCCAGTCCTCACCCTCCGAGAACTTCTCCAAGATGCCCACAGTTTGCTGCATCTTTGCGTTGGATTCGTATACTCGTCGCCAATTATTGTGTTCCTAACACAGATGAGACTGCACACTGGGAGGTTAAAGTAACAGTGACTTCAGTCTTTATTAAGACACTCCAGAGTGAGGAACAGGCCTTAGCGGCCGGCTTATATATAGTGCTCCCTAGGGATGCTGGGATCCATTGGGACTTCAGGGGATGCGCTCCCTGGTGGCGGAACATGGGAGTGCATGCTTTACAGATACATAACAGTCCCTGTTCCATCAGATCTTTCCTTACCAGCTTTTGCCGAACAGCATTGGGCCATCATTTGGTACAATCCATAGTGATAAATCATGCACAGTTCCATCGTACGATACCTTCACTGCCACACTGTCAATGACTGGTATGAGCTCTTTGGTGTAAGTGCACAGCTTTGTGTGAATCGGGCTTAGTTTTGGCCTTTGTGCCTTGTGGCCCCACAGTTTCTCAAAAGCCTTTTGGCTCATAATTGACTGATTCGCCCCCGTGTCCAATTCCATGGAAACTGGAATGCCGTTTAATTTGACTTTCAACATTATCGGAGGGCTTTTGATGGTGAAGGTGTGTACCCCATACACTTCCTCTTCAGCCTCGGGTTGAGTTGCCTCTCTTACTCGCTCAGTGTGATCTGTGCTGGATCGGTCATCTTCTGCCGACTCTGCCACGTGGTGAGTCGCAGTACGTTTGCACATTCGCTGGAGGTGCCCATTGTTCCACAGCCCTTGCACACGTAGTGCTTGAATCGACATTGATGGGTTCTAAAATTGCCCCTGCAGTGCCAACATGGTGTTAATGGATTCGCATTCACGCCCCACAGTGGACTCGGAGTCATCCTAAGTCTGGCCTCTGCCATGTACAGTTCTGCCTGCTGAAGGCGTAATTTTATGCACAGTACTTGCTGGTGAGCTTCGATGCTGCAAAGATATCTGTTTAGTGTTATTGTTCGTGGACATGAAAGCCTGGGCTATCGTGATGGCCTTGCTGAGATCTAGGAATTCGGCAGACAGCAGTTTGCGAAGAATGACCTCGTGGCCGATTCCAAGCAACATTTCCCCCAAAAATCCAGCAAACTCGCACAGTCCCGCAAGGTGTCTTAGGTCGGTGACATAGCTTGCCACGTTCTGGCCCTCGGAGCGATGGTGCGTGTAAAAGCGCTAGCTGGCCATTAAGATGCTCTCCTTCGGCTTGAGGTGTTCCTGAACCAGCGTGTACAACTCTGCATATGTCTTGTCCATTGGTTTCGTCTGTGCTAGCAGATTTTTGACGAGGCCATATATCGTGGACCCACAACTGGTGAGGAGAATCGCCCTGTGCTTGACCACGGTATCTTCCGTATCCAACTCGTTGGCCACGAAGTACTGGTCAAGAAGCTCAACGAAGGCGTCTCAATCATCACCCTCAACAAATCTCTCAAGAATACCAACGGCAGCCATAACTGCGTGAAAGTTTATGATCTGTTACTTGTCGCCAGTTGTTATGTTCAGAATAACTCCACAAGACTGTATACTTTAACTCAAACTGTTGTGACCTTGGTCTCTTTAATGGAACTCCAGAGTGAGGAAGCAGCATGGTAGACTGCCTTTTATACCTGCTTATCCAGGGTGTGCAGGTGACCCTTGGGTCTCCAACAGGTGCGCCCCCTGGTGGCAAGTCTTACACACTAGTAAAGTTTACATACATAACACTAACTTTTTGTGTTTCGTGTACAAAGGCCCCCCGATCCTTCTGTACTGCAGCATTTTGTAATCTCCATTTAAATAATTTGATTTTTTATTTTCCTACCAAAACTATACATTTTCCCACATTATACCCCATTTGTCAAATTTTTGCCCACTCACTTAGACTATCTATATCACTTTCTAGATTCTTTGCATCCTCCTCACAACTTGTTTTCCCACCTATCATCAGCAAATTTGGCTACATTGCACTCGGTCCCTTCATCCAGCATTACAGTATGCCATTAGTGGAAAGAGTGAAGGGAGTAAGCAGCAGGTGAGTGTGTCTTCGTGAGAATGAAAGCTGTTACAGTCCTAAATACAGCGAAGCACAATCTTAAATACAGTCAAATGCACAGACATGAATAAAGAGAGAGAGACACAGATAAATAAGAGGAGCACCTCAGAGAGACAGAGATAAATATAGTGCTTCAATCCAGCCCTATTGGCATGTTGCTTCTGAGTCAGTGATTGTGGATTCAAGTGAGGGAGTGCTTTATTATAAATGTTTCTGTCTTTCAAGAGCAATGTTAAACCAAGTCTGCTTACTCAAGTGGACATATAATATACCATGGTTCTGATTGAGGAAAAGAAGGGTGATTTTAGTGTTCTGGCCAATGTTCGTCCCTCAACCAACATGACTAAAATCTGGTCTTACAATCATTTGCTGTCTGTGGGTCTTTGCTGTACACATACTTCCTGTGGCATTTACAACAACCACAACTTGCATTTATATAGTGCCTTTAACATAGTAAAATATCCCAAGGCGCTTTACCTGCATAACCACAATGACTGCACTTCAAATGTAATAGTACAGAGGCTGTTTAATTAAAATATAAATGCAAATTCTTTCCTTTACAGAGCAATAGGGATCCAGTAATATATAAGGAGGCAGACATAAATACAGGGAGTGACACAAGATAAATACAGAGAGAAAAACTTGAGCAGAAATGCAGAGGAATGGAGAGGGACATAAATTCAGAATTAGAAACAGTGATAAGTACAGAGGGAGAGAAACTAGAGAAAGAAAAATAGAAGGGTAAACACAGTAGGAGAGAAGCACACACATAAATACAGAGAGGCAAGAAGACACAGATAGAGATAAATACTGTACTGAGAGATGTAAGTATATCTGGCACATTTTGTGATCTCACACTGGAACCACATCACATGTGCCGCTGCATGCAAAGTGTCAGCTGTGGCTCAGTGGGTGGCACTCTTGTTTCTGACTCAGAAGGTTGTGGGTTCAAATCCCACTCGAGAGACTTGAGTACAAACCTCTATCGAGGGAATGCTGCACTGTCAGCAGTGCTGACTTTTGGATAAGACGTTAAACCGAGATCCCACCTCACAGTTCGATGTAAACGATCCCATGCCACTACTTTAAAGAAGAGCTGGAGAGTTATCCTCAGTGTCCTAGCCAATATTTATCCCTCAATCAGTATCACAAAAAAAAATGATTATCATATTGCTGTTTGTGGGAGCTTGCTGTGCGTAAATTAACTGCCACGTTTCCTACATTACAACACTTCAAAAGTACTTCATTGGCTGTAAAGGAGCTTTGGAATGTCTGATGGCCGTGAAAGGCGTTATATAAATGCAAGTGAGAGCTGAGCTTACGGATATCGTGAGCCCATCTCACGAATAACATTTGAATAAGCTCCCTGGTGTCTTGTGTAGAGAGTGTGATAATATGGGTTCATGGAAGTAAATACCATGAGCATGGAACCCTTAAAGGGCCGATGCCAATGGTGCTGTTATGTGCTCAGTAGCAGACTGCAGTGTCGACATTTGCTCAACCTGGCCATACCACCTTTGACCCCTTTAACCCCAATGTAATAGATCAGCTTTTCTAACATTGGAGATCAATCCCTGTCATATATGTACTTTTGGGATCGCTAGCCACTAGATGGCGTCACTGTTGGATGCCATTGGGCTGCAAGCACATGTGTGCAGCCCAAGTATAAAAGGCCAGCCATTTTGTATATTAGTCACTTTGGGCCGGAATAAAGCAGAGCCAAGGTCACACCTCTTGGAGTTGAACAGTACTCAGTCTAGCAGTTATTGCATACACAACATTTGGCGACGAGGCAATAAGAACCTTCGCATGCAAAAATGAGCACAATTGGATTGTTGGAGCGGTTCTGTGGAAGGAGAAGATTGGGCAGACTTTCTGAGCCTTTTGAGCCAATTCTTCGTGGCCAACAAAATGGAGGAGGATGGCGACGTAGATCTGTGCCGGGCGGTGTTCCTCACAGTTTGCAGTCCAAAAATTTATGGTCTGATAAAGAATCTACTCCTGCCTGTGAGTCCAACAGAGAAGATGTATGAAGAATTGTGTACACTGGTACAGGACCACCTTAAGCCAGACGACGGCATCATCATCTCGAGATACAGATTTTATACGCACGTTCGCTCAGGGCCAGAATGCGGCAGAATTCGATGCCGATCTGAGACGTCTAGCCGGACCGTGTAAGTTTGGGGTTGTATTGGCAGACATGCTGCGGGACTTCTTTGTAATCGGCATCAACCACGAGGTGATCCTGCGTAAACTACAGGCGGTGGAGATATTGGACTTGAACAGGGCCATCACGATCGCTCAGTCATGCATGACGATAGATAGAAGTCTAAAGCAGATATCAGTGAAAAATCAAAACTCGACAAGTACTGTAAATATGATTGATTCGGCGTTCTGCAGAGCGGCACATAAGAACATAAGAACATAAGAATTAGGAACAGGAGTAGGCCATCTAGCCCCTCGAGCCTGCTCCGCCATTCAATAAGATCATGGCTGATCTGGTCGTGGACTCAGCTCCACTTACCCGCCCTCTCCCCGTAACCCTTAATTCCCTTATTGCTGAAAAATCTATCTATCTTTGACTTGAAAACATTCAATGAGCTAGCCTCAACTGCTTCCTTGGGCAGAGAATTCCACAGAATCACAACCCTCTGGGAGAAGAAATTCTTTCTCAACTCGGTTATAAATTGGCTCCTCCGTATTTTGAGGCTGTGCCCCCTAGTTCTAGTCTCCCCCACCAATGGAAACAACCTCTCTGCCTCTATTTTGTCTATCCCTTTCATGATTTTAAATGTTTCTATAAGATCACCCCTCATCCTTCTGAACTCCAAGGAGTAAAGACCCAGTCTACTCAATCTATCATCATAAGTTAACCCCCTCATTTCTCGAATGAGCCTAGTGAATCGTCTCTGTACCCCTTCCAAAGCTAGTATATCCTTCCTTAAGTAAGGTGACCAAAACTGCACGCAGTACTCCAGGTGCGGCCTTACCAATACCTATACAGTTGCAGCAAGACCTCCCTGCTTTTGTACTCCATCCCTTTCGCAATGAAGGCCAACATTCCATTTGCCTTCCTGATTACCTAACCTTTTGGGATTCATGCACAAGGACCCCCAGGTCCCTCTGCACCACAGCATGTTGTAATTTCTCCCCATTCAAATAATATTCCCTTTTATTGTTTCTTTTCCCCAAGGTGGATGACCTCACACTTTCCGACATTGTATTCCATCTGCCAAACCTTAGCCCATTCGCTTAACCTATCCAAATCTCCTTGTAGCCTCTCTGAGTCCTCTACACAACCCGCTTTCCCACTAATCTTAGTGTCATCTGCAAATTTTGTTGCACTACACTCTGTCCCCTCCTCTAGGTCATCTATGTATATTGTAAACAGTTGTGGTCCCAGCACTGATCCCTGTGGCACACCACTAACCACTGATTTCCAACCGGAAAAGGACCCATTTATCCTGACTCTGCTTTCTGTTCGTCAGCCAATTCTCTATCCATGCTAATACATTTCCTCTGACTCCGCGTACCTTTATCTTCTGCAGTAACCTTTTGTGTGGCACCTTATCGAATGCCTTTTGGAAATCTAAATACACCACATCCACCGGTACACCTCTATCCACCATGCTCGTTATATCCTCAAAGAATTCCAGTAAGTTAGTTAAACATGATTTCCCTTTCATGAATCCATGCTGCGTCTGCTTGATTGCACTATTCCTATCCAGATGTCCCGCTATTTCTTCCTTAATGATGGTTTCAAGCATTTTCCCCACTACAGATGTTAAACTAACCGGCCTATTGTTACCTGCCTTTTGCCTGCCCCCTTTTTTAAACAGAGGCGTTACATTAGCTGCTCTCCAATCCGCTGGTACCTCCCCAGAGTCCAGAGAATTTTGGTAGATTATAACAAATGCATCTGCTATAACTTCCGCCATCTCTTTTAATACCCTGGGATGCATTTCATCAGGACCAGAGGACTTGTCTACCTTCAATCCCATTAGTCTGTCCAGCACTACCTCCCTAGTAATAGTGATCATCTCAAGGTCCTCCCTTCCCACATTCCTATGACCAGCAATTTTTGGCATGGTTTTTGTGTCTTCCACTGTGAAGACGGAAGCAAAATAATTGTTTAAGGTCTCAGCCATTTCCACATTTCCCATTATTAAATCCCCCTTTTCATCTACTAAGGGACCAACATTTACTTTAGTCACTCTTTTCCGTTTTATATATCTGTAAAAGCTTTTACTATCTGTTTTTATGTTTTGCGCAAGTTTACCTTCGTAATCTATCTTCCCTTTCTTTATTGCTTTTTTAGTCATTCTTTGCTGTTGCTTAAAATCTTCCCAATCCTCTAGTTTCCCACTAACCTTGGCCACCTTATACGCATTGGTCTTTGATTTGATACTTTCCTTTATTTCCTTGGTTATCCACGGCTGGTTATCTCTTCTCTTGCCGCCCTTCTTTTTCACTGGAATATATTTTTGTTGCGCATTATGAAAGAGCTCCTTAAAAGTCCTCCACTGTTCCTCAATTGTGCCACTGTTTAGTCCTTGTTTCCAGTCTACTTTAGCCAACTCTGCCCTCATCCCACTGTAGTCCCCTTTGTTTAAGCATAGTACTCTCGTTTCTGACACAACTTCCTCATCCTCAATCTGTATTACAAATTCAACCATATTGTGATCACTCATTCCGAGAGGATCTTTTATGAGGAGATCGTTTATTTTTCCTGTCTCGTTACACAGGACCAGATCCAAAATGGCTTGCTCCCTTGTAGGCTCTGTTACATACTGTTCTAAGAAACAATCCCGTATGCATTCTATGAATTCCTCCTCCAGGCTACCCCCTGCGATTTGATTTGACCAATCGATATGTAGGTTAAAATCCCCCATAACTACTGGCGTTCCTTTTTCACATGCCTCCATTATTCCCTTGATTATTGCCCGCCCCACCATGAAGTTATTATTTGGGGGCCTATAAACTACACCGACCAGTGACTTTTTCCCCTTACTATCTCTAATCTCCACCCACAATGATTCAACATTTTGTTCATTGGAGCCAATATCATCCCTCACAACTGCCCTGATATCATCCCTTATTAACAGAGCTACCCCACCTCCCTTCCCTTCCTGCCTATCTTTCCGAATCGTCAAATACCCCTGTATGTTTAATTCCCAGTCCTGGCCACCTTGCAACCATGTCTCTGTAATGGCCACCAAATCATACCCATTTGTAATGATTTGTGCCGTCAACTCATTTACTTTATTTCTAATGCTGTGTGCATTTAGGTAGAGTGTTTTCATCCTAGTTTTTAAACCATGATTTTTAGTTTTTACCCCTCCTGCAGCCCTTTTATATTCAGTGGTCCTTTTTGTTTCTTGCCTTTGGTTTCTCTGCCCTCCACTTTTACTCATCTCTTTTCTGTCTTTTGTTTTTGTCTCCTTTTTGTTTCCCTCTGTCTCCCTGTATTGGTTCCCATCCCCCTGCCATGTTAGTTTAACTCCTCACCAACAGCACTAGCAAACACTCCCCCTAGGACATTGGTTCCCTTCCTGCCCAAGTGCAGACCGTCCGGTTTGCACTGGTCCCACCTCCCCCAGAACCTGTTCCAATGCCCCACGAATTTGAATCCCTCCCTGCTGCACCACTGCTCAAGCCACGTATTCATCTGTGCTATCCTGCGATTCCTACTCTGACTAGCACGTGGCACTGGTAGCAATCCCGAGATTACTACTTTTGAGGTCCTACTTTTTAATTTAACTCCTAGCTCCTTAAATTCGTCTCGTAGGACCTTATCCCTTTTTTTACCTATGTCGTTGATACCAATGTGCACCATGACAACTGGCTGTTCTCCCTCCCTTTTCAGAATGTCCTGCACTCGCTCGGAGACATCCTTGACCCTTGCACCAGGGAGGCAACATACCATCCTGGACTCTCGATTGCGGCCGCAGAAACGCCTATCTATTCCCCTTATGATTGAATCCCCTATCACTATCGCTCTCCCACTCTTTTTTATGCCCTCCTGTACAACAGAGCCAGCCACGGTGCCATGAACTTGGCTGCTGTTGCTCTCCCCTAATGAGTCATCTCCCTCAACAGCACTCAAAACGGTGTATCTGTTTTGCAGGGGGATGACCACAGGGGACCCCTGCACTACCTTCTTTGTACTACTCTTCCTGCTGGTCTTCCATTCCCTAATTGGCTGTGGATCCTTCTCATGCGGTAAGACCAACTCACTACACGTGCCACTTATGTCATTCTCAGCATCGTGGATGCTCCAGAGTGAATCCACCCTCAGCTCCAATTCCGCAACATGGTCCATCAGGAGATGGAGGCGGATACACTTTTTACACATGTAGTCGTAAGGGACACCGGAAGCGTCCCTGAGTTCCCACATGGCACAGGAGGAGCATATCACGTGACCGATCTCTCCTGCCATGCCTTAACCCTTAGATACCCTTAAATTGGTAATAACAATGCTACAGTTTACTTACTGATATAAAAAGAAAAAGAAAAGCTACTCACCAATCACCAGCCAATCACTTACCCCATTGGCTGTGACGTCACCTTTTGATTCCTTTCTACTTCTTTTTTGCTTTCTCTCCCACTGTAGCTGCACTGGTACGCCTTTTATAGGCCGCTCCGACACTGCTCCCACCTCTCGCCAACTGCCGCTGACTCTCGAGCTCCCGCTGGGCCTTTTATAGGCCGCTCCGACAATGCTCCCACCTCTCGCCAACTGCCGCTGACTCTCGAGCTCCCGCTGGGCCTTTTATAGGCTGCTCCGACACTGCTCCCACCTCTCGCCAACATGGCAGGACCTACCCGACTGCGTACGCGAAACCTGTGGCTGTCCAAAGTCCGCCAGTGGAAATGCATCCAATTTCTCTGTGTTGGCGTTGTGGGGAAGATTGCCAGCACCAGCAGTGCCGATTTAAGCAATATAGTTGCAAAGGCTGTCTGAGAGTGGGGCATCTCCAGCACAAGTGTCCGCAGATGAGCAACGTGAAATTTAATGGGGTGCCGGTATCGATGGAACTGGACATGGGGGCGAGTCAATCGATAATGAGCCATAGGACATTCAACAAGCTGTAGGATACTAAAGCTGTGAGGCCCAGGCTGAATCCAGTCAATGCCAAGTTGTGCACGTACACCAAAGAACTCATAACGGTAATTGACAGTGCCACAATTAAAGTGTCGTATAAAGGTGCAGTTCATGAGTTACTGCTATGGATTGTCCCAAGTAATGGCCCAACACTGTTCGGCAGGAACTGGCTTGAAAAAATCAAATGTGATTGGAACGACATCAAGGTGTTGTCATTGGGGAAAGATACATGTGCCCAAGTACTGAGCAAGTTCCCCTCGCTATTTGAACCAGGCATCGGCAATTTCACGGGAGCCAAGGTGCAGATCCACATAGACTCGGATGCAAGACTCATCCATCATAAAGCTCGGGCAGTTCCGTATATCATGAGGGAGAAGGTCGAAATCGAACTGGACAGACTCCAGTGTGAAGGGATCATATCACCAGTTGAATTTAATGAATGGGCCAACCCCATTGTTCCTGTGCTGAAAAGTGATGACACAGTCAGAATCTGTGGAGACTACAAGGCTACAATCAACAGGGTTTCGAAACAGGATCAGTACCCGTTACTGAAGGCTGATGACTTGTTTGCAACGCTAGCCAGGGGGAAGTCGTTCACCAAACTGGACTTGACGTCGGCCTACATGACACAGAAGCTGGTCAAGACATCGAAGAGACTTACGTGCATTAACACGCATAAAGGACTGTTTATTTATCACAGGTGCCCTTTTGGAATTCGCTCGGCTGCAGCAATATTTCAGAGGAACATGGAGAGCCTACTGAAGTCATTTCCCAGAACCGTCGTGTTCCAAGATGACATCCTGATCACAGGTCATGACTCCGAGGAACATCTGAACAACCTGGAAGAGGTTCTACATCGTCTGGACAAAGTGGGACTCAGACTGAAATGCTCGAAGTGCGACTTCATGGCATCAGAGGTCGAATTCCTGGGGAGGAAAAAATTGCTGCTGACGGCATCAGGCCCACGGACACGAAAACCAAGGCCATCAAGAATGCACCCAAGCCGCAGAATGTGATGGAGCTGCGTTCGTTCCTGGGTCTACTCAACTACTTCGGTAACTTCCTACCTAAATTGAGCACCATATTAGAACCACTGCACATGCTGCTAAGAAAAGGCGACAACTTGGTGTGGGGCACGTCGCATGACAGAGCTTTTGAGGAAGTCACTAATCTGCTTTGCTCTAACAAGCTGTTGGTACATTATGACCCATGCAACTGTTTAGTATTGGCCTGTGATGCCTCGTCATAAGGAATTGGTTGCGTACTCCAACAAGCTAATGAGTTGGGTAAACTTCAACCAATCGCGTATGCTTCAAAAAGTTTGTCTAAAGCGGAAAGAGCCTACAGCATGGTAGAAAAAGAAGCAATAGCCTGTGTGTATGGGGTTAAAAAGATGCATCAGTACCTGTTTGGTCTTTGGTTTGAACTGGAGACAGATCACAAGCTGCTCATTTTACTGTTCTCTGCAAACAAAGGTGTCAATACCAATGCTTCATCCTGCATCCAGAGGTGGACGCTGACATTATCTGCTTATGATTACGTCATTTGCCATAGACCTGGCACCAAGAATTTGTGCTGATGCTTTAAGCCGTCTGCCGTTGCCCACTGTGGAGCTGGAAATGCCACAACCGGCGTACCTATTGTTAGTTATGGATACTTTTGAGAGTGAAGGAACCCCTGTCATGGCTTAACAAGTTAAGACCTGGACCAGCCAGGACGCGATTTTATCGGTGGTGGTTGGTCTGCCATACCCAAGCAAACCCCAACCTTACATTCGTCGCAAAGACGAACTGTCTATTCAGTCGGACTGGGTGGTGTGTAATGAGAAAGGACTAATTAGCAACCTTGTTGTGTGAGGCTTCTTGGGGAAGAGTGACCATGATATGGTAGAATTCTTTACTAAGATGGAGTGTGACACAATTAATTCAGAGACTAGGGTCCTGAACTTAAGGAAAGGTATGAGACGTGAATTGGCTAGAAAAGACTGGCGAATGATACTTAAACGGTTGACGGTGGATAGGCAATGGCAAACATTTAAGGATCACATGGATGAACTTCAACAATTGTACATCCCTGTCTGGAGTAAAAATAAAACAGGGAAGGTGGCTCAACCGTGGCTAACAAGAGAAATTAAGGATAGTGTTAAATCCAAGGAAGAGGCATGTAAATTGGCCAGAAAAAGCAGCAAACCTGAGGACTGGGAGAAATTTAGAATTCAGCAGAGGAGGACAGATGGTTTAATTAGGAGGGGGAAAATAGAGTATGAGAGGAAGCTTGCTGGGAACATAAAAACTGACTTCGATAGATATGTGAAGAGAAAAAAATGAGTGAAGACAAACATAGGTCCCTTGCCGTCAGAATCAGGTGAATTTATAATGGGGAACAAAGAAATGGCAGACGAATTGAACAAATACTTTGGTTCTGTCTTCATGAAGGAAAATACAAATAACCTTCCGGAAATATTCGGAGACCGAGGGTCTAGCGAAGGAGGAACTGAAGGAAATCCTTATTAGTCAGGAAATTGTGTTAGGGAAATTGATGGGATTGAAGGCTGATAAATCCCCAGGGTCTGATAGTTTGTATCCCAGAGTACTTAAGGAAGAGGCCTTAGAAATATTGGATGCATTGGTGATCATTTTCCAACAGTCTATCAGCTCTGGATCAGTTCCTATGGACTGGAGGGTAGCTAATGTAACACAACTTTTTAATAAAGGAGGGACAGAGAAAACAGGGAATTATAGACCGGTTAGCCTGATATCGGTAGTGGGGAAAATGTTGGAATCAATTATTAAAATGAAATAGCAGCGCATTTGGAAAGCAGTGAGAGGATCGGTCCAAGTCAGCATAGATTTATGAAAGGGAAATCATGCTTAACAAATCTTCTAGAAATTTTTGAGGATGTTACTAGTAGAGTGGACAAGGGAGAACCAGTTGATGTGGTGTATTTGGACTTTCAAAAGACTTTTGACAAGGTCCCACACAAGAGATTGATGTGCAAACTTAAAGCACATGGTATTGGGGATAATGTATTGACGTGGATAGAGAACTGGTTGGCAGACAGGAAGCAGAGAGTCGGGATAAATGGGTCCTTTTCCGAATGGCAGGCACTAACTAGTGGGGTGCTGCAGGGCTCAGTGCTAGGACCCCAGCTATTTACAATATACATGAATAATTTAGATGAAGGAGTTGAGTATAATATCTCCAAGTTTGCAGATGACACTAAGCTGGGTGGCAGTGTGAGCTGTGAGGAGGATGCTCAGAGGCTGCAGGTTGACTTAGACAGGTTAGGTGAGTGGCCAAATGCATGGCAGCTGTAGTATAATGTGGATAAATGTGAGGTTATCCACTTTCGTGGCAAAAACGTGAAGGCAGAATGTTATCTGAATGACGGCAGATTAAGAAAAGGGGAGGTGCAACGAGACCTGGGTGTCATGGTACATCAGTCATTGAAAGGTGGCATGCAGGTACAGCAGGCGGTGAAGAAAGCAAATGACATGTTGGCCTTCATAGCGAGAGGATTTGAGTATAGGAGCAGGGAGGTCTTACTGCATTTGTACAGGGCCTTGGTGAGGCCTCACCTGGAATATTGTGTTCAGTTTTGGTCTCCTAATCTGAGGAAGTACATTGGTGCTATTGAGGGAGTGCAGCGAAGCTTCACCAGACTGAT
The DNA here is from genome assembly GCF_044704955.1 of Pristiophorus japonicus. Classification (NCBI taxonomy): domain Eukaryota; kingdom Metazoa; phylum Chordata; class Chondrichthyes; family Pristiophoridae; genus Pristiophorus; species Pristiophorus japonicus. The sequence goes on from NC_091978.1 coordinate 373,733,049, forward strand.
TTCCGGGATGGCAGGACTGACATATGAGGAGAGATGGGATCGACGGGGCCTGTATTCACTGGAGTTTAGAAGAATGAGAGGGGATCTCATAGAAACATATAAAATTCTGACGGCACTGGACAGGTTAGATGCTCCCGATGTTGGGGAAGTCCAGAACCAGTGGTCAAAGTCTAAGGATAAGGGGTAAGCCATTTAGGACCTAGATGAGGAGAAACTTCTTCACTCAGAGAGTTGTTAACCGTGGAATTCTCTATTGCAGAGAGTTGTTGATGCAAGTTCGTTGGATATATTCAAGAGGGAATTAGATATGGCCCTTACGGCTAAAGGGATCAAGGGGTATGGAGAGAAAGCAGGAAAGGGGTACTGAGGTGAATGATCAGCCATAATCTTATTGAATGGTGGTGCAGGCTCGAAGGACCGAATGGCCTACTCCTGCACCTATTTTCTATGTTTCTATGTATACTGTGGGGCAATCATGTTATGTCCAAGAAAGTGAGAGAGAAATTTGTACGTGAGCAAAATAACACACATCCTGGCATTGTAATGATGAAAGCCATCGCCAGATCTCATGTATGGTGGTCAGGAATTGACTCTGAGCTGGAATCATGTGTGCCTCAGTGTAACACTTGCATGCAGCTCGGAATTGCCACTGAGTCTGTAGTCATGGCCGTCGAAATCATGGTCCAGGATCCACATAGACTTTGCAGGTCCCTTCCTGGGCAAAATGTTTTTAGTTGTGGTGGATGCATATTCGAAGTGGATATTGTGTATAATCATGTCATCCAGCACATCCACAGCTACCATTGAGAATCTCTGTTTCATGTTCGCAACATGTGGTCTGCTTGACATCGCTGTTAGCGACAACGGATCGTGCTTCACCAGTCAGGAGTTTCAAGAGTTCATGAAACTCAATGGTATCAAACACGTAAGGTCAGCACCGTTCAAACCTGCATCCAATGGGCAAGCAGAACGTGCTGTCCAAATCATAAAGCAGAGTATGAAGCAAGTAACCCAAGTGTCACTGCAGACCCGCCTGTCATGCATACTGCTTAGTTACAGGACATGACCACCCACGCTTACTGGTGTCTCGCCTGCTGAACTAATGATGAAGAGAGGTCTTAAGACCAAGCTATCTCTTGTACACCCTGACTTGAATAATCATGTTGAATGTCGAAGACAAAGCCAGGAAGGGTATTACGATCGCACAGCTGTGTCACACGATATTTCTGTAAATGATCCTGAATATGTTCTGAATTATGGTCAGGGTCGCAAGTGGATCACTGTCATGGCCAAGGAGGGCAACAGTATTTATTGTCAAGCTCAAAAATTGGCAAACATGCAGGAAACATATGGATCAGACAAAGCTGCAGCACACAGACAAACCGGAACAGTCGGAAGAAGAGACAATTGATGAGCAACCAACCTACCCCCAGTCATCAGAGGACTCAGTGGTCATCAGTGAATCGGGACTTTCAATCACTGACATGTTTAATGAAAATGGACTTTCAATCCCTGACATGGCCATTGCCACTCCCACCAGGTCAGCCACCCAACCACCAGTCACAACAGACTCTGAACACTCACTCAAGGCTGGAGTTGAATTGAGATGTCAACCCGGGAGCGTAAAACACTGGACCATCTCAATTTGTAAAAGACAGTGCTAATATCTCAGAGTGGGGTATTGTCATGTATGTACGTTTGGATCACTAGCCACTAGATGGCGTTACTGTTGGAGGCCATTGGGCTGCACGCACGTGTGTGCAGCCCAAGTATAAAAGGCCAGCCATTTTGTATATTAGTCACTTTGGGCTGTAATGAAGGTCATACCTCTTGGAGTTAAACAGTACTAAGTCTAACAGTTAAAGTCCCCCACTAAGATCTGTATCTTCATGCACATGTGGGCCACTGAGCATACTATACCTCTGCACTGTAACTGTTGGGCCCTCACCAGTCCCCACTACAGATACCCTTTGACTACGTACCCTACGCTTAGCCACATTGCCATCTAATTGTTCTGAAATATATGTGCCTCTGCTGGTGTTTGGTTCAAGTGCTCAAAAAGGCTGTGGATGCTGGATCAGTTGAAATTTTCAAGACTGATCAATATTTTTGTTGGGTAAGTGTATCAAGGGGTATGGAGCACAGGTGGATAAATGGAGTTGAGGTACTGATCAGCCATTATCTAACTGAAAAGGCTTAAAGGGCTGAATGACCTACTCCTGTTCCATGCCCTAATTATGTATTAGTTGGTGCTGCGATGCTCTTCCTGTTAAACTTACAAACACTGTGTTCTATATTCTGGGGTTTAGAAGAATGAGAGGTAATCTCATTGAAATATATAGGATTCTGGGGGGGATTGACAGGGTAGATGCTGAGAGGCTGTTTGCACTGGCTGAAGAGTCTAGAACCAGGGGTCACAGTCTCAGGATAAAGGGTCGGCCATTGGAAGACTGAGATGAGGAGGAATTTCTTCACTCAGAAGGTTGTGAATCTTTGGAATTCTCTCCCCCAAAGGTCTGTGGATGCTCAATCATTGAGTATATTCAAGGTTGAGATCGATAGATCTTTGAACACTAGGGGAATCGATGGATATGGGGATTGAGCAGGAAAATGGAGTTGAGGTCGAACTGTGGCTCAGTGTGTGTAGCACACTCGCCTCAGAGTCAGTAGGTTGTGGGTTCAAGTCCCACTCCAGGGACTTGAGCACATAAATCTAGGCTGACACTCCAGTGCAGTGCTGAGGGAGTGGTGCACTTTTGCAGGTGCCAGCTTTCAGATGAGATGTTAAACTGAGGCCCCATCTGCTCTCTCAGGTGGACGTAAAAGATCCTGTGGCACTATTGCAAAGAAGAGCAGGGGAGTTCTCCCCGGTGTCCTGGGGCCAATATTTATCCCTCAATCAACATAACAAAAAATATCTGGTCATTATCACATTACTGTGTGTGGGAGCTTGCTGTGCTTAAATTGGCTGCCGCGTTTCCCACATAACAACAGTGACTACACTCCAAAAGTACTTCATTGGCTGCAAAGCGCCTTGAGACGTCCGGTGGTCGTGAAAGGCGCTATATAAATGCTAGTTTTTATTTATTTTTACTGAATGGCGGAGCAGGCTCAAGGGGCCATATGGCCTACTCCTGTTCCTATTTCTTATGCTTTTCTGTTTTTGCTCTGTGTAGCGAGCAGATAGGACATTATGGGAAGGTAACATTGTGTGAGGGATCCAGAGCACACAGCACTTTGGGCTCTGGGACCCTAAAATATCAGGCGCAGAGGCCTATAGCTCGCTCCATAATGAAAATAAAAATTAATACAATCCGCTGGGATTAGGGGACAGTTTCCTCTCCCCTCAAGTAAAAGGGATGATTTACTGAGTGAGAGAGTGTGTGTGAGTGAGTGTGAGACAGTGGCAGTGAATAACTGTAAGATATAGGAGAGTAAAAGAGGGGAGTTACTGAGTGAGAAAGGGAATAAGCAATTGAGAGTGCAGATGAGTGAATTTTTCTTTATTGGTTCCTGGGATGTGGGCATCGCTGGCACGACCGGCATTTATTGCCCATCCATAATTGCCCTTGAGAAGGTGGTGGTGAGCCGCTTTCTTGAACCTCTGCAGGCCATGTGGCGAAGGTGCTCCCACAGTGCTGTTAGGGAGGGAGTTCCAGGATTCTGACCCAGCGACGATGAAGGAACGACCGATATATTTCCAAGTCAGGATGGTGTATTCCTTGGAGGGGAATGAGAGCGAGGAAAGGTGTAATTGAGTCTTTTTCTTTTGTGTGGTTATTGCAAAGCAAATCAAATGTCAATATCTAAGTCAGATATCCAGAGCAAAAGCTTCTGGTGTAACAGCATGGATATACTGTAGGCTTTCTGTGAATTCCCTCTGAGGGCAGTGCTGAATAATGTGCTCCAGGGTCTGATTAGGAGCTCCGCAGTCGCATGATGCGGATGTTTTAATCTTCCACCTATGAGGAAGGTGGCAGCCTCGACCATGACCGGTTCTGAGGTGGTTGATGGTTGTCCACGGTTTGCGAGGAAGGTTTGATCCTTCAGGTTGTGCTGTGGGCTCCTCGATAAGAAATTCCTTCCATCCATTCCAAGCATTTCGCCCTCGGTAATTGAGTAAACAAACTGAGTGAGGGATTAAGTGTGAGATTGTATATGAGAGGGTAGACAGGGCCTCGGTTTAACAGCTCATCCTAAAGACGGCACCTTCAACAGTGCAGCGGAGGCTCCCTCAGCACTGCACTGGAGTGTCGGCCTAGATTTTGTGCTCAAGTCTCTGGAGCGGGACTTGAACCCACAACCTTCTGACTCAGGTGAGGGTGCTGCCAACTGAGCCACGGCTTAACACCATCTGTCCTAATATCTCCTTATATGTTTGGTGTCAAATTTTGTTTGATAGTGCTCCTGTGATGTTTTACGATTTTAAAGACAGTAAATAAATGAAAGTTGTTGTTATGCCTTCATTTCCTTCTAAACTAGCATAAGGACTCTCAGCCACCGTGCAGCTCATTTACTTATCAAACAATGACTGATACATTGTTCAATAGGGCTAGTATATTCATTGTCTTTCACACCGCATGGCAACAGCAACATAAGCGTTGCTCAAATTCACCACACTGTAGTAAGCTGTTTCACAGGAATGTTATAAAACTAAATTTGACATCGAGCCACTTAAGGAGATATTAGGGCAGAGGTCAAAGAGGTTTTAAGTAGCATTTTAAACGGAGAAAGAGAGGTAGTGAGGCGAAGAGGTTTAAGGAGGGAATTCCAGAGCTTAGGGCCTTGGTAGCTGAAGACACGGCCACTAGTGGTTGAGTGAATAAAATCAGGGATGCTCAAGAGGCCAGAATTAGAGGAGTGCAGATATCGTGGGGGAATATGGGGCAAGAGGAGATTACAGAGATAGGGAGTGGTGAGGCCATGGAGGGATTTGAAAACAAGGATGAGAATGTTAAATTTGAGGCGTTGCCAGACCAAGAGTCAATGTAGGTCAGCGAGCACAGGGGTGATGGGTGAACGGGTCTTGGTGCGAGTTAGGACACAGGCAGCAGAGTCATGGATAACTTCAAGTTTACATAAGGTAGGTGGGAGGAAAGGCTGGAGTGTGTTGGAATAGTGAAGTCTAGAAGGAACAATGACATGGATAAGGGTTTCAACAACAAATGAGCTGAGGCGCAGTTGGGCGATGTTATGGAGGTGGAAATAGGCGGTCTTAGTGATGGCGTGAATTAGAGAGAGTGATTGATGGCATTCACATAGCCATCCTGCAACCCATACAGATACCAACTTGTGGTCTATAGTATGGGAACTTCAAATTGTGAAGTGAACTCAATCGCCCCATGATTCCTCAGTCTCTCGGAGTTTCGGTAATTTGAAATTCTGTGCTGGGCTAAGTCATGCTGGACTCTGCACAATCGAAAACCCATCAGGTTCACAGAGCGCAGACAGTTCAGTTACAAACTGGTTACTTCACTTCTGATCTCTTCCCTTCATTGCCTTTATGTGTCTCCAGGTTTGTTAATAGCATTTTTTATTGTTAGAAACATAGAAAATAGGAGCAGTAGTAGGCCATTCGGCCCCTCAAGTCTGCACTGCCATTCAATATGATCATGGTTGATCCTCTATCTCAATACCATATTACTGCTTTCTCCCCATACCCCTTGATACCTTTTGTGTCTAGAAATCTATCTATCTCCCTCTTAAATATATTCAGTGACTTGGCCTCCACAGCCTTCTATGGTAGAGAATTCCACAGGTTCACCACCATCTGAGTGAAAACATTTCTCCTCGTCTCGGTCCTAAATTTCCTACCCCGTATCTGAGACTGTGACCCCTTGTCCTAGACTTCCCAGCCATGGGAAACATCCTCCCCACATCCAGTCTGTCCAACCCAGTCAGAATTTTATAGATTTCAATGAGATCCCCTCTCATTCTTCTAAACTCTAGTGAATACAGGTCTAGGCGACCCAATCTCTCCTCATATGACAGTCCTGCCATCCCAGGAATCAGTCTGGTGAACCTTTGCTGCACTCCCTCTATGGCAAGTATATCCTTTCTTGGGCAAGGAGACCAAAACTGCACACAATACTCCAGGTGTGGTCTTACCAAAACCCTGTATAACTGTAGTAAGACATCCTTGCTCCTGTACTCAAATCCTCTTGCAATGAAGGCCAACATACCATTTGCCTTCCTAACTGCTTGCTGCACCTGCGTGTTTGCTTTCAATGACTGGTGTACAAGGACACCCAGGTCCCTCTGTACATCGACACTTCCCAAGCCATTACCATTTAAATAATTATTTGTCCTTATGTTTTTCCTACCAAAGTGGATAATTTCATATTATCCAGGTTATACTGCATCTGCCATGTGTTTGTCCACTCACTCAACCTATCTAAATTGCCTTGCAGTGTCTTTGCATCCTTCTCACAACTCACAATCCCACCTAGTTTTGTGTCATCAGCAAACTTGGAAATATTACATTTGGTTCCCTCATCCAAATTATTTATATCTATTGTGAATACCTGGGACCCCAGCACTGATCCCTGTGGTACCCCAATAGTCACTGCCTGCCACCCCAAAAAAGACCCGTTTATTTCTACTCTCTGTTTCCTGTCAGTGAACCAATTTTCAATCCATGCCAATACATTACCCCCAATCCCATGTGCTTTAATTTTGCTGAAGACTTGCTTCTCACTGGTATTTTACATAAGAACATCAAGAAATAAGAGCAGGAGTAGGCCATAGGGCCCCTCGAATCTGCTTCGCCATTCAATGAGATTATGGCTGATCTTCTACTCCAACTCCACTTTCCTGCCCTATCCCCATATTCCTTGATTCAGTTAGTGTTCAAAAATCTCTCGATCTCAGTCTTGAATATACTCAACAACTAAGCATCCACAGCCCTCTGGGGGTGAAAATTCGAAAGATTCACAACCCTCTGGACCGATTGCAGAAATTATATAGCAATCTCTTTGCTGTCGGCCACAGGGAAAATTATCACAAGAATCCTCCTCAATCGTCTCCTCTCAGTGGCTGAAGAGCTCCTCCCAGAGTCGCAAACGGATTCACAATGGACATGATTTTCACCGCGCGAAAAATCCAAGAAAAATGTAGGGAACAGCACCAACCTCTATACATGACCTTCTTTGACCTCACAATGGTCTTCGACTCTGTCAAGCGAGAGGGATTATGGAGTGTCTTCCTCAAATTCGGCTGTCCTCAAAAATTTGTAACCATCCTCCGCCTGCTTCACGATGACATGCAAGCCGTGATCCTTGCCAATGGATCCACCACAGACCCAATACAAGTGCAGACCAGGGTCAAGCAAGGCTGTGTCATTGCACCAATGCTCTTCTTAATCTTTCTCGCCACAATGTTTCATCTAACCTCCAACAAGCTCCCCGCTAGAGTGGAGTTAATCTACTGGACAAACGGGAAATTGTTCAACCTCCGTTGCCTCCAGTCGAGTACCAAGGTTGTCCCAACCTCTGTCATTGAATTACAAATCGCAGACGACACTTGCGTTTACACACACTCAGAGACCGAACTCCAAACCATCGTTGACACCTTCACTGAAGCATACAAGAGTTTGGGCCGTACATTGAACATCCTTAAGACAAAAGGTTCTCTACCAACCTGTCCCTGCCTCAAAGTACTGCCCCCCCGATCATCAGGATCCACAACAAGACCTTGAACAGCGTGGACCACTTTCCATACATTGGCAGTCTCCTGTCAGCGAGGGCAGACATCTATGTCAAAACCGAACACTGCTTTCAGTGTGCCAGCGCAGCCTTCGGTCGCCTGAGAAAAAGAGTGTTTGAAGACCAAGATCTCAAACCGGGCACCAAGCTCATGGTCTACAGAGTAGTAGTGATTCCCGCCCTCCTTTATGCTTCAGAGACGTGGACAATGTACAGTAGATACCTCAAAGCACTGGAGAAGTACCGGCAATGCTGCCTTCGCAAAATCCTGCAAATCCATTGGCAGGATAGGCGTACCACTGCAGTGTTCTCTCTCAGGCCAACATCCCCAGCATCAAAGCATTGACAACACCCAATCAGCTCCGATGGGCAAGCTACGTAGTCGGCATGCCTGATACAAGATACCTGAAATGGGCACTATACTTCGAGGTCCGTCATGGCAAGCGAGGCTCAGGAGGGCAGAGAAAATGCTTCAAGGACACCTCCTTGAAAAAAATGTAACATCCCCACTGACTCTTGGGAATCCCCGGCCCAAGACCGCTCAAAGTGGAGAAGGAACATCCGAGAAGGCACCGAACACTTTGTTTCTTCGTCAGGAACACGCGGAAGTCAAGTACAAAAAGCGGAAGGAACATACGGCAAATTAAGCCCCCCAACCACCCGTCCCTTCAACCACCAGCTGCCCCACTTGTGACACAGTCTGTAGATCCCACATTGGACTCATCAGCCACCTTAGAAGTCATGCTAGTGTGGAAGCAAGTCGTCCTCGACACCGAGGGACTGCCTAAGAAGAAGAAAATTCCAAAGATTCACAACCGTCTGAGTGAAGACATTTCTCTTCATCTCAGTCCTAAATGGCCGACCCCTCAACCTGAAAGTATGCCCTCTAGTTCTAGACTCTTCAGCCAGGGGAAACAGCTTCTCAACATCTACTTTGTTGAGCCCTCTAAGAATTTTATACATTTCAGTGAGATCGCCTCTCATTTTTCTAAACTCCAGAGAGTATAGGCCCTTGCTACTCAATCTCTCCTCATAGGACAGCCCTCTCATCCCAGCAATCAATCTGGTGAACCTTCGTTGCACCCCCTCTAAGGCAAGTATATCCTCTAAGGCAAGATATTGAACAAATATTTTGTATCGGTCTTCACGGTAAAAGACACTAAAAACATCCAAATAGTGGATAATCTAGGGACCTAAGGGAGGGAAGAACTTAATACAATCACTATCACTAATGAAGTAGTACTCGGTAAAATAATGGTACGAAAGGTGGACAAGTCCCCTGGACCTGATGGCTTACATCCTAGGGTCTTAAAAGAAGTGGCTGCAGAGATAGTGGATGCATTGATTGCAATCTACCAAAATTCCCTGGATTCTGGGGTGGTTGCAGCGGATTGGAAAACCGCAAATGTAACACCCCTATTTTAAAAAGAAGGCAGACAAAAAGCAGGAAACAATAGACCAGTTAGCCTAACATCTGTCATTGGGAAAATGCTGGAGTCCATTATTAAGGAAGCAGTAGCGGGACATTTGGAAAAGCATAATTCAATCAAGCAGAGTCAGCATGGATTTATGAAAGGGAAATCATGTTTGACAAATTTGCTGGAGTTCTTTGAGGATGTAACGAGCACGGTGGCTAAGGGGGAACCAGGAATGTGGTGTATTTGGATTTCCAGAAGGCATTCGATAAGGTGCCACATAAAAAGGTTTTGCAGGCCGTCAGCAGGCCGGGGCCATTGGAGGGAGCAGCGTGCGGCGGTCCGGCCTGGAAATCGGCACGGTCCCAGTCTGCAAGACCATCAGCAGGCCGGAGCCATTGGAGGGAGCAGCGTGTGGCGGTATACCACTGCAGGAAGCAGCGTGCTGCTGCAGGAGGGTGACGGCTACATAGAAACATAGGCCCCAAGTTTCCACATGATTTGCTCCTGATTTTTAGGAGCAACTGGTATAGAATGGAGTATCTTAGAAATCGGAATTCTCGTCATTTAGTTTGCTCCAGTTCTAGTCAGTTAGAACAGTTTCACTTTGGAACAGAATTTTTTTTTCAAAAGGGGGTGTGTCCGGCCACTTATGCCTGTTTTCAAAGTTTCGTCAGCGAAAACTTACTCCAAACTAACTTTGAATGGAGTAAGTGAAGATTTTTGTACGCTCGAAAAAACCTTGTCTACACTTTAGAAAATCAGGCGTAGATTACAAATCAGGCGTAGGGAATGGGGGGGGGGGTTTAAAGGGAAGTTTACAAACATTAAACACTTCAGTTTTACAAATAAAGAGCCATCATCAATAATAAATGATAAATACATCAATAAATCAACCAATAAATCAATCAAAAAAAATTAATAAGAAATAATTTTTTTTTTTAATCAATAAATAAAACATTTTCTACTTACCGACTGCAGCATCGGGAGCCCTCCAACAGCGTGCTGGGATGCCCCCCCCCCCCCCAGTGTGTCTCTGTCAGTGTCTCTATCTCTCTGTCTGTCTGTGTGTGTCTCTCATTCTCTGTCTGTCAGTATCTGCGTTTCTGACAGCGAGGGGAGGGGGAGGAGGAGGGTAGAGGGAGAGAGGGGGGGAGCAGAGGGAGGGATGGGGGAGAAGGGGGCGGGATGGGGAGAAGGGGGAGGGATGGGGAGAAGGGGATAAAGGGGAGAAAGGAGATGGGGGGAAGGAGATTGGGGGGGAAGGAGATGGGGGGAAGGAGATGAGAGGGGAAGGAGATGGGGGGGAGGAGATGGGGGGGAAGGAGATTGGGGGGGGGGGAAGGAGAAGGGGGAGGGAGGCTGAACGGGCCGTCCCCAGCACCAGATTTACAATTAGGTGGCGTTGGGTCGGGTCGGGGGGAGCGCGGGTTGGGGGTTGGTGGGAGGGAGGTCGGTTCGGTTCGGGTCGGGGGGAGGGAGGGAGAGGGAGGTCAGGTCGGGGGGAGGGAGGTCAGGCCGGATCCAGTCCGGGGGCGGGTGGGGGGGGGGGTGGGAAGCGGGAGTCGGGTCAGTGTCGGTCCGGTCCGGAGGTGGGGGCTGGGGGGGGGTGGGAGTCGGGTCTGTATCGGGTCCGGTGCGGGGGCGGGGGCGGGGGGGAGCGGGAGTCGGGTCGGGGCGGGCGGGGGAGCGGGAGTCAGGTCGGTGTCGGGTCCGGTCCGGGGTGGGGTGGGGAAGTGGGAGTCAGGTTGGTGTCGGGTCCGTTCCGGAGGCGGGAAGCGGGAGTCGGGTCGAGAGGAAGCAGGAGCTGGCCGTGGGAGGAGCCTTATTCATGCAGACCCAGTGAGGCCATTGGGCCAGGGCTAGGGGCTGCGTGCTTCGGCCCCTCCCACACAGTTTTGGCCGCCTGGAGCTACTGCACATGCGTGCCCACTGTAGCACGCATGTGCAGAGGTCCCGGCACTGTTTTCAGCGCAGGGATCTGGCTCCGCCCCCCACTGCTCCTGCTGCGCTGCGCCGAGGGCCAGAGGACCTGCAGGGAGCTTGAGAATCTGGAGATTTTTTTTAGGCGCACTTTGTGGCGCGAAAAACGGGCGTCCAGGTTGGGACTGCGCCGTTCTAGGCGCGGCTCGAAACTTGGGCCCATAGAAATTAGGTGTAGGAGCGGGCCATTCGGCCCTTCGAGCTTGCACCGCCATTCAATAAGATCATGGCTGATCATTCAACCTCAGTATCCCTTTCCTGCTTTCTTTCCATACCCTTTGATCCCTTTGGCCGTAAAGGCCATATCTAACTCCCTTTTGAATATATCTAACGAACTGGCCTCAACAACTTTCTGCGGTAGAGAATTCCACAGGTTCACCACTCTCTGAGTGAAGAAGTTTCTCCTCATCTTGGTCCTAAATGGTTTACACCTTATCCTCAGACTGTGACCCCTGGTTCTGGACTTCCCCAACTTCGGGAACATTCCTCCTGCCAGGGGCGAAGAAGCAGCAAGAGTTTGTAGATGGAAGTGACTGGGGCCCAGGAGAGGCGTGAATCTGGGGCCCAGAAGAGGCGAGGGCCCAGGGGCAGCACAGGCTAGCCCACATTATGATATGTGTGCGCACACGGCCTGTGCAGCAGAGCTGGTCTCCAGTTAGTCTTGGGTAATCCTTGCCACTGGACCAAGACCTAACTCTGTCAAGCCCGTGTGGTGGCTGGTGTGCAACGGCCACCACACATTAAAAAAATCCAAGCACAGGCATCTTCTGCCCTTCACGATGTAGTTCGGTATCTGGAATATTAGGTCCTTCATTGAAATACCTGTGAACTCATCCCTTTTTGGCGTGGAAGCAAGTCATCCTCGCTTCGAGGGACTGCCTATGATGATGATGATGACATAAAAGGTTACTGCACAAGATAAAAGTTCACGGAGTTGGGAGTAATATATTAGCATGGAGAGAGGATTGGCTAACAGAAAACAGAGAGTCAGGATAAATGGGTCATTCTCCGGTTGGCAAACAGTGACTAGTGGGGTGCCGCAGGGATCGGTGCTGAGGCCTCAACTATTTACAACCTATATTAATGATTTGGATGAAGGGACCGAGTGTAATGTAGCCAAGTTTGTTGATGATACAAAGATGGGTGGGAAAGCAAATTGTGAGGAGGACACAAAAAATCTGCAAAGGGATATAGACAGGCTAAGTGAATGGGCAAAAATTCGGCAGATGGAGTATAATGTGGGAAAATATGAGGTTATCCACTTTGGCAGAAAAAATAAAAAAGCAAATTATAATTTAAATAGAGAAAAATTGCAAAGTGCTGCAGTACAGAGGGACCTGAGGGTCCTTGTGCATGCAACACAAAAGGTTAGTATGCAGGTACAGCAAGTAATCAGGAAGGCAAATGGAATGTTGGCCTTTATTGCAAGGGGGATGGAGTATAAAAGCAGAGAAGTCCTGCTACAACTGTACAGGGTATTGGTGAGGCCACACCTAGAGTACTGCATACAGTTTTGGTCTCTTTATTTAAGAAGGGATATACTTGCATTGGAGGCTGTTCAGAGAAGGTTCACGAGGTTGATTCCGGAGATGAAGGGGTTGACTTATGAAGATAGGTTGAGTAGGTTGGGCCTATACTCATTGGAGTTTAGAAGAATGAGAGGTGATCGTATTGAAACATATAAGATAATGAGGGGGCTCGACAAGGTGGATGCAGAGAGGATATTTCCACTCATAGGAGAATCTAAAACTAGGGGACATAGTCTCAGAATAAGGGGCCGCCCATTTAAAACTGGGATGAGGAGGAATCTCTTTTCTCAGAAATCTATGGAATTCTCTGCACGAGAGAGCTGTGGCGGCTTGGTCATTGAACATATTTAAGGCGCAGATAGACAGATTTTTGAGCGATAAGGGAATAAAGGGGTATGGAAAGTGGGCAGGGAAGTAGAGCTGAGTCCATGATCAGATCAGCCATGATATTGAATGGCGGAGCAGGCTCGAGGGGCCAGGTGGCCCACTCCTGCTCCTATTTCTTGTGTTCTTATGTTCCTTAGGTACGGAGACCAGAACAGTACACAATACTCTAGCTGTGGTCGCACTATAGCCTTGTACAATTGCAGCAAGACTTCCTTACTCTTTTGTTTGCAAAACATTGAACAAGATACCACCAGTTTGTCACTTTTATTTTGTTTGCATTAATTGTACTTATTTTGAAAAACGTGTCTCATGGAGTCCAGAAGGTAATTGAAATAATTAAGCTTCTTCAACTTCTTGGAATAATTTTAGTTACCCAGTGGCTTAAAGTTTTGAATAATCTGCCCTAATATTGAAATACAGATAGTGCCAGCACATTCTTAGAAGAATTGTGAATCAAAGTGATTCTAAATCTGTTCTTTATGTTAGTTCCAATTACTTAAGCTGCAACTCTACATAAAAACTATGAAGACAGTTTATAAATGTACAATTCTTAGGTTTTGTCATCCTCAGAGTTTAAATAAATGATTAACAATAAATTCTGTAAAAGGATCTTTATTGATGTACTAAAACTATTTTTATTTTCTAATTTTTAATAAAATTTAAATCTTTAACTAAGATGAACAATGGATCTTTCAGTATGTAATAGTTTCAAATGTTAATTATTTGATGTAAAATATTTTCATTTACCTTTAAATTTATGCAACCAAGTGCTTCGAGCGGGTCGCCCAGATTTATGAATCGGTGATATTTTAACGCTGTCTTTAACCCGCATTAATGCCGGTGTTAAAATAACGGCAATTAAAAAATTAAGCTGGTATTTCGATTAAGATTTTAGGTAATCGATAGAAATTCTGCAGCCTCCCAGCCTGACCTGCATCCAACTCTAAAGCCTCGCTCCTGCCTGACTCTGCAGCCACTCACTCTAACCCCTCCTCAACTATGCAGCCTACCAGCCTGAATTCCACCCCACTCTACAGGCTGTCAGCTCACTCCCTCCCGGCTGATTCTGCAGCCTTTCTGCACTAACATCGCAAACAACTTGCACTAATATAATGCCTCGAATGTAGAAAAACATCCCAAGAAGTGTGAGGAAAACAGATGCCAAGCCAAAGAAGGAAAGATTGGGAGGGATAACCAACAGCATGGTCAAGGAGGTGGGTTTTAAGGAGATTCCTAAAGGAGATTCCTAAAGGAGAATGTTGAGAGGAAGAGGGATTTAGGGAGAGAATTCCAGATAAGAGACTTTGATGGCTGAAGGACCGTTGAATGGGAGGTCCGAGATAGAGGAACAGAAAGTTGGGCGGGGGGGGGGGGGGCGGTGGGGAGGAGGGGAAGATCATGGGGGCATATAGTCAAGGACACGAATCTTAAATTTGAGGTGTTAGGGGTTTGGGAGGCAATTTAGATTAGTGAGGGTGATGGATGAGCGGGACTTGGTGCAAGATAGGGTATAGGTAGAGTTTTGAAGGTTGGAGGATGGGAGACTAGCAAAGAGACCTTTGGTGCAATTGAGCTTGGAGATAATAAGGCATGTCGGAGGATTTCAGCAGCAGATGAGCTGAAGTAGAGATGGAGGTGCAGGTGACGTAATAGGGTCTGAAACTCAGTCAGGATTGAACAGGATGCCAAGATTGTGAACAGCCTGATTCAGCCTGAGACAATGGCCAAGCAGGGATTAGAGTCAGCGGTTAGGGAATGGAATTTGTGTGGGGGTTGCAGATGATGGCTTTAGATTTCCCCAAATGAGGCTAGACTAAGTTAAGACTGGATGTCAGGCAAGCATTCATTTCTAGGCGACAAATTAGTATGCTGACATTTTCATTTTCAGAATTGACATCTGTTTCTACTCTGTATCGTGATCAAGCTGCTAGGGTGTGTTCAAAGGATCTTAAGATTTCAGTAAGACAGCAATTTTGAATGAAACTTGTATCCTATATATGCACTATTGTACTACATGGCATGCATGCTCAGCATTCAACAGACTACAAGGTTACATTAAAGCTTTGGAGGGCAAACATTATAAGAGTAATACATTCTGAGGTCACATTTCTGGCATACATACTTGGGAATAGATTCTTGAGTTACAATTCAGGATGTTATGTATTAATGCTTGGGCGCCAGAAACCAGAGGGCGCCGCGGTCGGAGGTCATCGGGCTGTACGCATGTGGCATGTGTGCTTGGTCACCTGTATATAAGCTGGGTGTCTTTGTCACGCAGGGCACTCTTGGGCTGGACTAAAGATGGATCAGGTTACACCTGAGTGAGTTTACAGTAACCAGACTCTTGAATCATTACAATTGGCGACGAGATAATTTAAGAACCTTCGCATGCACAATGGGCACAATTGGAATCCTGGAGAGATTCGTGAAGGGCGAGGATTGGGCGGATTTTGTCAACCACCTGGATAGTATTTTGTGGCCAATGGCATGGAGGCAGAGACCTACGCAGTTAAGTGCAGGGCAGTTCTCCTCACCGTTTGTGGTTAGAAAATTTACGGCCTCATGAACAATCTTCTCTCACCTGTACGTCCGGCAGAAAAAGGGTATGAGGAATTGTGTACGTTGGTGGGTAACCCATCTGAAGCCACAAGAGGGGATCACCATATCACGCTACCATTTTTACACGCATGTTCGTGCCGAGGGCCAAGTCGTGTCGGGATTTGTTGCCGACCTGCGACGTCTTGCTGAGCTGTGTAAGTTCGGGAACATGCTGGAAGACATGCTGCGTGATATCTTCGTGATAGGCATCAGCCATGATGTGATCCTCAGGAAGCTGTTGGCTGCAGAGATGCTGGATTTGAAAAAGGCCATCACGACTGCCCAGGCATGCATGATGACGGATGATAATTTGAGGCAGATATCAAAGACGAGTCGGAGTTCCACGGCAAGTACTGTAAACAAGATGGCGTTGTTTTCGGGCAGAGCTGCTTACGTGAAACCTGCCGCTGCTCAGAGACGGCCAACTGGTTCGAACCAGATTTCACCCTCTTGGCGTTGTGAGGGCAATCATCGGCCTCATCAGTGTCGGGTTAGACAATACTCATGCAATGGATGTTCGAAAGTGGGGCAACTTCACAGGATGTGTCCACAATGGAGCAAGCATGGTGCAGCTCACCACGTGGTTGACGAGGACCAGTTCAGTGATGGCCCGGATACGCAACCCGAGGAGGAAGTGAATGGACTGTATTCGTTCCTGAACAAGAGCCAGCCGATAGTCATTAATGTGAAGCTGAATGGCGCTGGACACGGGTGCGAGCCAGTCGATAATGAGCCGAAGGACATTCGACAAGCTATGGGACACTAAGACTGAGAAACCGAAGCTGAGTCCAGTCAATGGCAGGTCGCGTACTTACACTAAGGAACTCATACCGGTGTTCGGCAGTGCAGCAATCGAGGTGTCATATGATGGTGTGGTTCACGAGCTACCATATTACGGATCGTCCCAGGTAATGGTCCAATGCTGTTCAGCAGGAATTGGCTCGAGAAAATCAAGCTGAACTGGAATGATGTCAAGATGTTGTCCTCGGTGGATGATACTTCGTGTGCTCAAGTATTGAAAAAGTTTCCTTCTTTGTTTGAACCGGGCATTGGTAATTTTATGGGAGCCAAGGTGCAGATTCACCTGGATGCCAATGCAAGGCCTGTCTATCACAAAGCTCGGTCTGTTCCATACATGATGAGGGAGAAGGTTGAAATTGAGCTTGACAGACTCCAGCGTGAAGGGATCATATCACCGGTCGAGTTTAACGAGTGGGCTAGTCCCATTGTTCCTGTGTTAAACAGTGATGGCACTGTCAAGATTTGTGGAGACTACAAGGTTACGATTAACCGATTTTTGAAACAGGATCAGTATCTGTTACCGAGGACTGATGACCTGTTCGCCATGCTAGCTGGTGGCAAGTCGTTCATGAAACTAGATCTGATGTCGGCCTATATGACCCAGGAGCTTGTCGACACTTCGAAGAAACTCATCTGCATCAACACCCATAAAGGACTGTTCGTCTACAACAGGTGTCCTTTTGGGATTTGTTGGGTTGCAGTCATATTTCAGAGGAATTATGGAGAGTAACTGAAGTCCGTTCCTAGAACTGTCGTGTTTCATAATGACATTCTGGTCACAGGTCGCGACACTGCTGAACATCTGAACAATCCTATAGCGTCTGGACAAAGTGGGACTCAGGCTGAAATGCACAAAGTGTGTATTCATGGCACCTGAAGTCAAATTCATCTGGAGGAAGATTGCTGCTGATGGCATCAGGCCCACTGATTCGAAAACCATTAAAAATGCACCTAGGCCTCAGAATGTGACGGAGCTGTGTTCGTTCCTTGGGCTACTCAACTACTTTGGTAATTTCTTACTCAGATTGAGCACTTTACTGGAGCCACTGCATGTTTTACTAAGAAAAGGCGACAACTGGGTCTGGGGTGCGTCTCAAGATAGAGCCTTTGAGAAAGCCAAGAATCTGCTATGTTCAAACAAGTTGCTTGTTCATTATGATCCCTGTAAGCGTCTTGTATTGGCCTGTGATGCTTCATCATATGGGGTTGGCTGCGTACTCCAATAAGCAAATGAATCGGGCAAGCTACAACCTGTTGCGTATGCTTCGAGAAGTCTATCTAAAGCGGAAAGAGCTTACAGTATGGTAGAGAAAGAAGCTTTGGCCTGTGTATATAGGGTAAGAAAATGCACCAGTACGTGTTTGGTCTTCGTTTTGAACTAGAAACGGCTCACAAGCCACTCATTTCATTGTTTGCAGAAAACAAAGGTATTAATACCAATGCATCGTCCCGCATTCAAAGGTGGGCACTGACATTGTCTGCCTATGATTACGTCATCCGCCAAAGACCTGGTACTGAGAATTGTACCGATGCACTGAATCGTCTGCCCTTACCCACAACTGAGATGGAGATGCCTCAACCTGCAGGTCTTCTGTTAGTAATGAATGCTTTTGAGAGTGAAGGAACCCCTGTCACTGCTCAACAGCCATGGACCAGCCATGACCCTATTTAATCGGTTGTATACTCAGTGGTGATTGGTCTGCCATACCTATGGAGATGCGTGAGGAGACCAAACCTTACAATTGTCGCAAGAATGAGCTGTACATTCAGTCAGACTGTTTACTGTGCGGTAATCGTGTAATCATGTCGAAGAAAGGCAGAGAAAAATTTGTATGTGAACTTCATAGCACTCATCCTGGTATTGTCATGATGAAGTCCATTGCTAGGTCTCATGTATGGTGGCCTGGACTTGTCTCTGATCTGGAATCATGCATGCATCAGTGCAATACTTGCATGCAGCTAAGTAAAGTATCAGCGGAATCTCCGCTCAGTCTTTGGTCGTGGCCATCCAAACCATGGTCGAGGATCCACATTGATTTTAAGGGCCCCTTCCGAGGAAAGATGTTTTTTGTCATAGTAGATGCATATTCTAAGTGGATAGAGTGTGTTATTATGTCATCCAGCACGTCTACAGCTACCATTGAGAGCCTTCGTATCATGTTTGCCACTCATGGTTTGCCTGACATTGTTGTGAGCGACAACGGATCTTGCTTCACAAGTCTTGAGTTCCAGAAGTTCATGAAACTCAATGGCATCAGACATATGAGATCAGCTCCATTCAAGCCTTCTTCTAATGGTCAAGCAGAGTGTGCCGTTCAAACGATCAAGCAAAGTATGAAACGTGTAACTCAGGGCTCATTGCAGAGACGATTGTCATGTATATTGCTCAGTTACAGGTCAAGACCTCATATGCTTACTGGGGTTCCTCCTGCTGAACTACTGATGAAGAGAAATCTCAAGACCAGGCTTTCTCTTGTTCATTCTGATTTGAATGATCGTGTTGAAAACAGACGTCAAAGTCAGCAATGGTGTCATGATCATGTTGCCATGTCACGTGACATCTCGGTCAATAATCCGGTTTATGTACTGAACTATGGTCAAGATCCAAAGTGGATCGCCGGCACTGTTACAGCCAAGGAGGGTAACAGAGTGTTTATTGTTGTGCTCAAAAATGGGCAAACATGCAGGAAACACCTTGACCGGGTTAAACTGCGGCACATGGATGAACTGGAACCGAGTGAGGAAGATGCAGTCAGTGACCAACCAACCATTGTTCACTCATCAGAGGACTCTCCTGACATTACTGACTCTGAACCTTCAGTCTCTGATGTGGTCATGACCACTCCCATCAGATCGGTTACTCAGCCCTCAGTCTCAACGTACTCAGAACGCTTGCCCAGAACCAAAATTGAACTGAGACGATCAACTCGTAAGAGGAAAGCCCCAGACTGTCTTAATTTGTAAAAAAGACTGTTGTTAAGATTTTAAAAGGGGGAATGTTGTTATGTATTAATGCTTGGGGGTCACCAGACACCAGAGGGCGCCGCGGTCGGAGGTCATCGGGCTGTACGCATGTGGCATGTGTGCTTGGTCACCTGTATATAAGCTGGGTGTCTTTGTCACGCAGGCACTTTTGGGCTGGAATAAAGATGGATCAGGTTGCACCTGAGTGAGTTTACAGTAACCAGACTCTTGAGTCATTATTCCAGATTATTATTCTAGTGTCCACAAATATGCCCATAATCCTAATGAACTGAAATTTAACACTATTGCACAGTAATCTGGGATAGCAACCACAAGATATACAAAAACCTGTCAGCCAGTGGCTCATTTGGGAGTATCTTTGTCTCTGAGTTAGAAGGTTGTGGGTTCAAGTCCAAATCCAGAGCCTTGAGCACAAAAATCTAGGCTGATACTCCAGTGCAGTACTGAAGAGGTGCTGCACTGTCAGAGGTGCTATCTTTTGGATGAGACGTTAAACCGAAGCCCCGTCTACTCTCTCATGCCACTATTTCAATGGACCGTGTACAGTAGACACCTCAAGTGGCTGGAGAAATACCACCAACGATGTCTCCGCAAGATCCTGCGGGTCTCCTGGGAGGACAGACACACCAACGTTAGCGACCTCAACCAGGCCAATATCCCCAGCATTGAAGCACTGACCACACTCGATCAGCTTCACTGGGCAGGCCATATTGTTCGCATGCCTGACACGAGACTCCCAAAGCAAGTGCTCTATTCGGAATTCCTTCACGGCAAATGAGCCAAAGGTGGGCAGAGGAAACATTTCAAGGACACCCTCAAAGCCTCCTTGATAAAGTGCAACATCCCCACCAACACCTGGGAGTCCCTGGCTAAAGACCGCTCAAAGTGGAGGAAGTACATCGGGGAGGGTGCTGAGCACCTTGAGTCTCGTCGCCAAGAGCATGCAGAAATCAAGTGCAGGCAGCGGAAAGAGCATGCGGCAAACCAGTCCCACCCACCCTTTCCTTCAACGACTATCTGTCCCACCTGTGGCAGGGACTGTGGTTCTCGTATTGGACTGTTCAGCCACGTAAGAGCTTATTTTTAGAGTGGAAGCAAGTCTTATTCGATTCCGAGGGACTGCCTATGATGATGATTTCGAAGATGAGCAGCGGAGTTATCCCCACTATCCTGGCCAATATTTATTCCTCAATCAACATAACAAAAACAGATTATCTGGTCATTATCACATTGCTATTTGTGGGAGCATGCTGTGCTCAAGTTGGCTGCTGGGTTCCCACATTACAACAGTTACTACACTTGAAAAAAATTCTTCATTGGCTGTAAAGTGCATTGAGACTTCCGGTGGTCGTGAAAGGCGCTATATAAATTCAAATCTTTCTTTCTTTCACTCTTTTTCTTTCCCTCACTCTTTTCTTTACCTGTCTTTGTCTTTACCTCAATCTTTTCTTTCCTTCGGGGTTTTCTAGAGCTAGAACTGCACCAGGTGGAATGCGTGCTGCTGCAGGTTAATGGGAGATTCAATAGAAGTAGCCTGAGGAAACAGATTTAAGGTAATTGGCAAAAGAACTAGAAGCGGCGATGAGAAGAAATTCTTTTACACAGCGAGTTGTTGTGATCTGCCTGAAAGGGCGGTGGAAACAGATTCAATAGTAACTTTCAAAAAGGAATTGGATAAATACTTGAAAAGAAAAAAATGCAGGGCTGTGGGGAAAGAGCAGGGGGAGTGGGACTGATTGGATCGCTCTGTCACAGAGGTAGGATGGGCGAACGACCTCCTTCTGTGCTGCATGATGACTGTGGGTTTAACCATCTTGCAATGACATAGTCATGTAACTGTAACTCATGTACACTGTACCTGTACCCTAGAAATGCACACCCTGACCACAGGGGGTGAACTTGCGGGAGACACTCCTCACCTGGGTTTCCAGGTATAAAAGGGGAGGTCCCACCCGGGGTCAGCACTCCTTGGTCCTGGCAATAAAGGTGAAGGCCACATAGTGACTGTGTCTGATATATCCATGCCTCATGTGAGTTTGTAGTAAGGTGCAGGGACACTACATTTGGCGACACCGAACCATGAGGATGGCCACCGGTGGCACAGAGGAATGTTACTGTGTGGGTGAGGACTGGGACGACTTCGTGGAAAGACTCAAACAGAACTTTGTCACAAAGGACTGGCTGGAAGAGACAGCAGCTGACAAGCGGAGGGCGCATCTACTGACCAGCTGCGGACCACAGACGTATGCGCTGATGAAAGACCTGCTCGCACCCCAAAAGCCGGCGGACAAGTCTTTTGAAGAGCTCAGCCAGCTGATCAGTGAGCATCTCAAGTCGGCGAGTAGCGTACACATGGCCTGGCACCGGGTCTACTCTCACCGGCGTCGGGAGGGACAAAACGTCTCGGACTTCGTAGCCAGTCTCTATAAGTTCTCCAATGCCTCCAAGATCGGGGGCATTAATTATGCCGGCATTTTCAGGAAGCTCATAAAGACTAAGGACTTGACTTTAGAAGGGGCGGCGTTGATAGCTCAGACCTTTATGGCAGGGGAAGAGGAGACCAAGCTAATTTACGCACGCAGCCCTGGTCCAAACGTGGCGACGGACCAGGGAGTTAACATGGTGAACGTGGCTCGGGACCCCGCAGGCAGGCAAGGGCATTTCGAAACCGCCCAGGCAGCAACAAGCTCTAAGGTGGGCCCGCAACAAGGATAATGGAAAGGGGATCGGCAATTCACGCCATCTCGAGGAATAATGCATCCCGTGATGGGACCATTAACACCCACCATCAGAGTGCTTAGAAACAGCCAAATGGGCAATCAGAGCGGAATGCCTGATAATAGTCCTTTTGTTAACAGCAATCTCAATCTCAGCTCATGCTGGAGATGCGGGGGTAGACACACTGCGAAAAGCTGCAGGTTCCAGCAATATACCTGTAGGTTTTGTAATGTCAGTGGACACTTGGCCAGGATGTGCAAAAAGGCAGTAGCGAGGCTAATCTGCGAGACAGAGGAACCAGACGAGGAGTCTGCAATGCAGGATGAGGCCTGGGGTAAAGCCAGAGAAGCTGAAGTTCAGCAGGTTCATGTGGCTGACGTCCACAGCTCATACACTAAAACGCCACCCATGATGATGAAAGTCTTACTGAATGGCATCCTGGTGCACATGGAGCTGAATACGGAAGCTAGCCAGTCACTCATGAACGCCAAACAATTTGAGAGACTAGGGCCACACAGAGCTAGCAGGCCCAAACTGGAACGCATTGAGACGCAGCTACGGACGTACACCAAAGAGATCATCCCAGTGCTGGGCAGTGCAAACTTGGTGGTAACACATAATGGATCACAGAACCGGCTGCCACTCTGGATCGTTCTGGGAAATGGCCCCGCGCTTTTGGGGCGGAGTTGGCTAGCTGAGATGAATTGGAAATGGGGGGATGTGCTCGCCATTTCATCCGTGGAGCGAAGTTCATGCTCACAGGTCCTGCAAAAATTCGGGTCACTGTTTCAACCTGGTATCGGAACGTTCAAGGGTACTAAAGTAGTGATACGCATCACTCCAGACGCCAGACCAGTGCACCACAAAGCCAGAGCGGGTGCCGTATGTGATGCGTGAAAAAATTGAATGTGAACTGGACAGGCTGCTCAGAAAGGGCATAATTTCGGCCGTTGAATTCAGTGACTGGGCAAGCCCCATCGTTCCCGTCCTCAAAGCAGATGGCTCGGTTAGGATTTGTGGCGACTACAAAGCCACCATCAACCGAGTATCGCTGCAAGACCAATACCCGCTTCCGAGAGCGGAGGACCCTTTTGCCACGCTGGCAGGTGGCAAGCTGTTCACGAAGTTGGACCTCACTTCGGCCTGCATGACTCAGGGACTGGCTGAAGAATCCAAGCTTCTGACCACCATCACAATGCACAAGGGATTATTTGTCTACAACAGGTGTCCATTTGGCATTCGTTCGGCAGCAGCCATCTTTTAGAGAAACATGGAAAACTTGCTCAAATCCATTCCTGGAACGATCGTATTCCAAGACGACATTCTCATAATGAGTCGAGATACTGAAGAACACCTCCACAACCTGGAGGAGGTGATACGCTGATTGGATTGGGTAGGCTTGCGGCTGAAAAAGGCTAAGTGTGTGTTTTTGGCCCCAGAGGTCGAGTTCCTGGGCAGGAGGGTTGCCGCAGACGGGATCCAGCCCACTGAATCAAAAACGGAGACAATCCGCTGGGCGCCCAGGCCCTGCAACACGTCGGAGTTGTGTTCATTCCTGGGACTTTTGTACTATTTTGGGAACTTTCTGCCGAACTTAAGCACATTGTTGGAGCCGTTACACATGCTCCTGCGTAAAGGTTGTGAATGGTTTTGGGGGGACTGTCAAGAACGGGCTTTCAATAAGGCGAAGAACCTGCTGTGTTCCAACAAACTGTTGACTTTGTATGACCCCTGTAAAAAACTGGTCTTAACATGTGATGCGTCATCCTACGGGGTTGAGTGTGTGTTGCAGCAGGGTAACAATGACGGCCGACTCCAATCGATGGCTTACGCCTCAAGGTCGCTCTCCCAGGCAGAGCGTGGATACGGCATGGTCAAGAAGGAAGCACTCGCGTGTGTTTATGGTGTGAAAAAGATGCACCAGTACCTTTTTGGTAGACAGTTCGAGCTAGAGATGGACCACAAGCCGTTAACATCCTTGTTGTCCGACAGCAAAGCTGTCAACGCCAAATGCATCAGCTCGCATACAGCGCTGGGCCCTCACGCTGGCTGCGTATGACTACACCATACGGCACCGGCCAGGCACTGAAAATTGTGCTGATGCGCTCAGCAGGCTCCCACTAGCCACCACCAAGGGTGTGTCGGAGCAGAGCGCCGAGATGGTCATGGCCGTTGAGGATTTTGACACTGCGAGCTCCCCCATCGCAGCCCGCCAGATCAAACTCTGGACCAACAGGTACCCCCTCCTATCCATGATAAAGAAATGTGTCCTGACTGGGGATTGGGCGCCCGCACACAGGGCGTGCCCCGAGGAAGTCAGACCGTTTCAAAGACGGATGGATGAGCTCTCCATCCAAGCCGACTGCCTGCAATGGGGCAGCCGGGTAGTCATGCCCCAGAAAGGAAGGGAAGCGTTCATCAGGGAACTCCACAGCGAGCACCCTGGCATCATGTTAATGAAGGCCATTGCCCGGTCACATGTATGGTGGCCAGGGATTGACTCAGACCTGGAACACTGGGTTCGCAGGTGCACGACGTGTGCCCAGCTGGGCAATGCCCCACTCAGGGAGGCCCCACTCAGCCCGTGGCCCTGGCCCACCAGACCATGGTCACGTATTCACCTGGACTATGCAGGCCCGTTCATGGGGAAAATGTTCCTGATCATTGTCGATGCATACTCGAAGTGGATCGAGTGCATCATATTGAACTCGTGCATGACATCCATCACCGTGGAGAGTCTGCATACGGTTTTCGCGACCCATGGTTTGCTGGACATCCTGGTCAGCGACAATGGCCCATGTTTCACCAGCCATGAGTTTATGTCGGGCAATGGTATCAAGCACGTCCGAACAGCGCCGTTAAAGCCGGCTTCCAATGGCCAGGCGAAACGGGTGGTCCAAGTCATAAAACAGGGCATACTACGCATCCATGGACCCTCCCTTCAGTACCGCCTATTGCGCCTCCTGCTGGCCTACAGGTCCCGCCCGCACTCGCTCATGAGTGTCCCGCCAGCGGAACTCCTCATGAAACGCATGCTCAAGACGCGGCTGTCCCTCATTCACCCAACCTTGGCACACATTGTTGAGGGCAAGCGCCAGTCCCAAACTGAGCTCCATGATCGAAACTCAAGGGGGAGGTGTATAGAAATAGATAAGCCGGTATTTGTTTTTAACCACCCAAATGGCTTGAGGGCACCGTAATTGGCAAAGAAGGAAATAGAGTCATGGTGGTCCGACCATACAATGGGCAGATATGCCGCAAACACTTGGACCAAGTAAAGAAAAGGTTCAGCATAGACACGGAGGAACCTGAAGAAGAGCATGAGATGGCACCCACACCACTGCCAGCGGACGAGCAACAAAGACAGTCCTCAGCATGAACAGTCCCTGCGGTCAGCCTGGACAGGCCGGAATCACCTCAAGTGACAGAGACGCATGCCGAGGCTCAGCCACCAGAGCCACAACTGGGACGCTCCAAGAGAGAGCGTCGACTGCCTGACAGACTTAACCTCTGAAACAAAAAGACTGAAGGGGGGAGGTGAAGTCATGTATTTAACCATCTTGCAATGACATAGTCATGTAACTGTAACTCATGTACACTGTACCTGTACCCTAGAAATGCACACTCTGACCACAGGGGGTGAACTTGCGGGAGACACTCCTCACCTGGGTTTCCAGGTATAAAAGGTGAGGTCCCACCCAGGGTCAGCACTCTTTGGTCCTGGCAATAAAGGTGAAGGTCACAGAGTGACCGTGTCTGATATATCCATGCCTCGTGTGAGTTTGTAGTAACATGCAGGGACACTACATTAGGGAAAGGAAAAAGGACAAAGAAAGAATGGCATTAGCTCCGTGCTTAGGATAAAACTCTTGAATTCTGCCTGCTGTGTCAGCCATGGCTCAGTGGGTAGCACCCTTGCCTCTGAATCAAAAAGTTGTGGGCTCACCTCCCACTCTAGTTATTATGTATGTAGGCACTCTGTTAATGACTCCACGAGGCAAGGTTATGGTACTTAAACTGTGAAGACTGTAGTCCCTTATTGCAATCCCTTAGGTCTCCAGCAACAGCACCCTCTGGTGTACAGGTAAGGTGTGTACAGGGTGAAGATACATTCAGTGTTACAGTACATCATAACATTGTAGGCATGCATACATTACAACACTCCCTCCTAAGCATTTTTCCAGTCCTTATTGCCATGACCTGGGGAGGTGATCAGTAGTGGGCTGTGGGAGGTTGTGGTGAAGGTTGTGTGGGTGCCAGGTATGATCCCTGTGCTTGAGGCTGGCCTCATACATTTCCACCCCCGCACCCCCTCTTAACACACAGACCATGTGGGTGTCACTGTTGTGGGATCCCTCAGTGGGGGAGCCAGTGCAGCATAGGGTAGAGTACATACTCTGTAGAGTGGGTAAGTGTGTGGTGGTGAGCAGGGCCACAGGACTCTGTGGGCTCCATGTCTTCCATTTGTGATGAAAGTCTGGTCATCCCAGGGTCCGTCAGGGAAGCTGGAGGGTACTGGCCTCTCACTCCTGGTGTTGGCCCTGGTGGCCAGGGGGTGTAGGGCTGGTCTGGGGCATGTTGCCAGTGGTGGTGGCTGTGCTGCCCATTGACCGCTGTCCCTGCAGTGGGTCTGCTCCCACTGGGTGTGTGTGAGCCCTTCCTGGGGCATCACATTTGTCCCAAAAGTCCAGGCTACCTTGTCAGGTAGCCCACTGGACCTGGGGGTCTTCCACGGGGGGATTCCTCTGGCATAAACATTGTCCTTGTAGAACCCGGTGTCCTTTAACAGTCTACTTCCTGTATACATGACACATTGGCTCCAATCATACATAGTCGAATCTACACTGTTATCTCTCTTCACATTGTCACTTACAGTATTTACATCACTTTCTAATATCTCGGTTTCTCTCTCCATGCATGGTTGCATTAGTCATTTTAAAATTTCTATTATCATCATTAAGCATTACAAACTTGTTCTTAACATCACTTACACAAGCATTCATTACATTTTTCTCTTCAGTTACTCTGGCATCACAATTCAACGTTACATTATCATACCTGCATTTGCTAACTGCATTTTTCACTTTAAAGTCCTTGTCATCTTTAGAGTGAAACTGTCCCTTTAAATTCTTTGGGTTACCGGTCTCCTTTAAGGGGGCCTTCCAATCCGGTTCGCCGCTCGGTGCCACGTGTCGCTCCTCCAACGCTGCCCCTCGTGGTCTGGTCGCGACCATTTTGATTTTAGGTTCTTCGCCTCGTGGGTGCGGCCACCATCTTCTCGCTCTCCTCCAGGCAGGCTGTGGTGATCTTTTCCTTCTCAGGTTCAGCCACAGACGTTGGGAATCCACCTTTTTCGACGATATTCTTCCCTTGGAGTTCTGCCCCGGCCCAGAAGGTGAAGTCTGGACGTTCGGTTACGGTGATCTCGCCACGGTGTTGTGAAGTCGTCGCCGCGCAGTCGAGCTGGACGGTGGGATTTCTAGGTGCAGCGATGGATCCAAGTTCGGAACTGCGTGGGATGTGGATTGCTGGAGCCCAGAGGCCGTCGTCACTTGACCAACTTGGACCTGCTTCATCCAACTTCTTCCCAGCAGCATTGGACCATCGCCAGCAACGGTCCACAGGGGGAGTTTGTTCATCACGCTGCCCTGGGAGGCCTGGAGGCCCACGCTGCCAACAACTGGGATTTTGCCTTTGGTGTAGGTGAGCAGCTTCGCTTGGACAGGAGACAGTTTTGGTCGTTTGGCGGAATTGATCCAAGTTTTTCAAAGGTCGTCTGGCTCATCAAAGACTGGCTCGCCCCTGTGTCGATCTCCATCGAAACTGGAACTCTGTTGATGTCTACTTCCATCTTCCACGGGGAACTTTCTGTGGAGCAGGTATAAATTCCATACCCTTCTTCCAGGGGTTGAGCAGTTTCGTCTTCATCTGTGTCTGAGCCCAGGTGATCAGCCAACTCTTCAGTGACGTGGTGAGTAAAGCTTTTTCTGCACATTCTCTGAAGGTGCCCTTTCGCTTTGCAGCCTTTGCAGGTATAGTTTTTGTAGCGGCACTGGTGGGCCCTGTGGTTTCCTCCACAGCGCCAGCACAGGGCTAGCCGGTTTGCCCCATGTGGCGGACTCAGGGTTGCGGAACTCGGGGCAGCATTTCTGCCTTTAGAAGTAGTCATTCGGTTCACTGCATTCGTCAGTTTAGAGTCCTGGGTATGGGTCATCATTCGCTTGGAGTCACCGACCGAAATCATGTCGGCCTGGCTCATTTTAATTGCCTTCTGCAGGGTGACTGTGATGGCCGCAGAGAGCAGTTTGTGGAGGAGACCCTCGTGGCCGATTCCAATAGCAAATATGTCCCTTAGTGCTTCGTTAAGGTGGTCGCCAACATCACACGGTGCAGCCAATCTTCTTAAATCTGCAGCATACTTAGCAATTGCTTGGCCTTCGGGTCGCCGGTGAGTGTAGAGCCGGTGCCTGGCTGTGAGGATGCTTTCTTTTGAGTTTTAGTGCTCCTGTATTAAGGTTACAAGTTCCCCATAGCTCTTGGTTGTTGTCTTCGCTAGGGCTAGCAGGTCCCTGATGAGGCCCACAACTACTAAGCAGGATGGCCCTGCGCTTGTTTGGCAGTGTAGCTGGTGTGTCCTCATCCAGGTCGTTGGCTATGAAGAAGTGTTCTACCTTTTCACGAAGGCATTCGAATCTTCCCCTCCGGTGAATTGTTGAAAGTTGCTGAGATTCGACATGTTGTGCATGTAGTTCGTGACCTCGTCGCCAGTTATTATGTATGCAGGCACTCTGTTAATGACTCCACGAGGCAAGGATATAAGATTGTAGTCCTTTATTGCAGCTCCTAGAGTGAGGACACCGAGAGGTGAGCTCCCTTTTATACTGGGTTACCTGCAGTGTGCAGGTGACCCTTAGGTCTCCAGCAGCAACACCCTCTGGTGTACAGGTAAGGTGTGTATAGGGTGAAGGTACATCATAACATTGTAGGCATGCATACATAACACCAGTGACTTGAGCACAAAATCTAGGTTGACACTCCCAGTGCAGTACTGAGGGAGTGTCGGAGTGGCAGTACTGAGGGAACGCTACACTGTCGGAGTGGCAGTACTGAGGGAGCGCCGCACTGTCGGAGGGGCAGTACTGAGGGAGCGCTGCACTATCGGAGGGACAGTACTGAGGGAGCACTGCACTGTCGAAGTGGCAGTACTGAGGGAGTGCTGCACTATCGGAGGGGCAGTACTGAGGGAGTACCGCATTGTCGGAAGGGCAGTACTGAGGGAGCGCCGCACTGTCGGAGGGGCAGTACTGAGGGAGCGCCGCACTGTCGGAAGGGCAGTACTGAGGGAGCGGTGCACTGTCGGAGGGACAGTACTGAGGGAGCGCTGCACTATCGGAGGGACAGTACTGAGGGAGCACTGCACTGTCGAAGTGGCAGTACTGAGGGAGTGCTGCACTATCGGAGGGGCAGTACTGAGGGAGCGCTGCACTATCGGAGGGACAGTACTGAGGGAGCACTGCACTGTCGAAGTGGCAGTACTGAGGGAGTGCTGCACTATCGGAGGGGCAGTACTGAGGGAGCGCCGCACTGTCGGAAGGGCAGTACTGAGGGAGCGCTGCACTGTCAGAGGGGCAGTACTGAGGGAGCGCCGCACTGTCGGAAGGGCAGTACTGAGGGAGCGCCGCACTGTCGGAAGGGCAGTACTGAGGGAGCGGTGCACTGTCGGACGGGCAGTACTGAGGGAGCGCTGCACTGTCGGAAGGGCAGTACTGAGGGAGCGCCGCACTGTCGGAGGGGCAGTACTTTGAGAGTGCCGCATAGTCGGTAGGGCAGTACTGAGGGAGCGACGCACTGTTGGAGGGGCGATACTGAGGGAGCGGTGCACTGTCGGAGGGGCCTACATTTGGATGAGATGTTAAACCGAGGCCCCATCTGCCCTCTCAGGTGCACTGAAAAGATCCCATGGCAATATTTCGAACTGCAGAGAAGATCTCCCTGGTGTCCTGGGGCCCAATATTTATCCCTCAATCAACATCACTGCAACAGATTATCTGGTCATTAACACATTGTGTTTGTGGGAGCTTGCTGTGCGCAAATTGGCTGTCATGTGTCCCACATTACAACAGTGACTACACGTCAAAAAGTACTTCATTGGCTGTAAAGCGCTTTTGGACCTGGTGGTCGTGAAAGGCGCTATAGAAATGCAAGTCTTTCTTTCACTTCATGTTGCCCGTGGTGAGGATTCGCGGAGTTCGCTTCTCATAATAGCTAACAGCGGTTCTGACTGCAGGGCTCTCGTTCTCCCTCCCTCCTCTAACAGGCAGGTACAAAATGATGAGCTGCTGAAGGTGTGCTGCCCAAGTGGCGATCTTGTACCTCCCCTGTGTGTGAATGAAGCTACTTGCATGGTGCAGCAATGCCAGGGAGCGGATGTGAACGCAAGGGATGGTGGGGACTACAGTTTGCAGATCACGGCATCCTCAATAAACCCACAGTGCAAATTCCACCTTAGCTGTCCTCGAGGGAAGAAAGTTGGGACAGTGAGATTAGCCTTAGAGCGCACGGTAAGGAGCCGGAATTTTCACTTTTACTGCAGTGTTTACTGCATTGGGAACCTCGGGTGCAGCTGCAGAATAGCCACTGAGAGTTATGCTTGAGACGAAAATGCCGTTTCTTCAACCTATTTTAGGGCAGTGGAGACTGTTGCAAAGATTGCAGTGTTTAAAACAATCCGTGCAGTTGCATTTATCTCAAATGCATTTATTGGTGCTGTTATTGTTGATTTGGCCAACGAATTGCCGTAGGGCATAGAGCATGTTCCTTCCGCAATGCTTTGCGAGGTTAGTGTGGC
Source organism: Pristiophorus japonicus (assembly GCF_044704955.1). Classification (NCBI taxonomy): domain Eukaryota; kingdom Metazoa; phylum Chordata; class Chondrichthyes; family Pristiophoridae; genus Pristiophorus; species Pristiophorus japonicus. Next base: position 373,764,016 of record NC_091978.1, read on the forward strand.
GCTGACGTGGATCAGAAGGGCGTTGCTTTGTTGGGATACTAACTTTAATAAAACATGCATGACATTCGGCTCGGTTATGTCCTAACCCAGGAAGTGTTCCCAGAGACGTGGCAGTCCAACGTTGCATTACCGCAATGTAGTATGCTGAACTTTCACTATTTTGCACCGGCCCGGAGTCGGGGGGATTCCATATTTACTTCCTGCCTCCTGTCCGTGTACGGTAATACGGCTCAGCCCTCAAAATAGACTCTGATTTCCTGCGGCATCGCTAGATAGTCTGAATCTAGCCCAATGATTATATATTTATGGGATGTGAGCCTCGCTGGCAAGTCCAGCATTTATTACATAAGAACATAAGAAATACAAGCAGGAGTAGGCGATTCAGTCCCTGGAGCCTGCTCCGCGATTCAATTAGATCATGGCTGATCTTCAACCTCAACTCTGCTTTCCTGCAATATCCCCATATCCCTTGAATCCCTTAATATCCAAAAATCTATCAATCTCTGTCTTGAATATACTCAACAACTGAGTCTCCACAGCCCTCTGGGGTAGAGAATTCCAAAGATTCACCACTCTCTGAGTGAATATGTTTCACGTCATCTCCGTCTTAAATGGCCAACCCATTATCCTGAGACTGTGACCCCCGGTTCTAAATGTCCCAGCCAGAGGAAACATCCTCCCTGCACCTACCCTGTCAATCCCTATAAGAATTTTGCATGATTCAATTAGATCATCTCTCATTCTTCTAAACTCTAGAGAATATAGACCTAGTCTACTCAATCTCTCATAGGACAATTCCCCCATCCCAGGAATCAGTCTGGTGAATCTTCGTTGAACTCCTTCTAGCACAAGTACATCATTCCTTAGGTAAGGAGACCAAAACTGTACACAATACTCCAGGTGTGATCCCACCAGGATCCTATATAATTGCAGTAACACGTCTTTACTCTTGTACTCAAATTTTCTTGTAATAAAGACCAACATACCATTTGCTTTCTTAATTGCTTGCTGTACCTGCGTGTTAACTTTCAGTGATTGGTGTACAAGGACACCCAGGTCCCTCTGAACACCAACATTTCCCAATCTCTCACCATTTAAAAAATACTCTGCTTTTCTATTTTTCCTACCAAAGTGGATAACTTCATATTTCTCCATATTATATTCCATTTGCCCACTCACTTAGCCCGTCCATATCCCCTTGAAGCCTCTTTGCATTCTCCTCACAACTTACATTCCCACCTAGCTTCGTATCATCAGCAAACTTGGATTATATTACATTTGTGTATAGCACCGATCCTTGCGGTATCCCACTAGATACAGTCTGCCAACCTGAAAAAGACCCATTTGTTCCTACTCTCTGTTTTCTGTCCGCTAACCAATCCTCAATCCATGCTAGTATATTACCCCCAATCCCATGAGCCTTAATTTTGTTTAATAACCTTTTGTGTGGTCCTTTTCGAATGCCTTCTGAAAATCCAATTACACTACATCCACTGGTTCCCCCTTATCCTGCGAGTTACAACCTCAAAACAACTCAGATTTGTCAAACATAATTTCCCTTTCATAAATCCATGTTGGCTCTGCCCAATCCTGTTATTCTTTTCTAAATGTCCTGTTACCACGTCCATAATAATAGATTCAGCATTTTCCCTACTACTGATGTCAGGCTAACTGGTCTGTCGTTCACCATTTTCTCCCTCCCTCCTTTCTTAAATAGCGGGGTTACATTTGCTACCTTCCAACCCGTGGGAACCGTTTTAAAATCTATGGAATTTTGGAAGATGACAACCAATGCATCCATTATCTCTATCGCCACCTCGTTCAAAATCCTAGGATGTAGACCATCAGGTCCAGGGGATTTATTGGCTTTCAATCCCATTAATTGCTCCAGTACTATTTTTTACTAATACTAATTTTTTTCAGTTCCTCATTCTCGTGAGACCCTTGATTCCCCACTATTTCCGGGAGGTTTTTGGCATCTTCTTCCGCGAAGACAGATACAAAGTATTTGTTTAATTTCTCTGTCATTTCCTTATTCCCCATTATAATTTCTCGCCTCTCAACCTGTAAGGGACCCACATTTACTTTTGCTAATCTTTTCCTTTTTACATAACTATAGAAGCTTTTATAGTCTGTTTTTATGTCTCTCGCTAGTTTACTCTCATTCTATTTTCCCTTTCTTTATCAATTTCTTGGTTCTCCTTTGCTGAATTCTAAAATCCTCCCAACCCTCAGGCTTACTGCTCTTTTTGGCAACATTATAAGCCTCTTCCTTTGGTCTAATGCTATCTTTAATTTCCTTGTTAGCCACAGTTGGACCACTTTTCCTGTGGGTTTTTTATGCCTTAAAGGGGTGTATGTTTGTTGAAATTAGGTATTAATTCTTTAAGTACCAGCCATTGCTTGTCTATCTTCATACCTTTTAATGTAGTTTCTATATCTACCTTAGCCAACGCGCCCCTCATTCCTACATAATTTGCTTTATTTAGATTTCCTAGTTTCGGATTGAACTAAATCACTTTCAAACTTAATATAAAATTCTATTATATTATAGTCACTTTTCCCTAAAGGCCCCTTTACTACAAGGTTATTAATTAACCGTTTCTCATTCTTTATTGCCCTTGAGAAGGTGTTGGTACACAACTGTGTGGCTTAGAATCATAAAAATTCACAGCACAGAAGAAGGCTATTCAGCCCATCGTGCCTGTGCCAGACGAAAAATAGTTATCCAGCCTGATCACACTTTGTGTCTTAATGCAAGGAGTATCCGCAATAAGGTGGATGAATTAACTGTGCAAATAGATGTTAACAAATATGATGTGATTGGGATTACGGAAATGTGGCTCCAGGATGATCAGGGCTGGGAACTCAACATCCAGGGGTATTCAACATTCAGGAAAGATAGAATAAAAGGAAAAGGAGGTGGGGTAGCATCGCTGGTTAAGGAGGAGATTAAGGCAATAGTTAGGAAGGACATTAGCTTGGATGATGTGGAATCTATATGGGTAGAGCTGCAGAACACCAAAGGGCAAAAAACATTAGTGGGAGTTGTGTACAGACCTCCAAATAGTAGTAGTGATGTTGGGGAGGGCATCAAACAGGAAATTAGGGGTGCATGCAATAAAGGTGCAGCAGTTATAATGGGTGACTTTAATATGCACATAGATTGGGTTAACCAAACTGGAAGCAATACGGTGGAGGAGGAGTTCCTGGAGTGCATAAGGGATGGTTTTCTAGACCAATATGTCGAGGAACCAACTAGGGGGGAGGCCATCTTAGACTGGGTGTTGTGTAATGAGAGAGGATTAATTAGCAATCTCGTTGTGCGAGGCCCCTTGGGGAAGAGTGACCATAATATGGTGGAATTCTGCATTAGGATGGAGAATGAAACAGTTAATTCAGAGACCATGGTCCAGAACTTAAAGAAGGGTAACTTTGAAGGTATGAGGCGTGAATTGGCTAGGATAGATTGGTGAATGATACTTCAGGGGTTGACTGTGGATGGGAAATGGCAGACATTTAGAGACCGCATGGATGAACTACAACAATTTTGTCTGGCGTAAAAATAAAAAAGGAAAGGTGGCTCAACCGTGGCTATCAAGGGAAATCAGGGATAGTATTAAAGCCAAGGAAGTGGCATACAAATTGGCCAGAAATAGCAGCGAACCCGGGGACTGGGAGAAATTTAGAACTCCGCAGCGGAGGACAAAGGGTTTGATTAGGGCAGGGAAAATGGAGTACGAGAAGAAGCTTGCAGGGAACATTAAGACGGATTGCAAAAGTTTCTATAGATATGTAAAGAGAAAAAGGTTAGTAAAGACAAACGTAGGTCCACTGCAGTCAGAATCAGGGGAAGTCATAACGGGGAACAAAGAAATGGCGGACCAATTGAACAAGTACTTTGGTTCGGTATTCACTGAGGAGGACACAAACAACCTTCCGGATATAAAAGAGGTCGGAGGGTCTAGTAAAGAGGAGGAACTGAGGGAAATCCTTATTAGTCGGGAAATTGTGTTGGGGAAATTGATGGGATTGAAGGCCGATAAATCCCCAGATCCTGATGGACTGCATCCCAGAGTACTTAAGGAGGTGGCCTTGGAAATAGTGGATGCATTGACAGTCATTTTCCAACATTCCATTGACTCTGGATCAGTTCCTATGGAGTGGAGGGTAGCCAATGTAACCCCACTTTTTATAAAAGGAGGGAGAGAGATAACAGGGAATTATAGACCGGTCAGCCTGACATCGGTAGTTGGTAAAATGATGGAATCAATTATTAAGGATGTCATAGCAGTGCATTTGGAAAGAGGTGACATGATAGGTCCAAGTCAGCATGGATTTGTGAAAGGGAAATCATGCTCGACAAATCTTCTGGAATTTTTTGAGGATGTTTCCAGTAGAGTGGACAAGGGAGAACCAGTTGATGTGTATTTGGACTTTCAGAAGGCTTTCGACAAGGTCCCACACAAGAGATTAATGTGCAAAGTTAAAGCACATGGGATTGGGGTTGGTGTGCTGACATGGATTGAGAACTGGTTGTCAGACAGGAAGCAAAGAGTAGGAGTAAATGGGGACTTTTCAGAATGGCAGGCAGTGACTAGTGGGGTACCGCAAGGTTCTGTGCTGGGGCCCCAGCTGTTTACACTGTACATTAATGATTTAGACAAGGGGATTAAATGTAGTATCTCCAAATTTGCGGATGACACTAAGTTGGGTGGCAGTGTGAGCTGCGAGGAGGATGCTATGAGGCTGCAGAGCGACTTGGATAGGTTAGGTGAGTGGGCAAATGCATGGCAGATGAAGTATAATGTGGATAAATGTAAGGTTATCCACTTTGGTGGTAAAAACAGAGAGACAGACTATTATCTGAATGGTGACAGATTAGGAAAAGGGGAGGTGCAAAGAGACCTGGGTGTCATGGTACGTCAGTCATTGAAGGTTGGCATGCAGCTACAGCAGGCGGTTAAGAAAGCAAATGGCATGTTGGCCTTCATAGCAAGGGGATTTGAGTACAGGGGCAGGGAGGTGTTGCTACAGTTGTACAGGGCCTTGGTGAGGCCACACCTGGAGTATTGTGTATAGTTTTGGTCTCCTAACCTGAGGAAGGACATTCTTGCTATTGAGGGAGTGCAGCGAAGGTTCACCAGACTGATTCCCGGGATGGCGGGACTGACCTATCAAGAAAGACTGGATCAACTGGGCTTGTATTCACTGGAGTTCAGAAGAATGAGAGGGGACCTCATAGAAACGTTTAAAATTCTGCCGAGGTTGAATGCAGGAAGAATGTTCCCAATGTTGGGGAAGTCCAGAACCAGGGGTCACAGTCTAAGGATAAGGGGTAAGCCATTTAGGACCGAGATGAGGAGGAACTTCTTCACCCAGAGAGTGGTGAACCTGTGGAATTCTCTACCACAGAAAGTTGTTGAGGCCAATTCACTAAATATATTCAAAAAGGAGTTAGATGAAGTCCTTACTACTAGGGGGATCAAGGGGTATGGCGAGAAAGCAGGAATGGGGTACTGAAATTGCATGTTCAGCCATGAACTCATTGAATGGCGGTGCAGGCTAGAAGGGCCGAATGGCCTACTCCTGCACCTATTTTCTATGTTTCTATGTTTCCAGCTGTTGGTCCGTAGCTTTGCAGGTTACGGCACTTCAAGTGCACATCCAAGTACGTTTTAAATGCGATGACAGTTCCTGCCTCTCATCATCATAGGCAGTTCCTCGGGATCGAGGAAGACTTGCTTTCCACTCTTAGCATGAGTTCTTAGGTGGCTGTACAGTCCAATACGAGAACCACAGTTTCTGTCACAGGTGGGACAGATAGTCGTTGAGGGAAAGGGTGGGTGGGTGGGACTGGTTTGCCGCTTGATTTCTGCATGCTCTTGGCAATGATACTCGAGGAGCTCAGCGCCCTCCCAAATGCACTTCCTCCACTTAGGGCGGTCTATGGCCAAGGACTCCCAGGTGTCAGTGGGGATGTCGCACTTTATCAGGGAGGCTTGAGGGTGTCCTTGTCATGTTTCCTCTGCCCACCTTTGGCTTGTTTGCCGTGGACGAGTTCCGAGTAGAGCGCTTGCTTTGGGAGTCTCGTGTCTGGCATGCGAACCATGTGGCCTGCCCAGCGGAGCTGATCAAGTGTGGTCAGTGCTTCAATGCTGGGGATGTTGGCCTGGACGAGGACGCTAATGTTTGTGCGTCTGTCCTCCCAGGAGATTTGCAGAATCTTGCGGAGACATCGTTGGTGGTATTTCTCCAGCGACTTGAGGTGTCTACTGTACATGGTCCACGTCTGAGCCATACAGGAGGGCGGGTATTACTACGGCCCTGTAGACCATGAGCTTGGTGACAGTTTTGAGAGACTGATCTTCAAACACTCTTTTCCTCAGATGGCCGTTGGCTGCCTGGCGCACTGGAGGCGGTGTTGGATCTCATCATCAATGCCTGCTCTTGTTGATAGGAGGCTCCCGAGATATGGGAAATGGTCCACGTTGTCCAGGGCCACGCCGTGGATCTTGATGTTTGGGGGGCAGTGCTGTGCGGTGAGGACAGGCTGGTGTAGGACCTTTGTCTTACTAATGTTTAGCGTAAGGCCCGTGCTTTCATACGCCTCGGTAAATACGTCAACTATTTCCTGGAGTTCAGCCTCTGTGTGTGCACAGACGCAGGTGTCGTCCCGTACTGTAGCTCGACGACAGAGGTTGGAGTGGTCTTGGACCTGGCCTGGAGACAGCGAAGGTTGAACAACTTCCCATTGGTTCTGTAGTTTAGCTCCACTCCAGCGGGGAGCTTATCAACTGTAAGGTGGAGCATGGCAGCGAGGAAGATTGAGAAGAGGGTTGGGGCGATAACGCAGCCCTGCTTGACCCCGGTCCAGACCTGAACTGAGTCTGTGATGGATCCGTTGGTAAGGATCACGGCTTGCATATCGTCGTGGAGCAGGCGGAGTATGGTGACGTACTTTTGGGAGCATCTGAAACGGAGGAGGACGCTCCATAGACCCTCGCGATTGACAGTGTCAAAGGCCTTTGTAAGGTCGAAGAAGGCCATGTATTTTTCCTGCAGCTGTCGGGCTGCAAAAATCATGTCCGTTGTGCCCCGGAGGGGACGAAACCCGCACTGCGACTCTGGGAGGAGCTCCTCAGCTACGGGGAGAAGACGATTGAGGAGGACTCTAGCGACAACTCTACCACCCTTTCAGGCAGTGAGTTCCAGACCCCCACCACCCTCTGGGTCTGGAGTCACGTATAAGGCCAGACTGGGTAAGGATGGCAAATTTCCTTCCCTAAAGGATATTCGTGAACCAGATAGGTTTTTACAATAATCTGACAGATTCATGGTATTTAAATTCCAGATTTTATTTAATTGAATTTAAATTCTCCAGCTGCTGTGGTGAGATTTGAACTTCTGTCTCTGGATTATTGATCCAGGCTTCTGGATTACTGGTCCACTAACATAACCACTATGCTACCATACCCTTATATCTTCCACACCACTGGCATTAATCCTGGTAGCAGTGATATTCGCACACTTTGCACAAGAGCCAGTCACCAAATCAATCCACGTTTGACAGTTTTGCTTCACACCATTTTATTAAAATCTGGTCTGTACTTGGTTTTGCCTGATCATAACCACCCAGAAATATGAGCATCAGTCAGAACAGATCTCTACTTTTATTTTGCAAGGTGCTTCATCAGTAACCAATGGAGATTTCAAACAATCTGCCTCAGCACTAAATAGATCTTAATTACAGATGGGAAATGTCAGCCCAGCACTCTGCAACTGAGACAGTGTAAGCTGGGTTATAAAGAGAAACACACTTTTGCATGACTTTAGATAACAATATCATCTTTCCTTGTAGTTCTGGATTTAATTTATCTAGATACAGTAGCATGTCTGCTAGAAGCCAAATCCTAAACGTACTGAAGGTCTGTGAGTTCAGGCTGCCTCTTCCACGAATACGTTCATAAGTGAGTTATTTTTTTTAAAAGTACAAGCGATTACTATTCCTCCAGAAAGCTAGCGTACTGCACATTGAAGGGGAGATTTCCATCATTAAGTACTTCAGTGTGTAAGTTTTAACATAGTTGATGCTTTCCAAAACAATCTCTGTGACATACTTCAAATTCAGGTATTTCTGATGAATGAAGCAATGGAATTTCCAGACTTCGAGAAAGCTGTCATCAACTTTACAAAATCCAGTTAATTCCATTACTGATCCTAACATTGCTGGCACACCGTCAGTAACAATGGCAGGAGGTTGCTGTAATGATACCTTGGTTTGCTGAATAACAGACATCAGGGCTTTCTTGATCTGCACACCCCAGGCTAAATGGTACAACGCTTGGCAGTTCTTCATCAGACACCGTATGTACCAATACAACCAGCTGAGGCATGTCCTGACCATGCAAGACTTAAATATGCCACCTCCCGGACAACTGAATACATTTTGATTCAACATCGTTATTTAGATCTGAGATTCTGCTTATTACTGCATGACAGTTGCAGATCTGAAATGTACTTTTCCAATTGATTATTATCTGAGAATAGAAAAGGTGCAATATTACGGATCCACATTGTCACAGACTCACACTTGGAGTAAAGCTTTGTGGACAAGTAGCAGTGCACACATCTTGCTACGAAGCTACAATCACAGTCTCGGCTTGGTTAGCAAATTTACTGAAAATATCTTTCTGTTCTCCAAAATGACTTTCAAAGTCTTAACTTTCAAAGAATGAACTGCAGATTTTTGGAAAATCCTTGTCAGTGGGCTCAGAGTGAGCGCTGAAATGACAGCAAGATTTGAACTGAGAAAAACTTGCCGAAGAAAGCGCATAGATTTCCCATTACACTCTACAAAAAGCTCCCACTCTGGTAAAAATGAGTGATGTTAGGTGCCACATAAAAGGTTACAAGATAAGAGCTCAGGGAGCTGGGGGTAATATATTAGCATGGATAGAGGATTGGCTAACAGAAAACAGAGACTCAGGATAAATGGGTCATTTTTAGGTTGGCAAACTGTAACTAGTGGGGTGCCATAGGGATCAGTGCTGGGACCTCAACTATTTATAATCTATATTAATGACTTGGATGAAGGGACCGGGTGTAATGTAGTCAAATTTGCTGATGATACAAAGATAGGTGGGAAACAAAGTGTCTACAAAGGGATATAGATAGATTAAGTGAGTGGGCAAACATTTGGCAAATGGCGTATAATGTGGGAAAATGTGAGTTTATCCACTTTGGTAGGAAGAATAGTTAAGCAAATTATTATGTAAATGGAGAGAGATTACAAAATGCTGCAGTACAGAGAGACCTGGGGGTCCTTGTACATGATACACAAAAAGTTAGTATGCAGGTACAGCAAGTAATCAAGAAGGCAAATGGAATGTTGGCCTTTATTGCACGGGGGATGGAGTATAAAAGCAGAGAAGTCCTGCTACAACTGTACAGGGTATTGGTGAGGCCACACCTGGAGTACTGTGTACAGTTTTGGTCTCTGTATTTAAGGAGGGTTATGCTTACATTGGAGGCAGTTCAGAGAAGGTTCACTAGGTTGATTCCTGAGATGAAGGGGTTGTCTTATGAGGAAAGGTTGGGCCTATACTCATTGGAGTTTAGAAGAATGAGAGGTGATCTTATTGAAACATATAACATACTGAGGGGGCTTGACAAGGTGGGTGCGGAGAAGATGTTTCCCTGCATCAGAATAAGGGGTCACCAATTTAAGACCGAGGAGGAATTTCTTCTCTGAGTGTTGTGAATCTTTGGAATTCTCTACTGTGGAGGCTGGGTCATTGAATATATTCAAGGCAGAGATAAACAGATCTTTGAACTACAAGGGAGTCAAGGATTACAGGGAACAGGCAGGAAAGTGGAGTTGAGGCCATAATCTTATTCAATGGCGGAGCAGGCTCAAAGGGCCAAATGACCTACTCCTGTTCCTATTTCTTATGTTCATCCTCATAACCTTCTTTCCCATTTCCATTTCTCCCATTTTGTTCGCTGAATTGTGCAGTTATAAATTTTGGGTTCACAGTAGAGCTAATTCGCCAGTTTCACCCTCTCCTCCAACTGCCAATACAAGCAACAGTTTGTGGGGGAATCCAGGGGCATAAGCATAAAATTAGAGCTGGTCTGTTCAGGGGTGATGTCAGGAAGCACTTCTTCACACAATGGGCAGTTAGTTACTGTTCTGCCCAAAAAGCTGTGATGCTGGGGGTCAATCGAAAATGTCAAAATTGTGATTGATAGATTTTTGTTGGGCAAGGATATTAAAGGTTACAGAACCAATGCGGATTGATGGAGTTAAGATACAGATCGGCCATGATCTAATTGAATTACAGAGCAGGCACGAGGGGCTAAATGGCCTCTTTCTGTTCCCAGCACTGGATTCAAGCCTTATTATTGCTTCCAACTTTTAAAAAGACATGTTAACTGTACAAAAAATATTAATTGTGAACATTTCTCACCTGCACGCTCTCATACTAAAATACAAATCATGACACCTAAGAAGACAACTAAATCCAAATTATGGGTCGGGGGAAGAAAGGAAGACTTGGAGAATGGGATTGGAAGGGCGAGATTGGGGGCTCGGGAAGGTGGGGGCAATGGATGTGGGGAAAAGTGGTCAGAGAGAGTTTGGAAAAATGGGGGTCAGGGAGAGGGTAATGGGGCCAGAGAGAGAGAGAGGGCTTTGGGAGGAGAAATGGGGTTTAGAGAGAGGGGGACCCCAGAGGGCTGTGGAGACTCAATCGTTGAGTATAATCAAGGCTGAGATCGCTAGATTTTTGGACGCTAGGGGAATCGATGGATAGGGGGATCGGGCGGGAAATTGGAGTTGAGGTCGAAGATCTTATTGAATGGCGCAGCAGGCTCAAGGGGCTGTATGGCCTACTCCTATTCCTATTTCTTACGTTTTTATGTTCTTATGGTGTGGTATTCTAACTTCAAATCAGCATTTTTGGAAAGGTAAAGTAACACACCCTTGGCCCCAAACTCCATAAAGCAGAGATTCCAGCTCAACACCAGCATTTTAAAAACATTCAGGGTTATTCAGTCTGAAATCCCACAATCCATTTCAGCAACAGGCTGACACACTTCAAACTAAAATTATCACCACTTTGCTGTTTCTGTCTGGACACTGATGTGCACTCGCATGGTACCTGCTGAACCCTTTGCAGTTTCTCTTCAGAAATCCTGGTCTCACGCCTGAGAGCCCAGTTCTATTCCGGAACCTGATGCCGATCCTGCTCTGTGCTTTGCTCCCTTAAAATGGTTTTGTACTCCCTGACCACAGCGTGAATGTGGTTGCCCAATCAATGAGCGGAACCAAAGGAACTCCAGCCCAGAGCTCAAAGAGCCACGCTGGCAGCACCAAGGAGCTGCAGGTGGACCATGAGCCATACGTTGGCTGCTGCTGTCCGAGTGCTCAGCGACTGCCTAACGATCAACTAGTGACTATCCTCCTTCAGGAGCAGAAGAGCAGGGGCTCGAGAGAGAGGCAAATATGGTGCTAATTTATAGAACCAGATGGAAGGATACGCCAGAGAACTGTGGACCTGACAGTTTGACATTGGTAATTGGGGAAATGAGAGGAAATATCCTGAAAGAGTATAGAGGGATACCAGGAGAAACATAATATGATAAAAAGTAGTTCACTTGGTTTTACAGGTAACAAATAGTGCTTAATAAATCCACTAGAGTTCTCTGAGTTACTGAACAAGGGGAACTCAGTAGAATTTATATACTTAGGCTGTGTTTTCCACCTCTGAACTTACCAGGATGTGATTTTCTGCTTGTTAAAATGAAGGGGATGAAATTTGTGGTATGGATTGGCAAGCGTAGAGCAGAAAAACACCAGATCTTTAATATAGTACCACATGGGAAACTACAAAGCACAAAGGAATAAGAGGGAAGCTTTTGAAATAAATAAGTGACTAAGTCGGAGAATGCATCTTTAGTTATTGAAGGAGCAGCATCTACGTGGAAAGAGGTGTCTAGAGGGATACCACAAGTATAGATGAAAGGTCAGCGACCTGAAACATTAACTCTGTTTCTCTCTCCACAGATGCTGCCTGACCCGCTGAGTGTTTCCAGCATTTTCTCTCTTTCAGCATCCGCAGTATTTTGCTTTTGTATTGGCCCATGTTGTTTTTGTTGTATATTAATGATTTGGTTGAAGTTTGCGGATGATACCAAATTGCGTAGGGTTGTGAATAGTAGAGAACAGATAGAGCAGTTTCATTGGGGCTAAAAACTGTCAGATGTCATTGAACGTAGAGAGGTACAAGGTTATGAAGCTAGGAAAGGGGAAACGATCAACTGGATTACAATATAAACAGGAGCAGATGGACAGGAAACGACACACAAGAGGGATCTGGCAGTTTTAGTGGAAAAGACTCTTAAAACTGTCAGCACAGTTGCAATGAAAAGCGAAAAAGGATCTTCAGATGTATTGCTCTAGAAAATGATGCTTTAGAAAGCACGGGGTCGTCTCCTCCTTGAGTAGTTTCCTATATTACCACAGTGACTGCACTTCCAAAGTACTTCATTGGCTGTAAAGCGCTTTGGCATGTCCTGAGGTCGTGAAAGGCGCTATATCAATACATATTCTTCTTTCTTTAGTGTACGATGCTGGGCACCATATCACAAGTGAGACATCCTTGCCTTGGAGGGAATATAAAGAAGGGCAATTAAGTTGATAGACCAGGTACCTGACCTCATCTATGAGGAAAGAATGGGTGTACCTGTACTAGGGATGTTTACAATGGAAAAATGATAGCTTAGATGCATTTAAGATCCTAAAGGGAATAGATAAAACTGGATCTCAGTGAGTTGTTCAATGTTAACACGGAGCATAGGGAAAAGGGACATGGATTCAAATTTGGACAAAAAAGGCTGAAAGCACAGTTAAGATGTAAATTCACACAGAGAGTGGGAGAAATGTGAAATAGCCAACACATGAAGGAGTGGAGGTGCAGGAAGATATACATTTTAAGATGACATGTTTTGGCAAACAGACCAGTGTTCACTTTAGACAGAGTGCACTGTTGTACAAAGGTTCCATTGGCAAGAAAGAAAGTTTTGCTTTGTGTTTGACGACTTCTTTTCTTCAGAGATGGGCCGACTTGATGGAAAAGTGATCTTGCTCTCGGCTGCAGCACAAGGCATTGGACGGGCATGTGCAATTGTAAGTTGTCAGTTTTAATTCACACAATGTTGGAAGTTGTCCTGTTCAGTTGAGATTTTCTCCTATGCTGAGATTGATATAATGTATTTTTTTTATTCATTCAGGGGATGTGGATGTCGATGGCATTTATTGCCCATCCCTAATTGCCCTCGGGAAGGTGGCTTGCTAGGCCATTTCGGAGGGCAGTTAAGAGTCAACCACATAAGAACATAAGAAATAGGAGCAGGAGTAGACCATTTGGCTCCTCGAGCCTGCTCCGCCATTCAATAAGATCATGGCTAATCTGATCTTGATCTTAACTCCACTTCCCTGCCCACTTCCCATAACCCTTGACTCCCTTATCGTTCAAAAGCTGTGGGTCACATTTAGGCCAGACCAGGTGATGCCTTTCCTAAAGGATATTCGTGAATTAGATGAGTTTTTGCAGCAATTTCATGGTCACCTAGCTTTTTAAAAAAAAAAATTCCAGATTTATTCAATTATTTTGAATTTAAAATCCCCAGCTGCTGTGGTGGGATTTCAACTCATATCTCCGGATCATTATTTCAGGCCTCTGGATTACTAGTCCATCATCATCATCATCATCATAGGCAGTCCCTTGAAATCAAGAAAGACTTGCTTCCACTCTAAAAGTGAGTTCTCAGATGGCTGTACAATGCGGGAATTACAGTCCCTGTCACAGATGGGGCAGACAGTGGTTGAGGGAAGGGGTGGGTGAGACTGGTTTGCCACACGCTCCTTCCACTGCCTGCGCTTGGTTTCTGCATGCTCTCGACGACGAGACTCGAGGTGCTCAGCGCCCTCCCGGATGCTCTTCCTCAATTTTGGGCGGTCTTGGACCAGGGATTCCCAGGTGCCAGTGGGGATGTTGCATTTTATCAAGGAGGCTTTGAAGGTTTCCTTGAAATGTTTCCTCTGCTCACCTGGGGTCCAGTAACATAACCACTATGCTACCGTTCCCCCAACAGATGATGACTATTAAATAACAAACAGGGCAGACATGGCTCAGATTGTGAAGCTGCTGATTTTGAAAGTCCTTATTTAAACATTATTTAAACTGCTTTTGAATTTAGAACAGCATCTAGAATATAAAGTAACCCACAATTCATCTACAACTCTCATCTAAATGACTTTCCTGTTAATTGTGTTTTCTCTTTTTAATTTTGAGGCATTTGGAAAGGAAGGTGCTAAGGTAATTGCTACAGATATAAATGAAGAGAAACTGAAGGAATTAGGGCAGTATTCAGGTAATCAATCTGTTTGCCACAGTGTCCTTGCATACAATTTATGGTGAAAACTCATTTTGAAATAGAAATAATGTTTTTATTTCCTGGTATCTGCTCTTGGATTCGGCACCAAGACTCTGATGACCTTAGACGTAACTGAATTGATAGCAGATGCGTAGAGAGATGCTCCACAATTAACTAACCAAATATTGCTCCATGCTTGAACTTTCCCAATTGCCTGTATATTTTCAAAAAAGCAACTAAAATGTTTCTGTACGCTTATATTTTCACTTCTGTGCATATATGATCCTACCATAATATTTACTAACTTACTGTTTACTCTCTTGTTATTTTTCGCTGAGTGAATGAACTGGTAATGTGCAGTTTGATTGTTAAACCTTTTGTTAATGAGCCAACTAGTTCTTAATAGCAATGTGTTGCTATGAATTCTTAAGCAAAGAATCCATGAGCAAATACATTACACCCTGTTGAACCTTAAAAAAAAAAAAAAATCCAAACACTAAGATTACATTAAGGTTACGTGGATAGATTAGAACTGGGGTTGTTTTCCTTAGAGCACAGAAGGCTAAGAGGAGATTTGATCGAGGTGTTTAAAATCATGAAGGGTTTAGATAGAGTAAATAAAGAGAAACTGTTTCCAATGGCTGAAGGGTCGGTAACAATATTCCGACAGTGGATAATGTAGGGGTTATGGGAGGGAGGAACTTAACACAATCACAATCACTAAGGAGGTGGTACTCAGTAAGATAATTGGACTAAAGGCAGATAAATCCCCTGGACCTGATGGCTTGCATCCTAGGGTCATAAGAAAACTAGAAGAGATTGTGGATGCATTGGTTGTAATTTACCAAAATTCCCTGGATTCTGGGGAGGTCTCAGCAGATTGGAAAACTTGCAAATGTAACGCCCCTATTTAAAAAAGGAGGCAGACAAAAAGCAGGAAACTATAGACCAGTTAGCCTAACATCTGTTGGGAAAATGTTGGAGTCCATTATTAAAGAAGCAGTAACAGGACATTTGGAAAAGCAAAATTCGGTCAGGCAGAGTCAGCATGGATTTATGAAGGGGAAGTCATGTTTGACAAATTTACTGGAGTTCTTTGAGGATGTAACGAACAGGGTAGATAAAGGGGAACCAGTGGATGTGGTGTATTTGGACTTCCAGAAGGCATTTGACAAGGTGCCACATAAAAGGTTACTGCACAAGATAAAAGTTCACGGAGTTGGGGTAATATATTAGCATGGATAGAGGATTGGCTAACCAACAGAGAACAGAGAGTCGGGATAAATGGTTCATTCTCTGGTTGGCAACCACTAACTAGTGGGGTGCCGCGGGGATCAGTGATGGGACCCCCAACTATTTACAATCTATATTAACGACTTGGAAGATGGGACTGACAGTAATGTAGCCAAGTTTGCTGATGATACAAAGATGGGAGGATAAGCAATGTGTGAGGAGGACACAAAAAATCTGCAAAAGGACATAGACATGCTAAGTGAGTGGGCAAAAATTTGGCAGATGGAGTATAATGTTGGAAAGTGTGAGGTCATGCACTTTGGCAGAAAAAAAATCAAACAGGAAGTTATTATTTAAATGGAGAAAGATTGCAAAGTGCCGCAGTATAGCGTGACCTGGGGGTACTTGTACATGAAGCACCAAAGGATAGTATGCAGGTACAGCAATTGATCAGGAAGGCCAATGGTATCTTGGCCTTTATTGCAAGGGGATGGAGTATAAAAGTCTTGCTACAGCTATATAAGGTATTGGTGAGGCCACACCTGGAATACTGCGTGCAGTTTTGGTTTCCATATTTACGAAAGGATATACTTGCTTTGGAGGCAGTTCAGAGAGGGTTCATTTAGGTTGATTCGGGGATGAGGGGGTTGACTTATGAGGAAAGGTTGAGTAGGTTGGGCCTCTACTCATTGGATTTTAGAAGAATGAGAGGTGATCTTATCGAAACTTATAAGATTATGAGGGGGCTTGACAAGGTGAACGCAGAGAGGATGTTTCCACTGATAGGGGAGACCAGAACTAGAGGGCATGGTCTTAGAATAAGGGGCCGCCCATTTAAAACCGAGATGAGGAGAAATTTCTTCGCTCAGAGGATTGGGAATCTGTGGAATTCACTCCCTCAGAGAGCTGTGGAAGCTGGGACATTGAATAAATTTAAGACAGAAATAGACAGTTTCTTAAAGGATAAGGGGTTATGGGGAGCGGGCGGGGAAGTGGAACTGAGTCCATGATCAGATCGGCCATGATCTATTGAATGGCGGAGCAGGCTCGAGGGGCCGTATGGCCTACTCCTTTTCCTATTTCTTATGTAACCAGAGGGCACAGATTTAAGGTGATTGGCAGAAGAACCAGAGGCAACATGAGGAAAAACTTTTTTATGCAACGAGTGATTAAGATTTGGAATGCACTGCCTGATCGGGTGGTGGATACAGATTCAATAGTAGCCTTCTAAAGGGAATTGAATAAATACTAGAAAGAGAAAAAATTGCAGGGATATGGGGAAAAAGCAGGGGAGTGGAACTAACTAGATTGCTCTTCAAAAGAGCCACTGCAGGCTAAGGCTGAACTCCAGGATATAGTCAATGTATTCACTGAGGCATATGGGAGACAAAGGTCCTCCACCAGCCTGTCCCCGCCGCACAGTACTGCCCTCCAATCATCAAGATTCACGGCACGGCCCTCGACAACGTGGACCATTTCCCATATCTCGGGAGCCTCTTATCAACAAAGGCAGACATTGATGCGGAGATTCAACATCGCCTCCAGTGCACCAGTGCAGCCTTTGGCCGTCTGAGGAAAAGAGTGTTAAAAGACCAGGCCCTCAAATCTACCACCAAGCTCATGGTGCAGGGCTGTAGTAATGCCCGCCCTCCTGTATGGATGTGAGGCATGGACGATGTATAGAAGGCACCTAAAGTCGCTGGAGATATATCACCAACGATGTCTCCGCAAGATCCTGCAAATCTCCTGGGAGGACAGACGCACCAACATCAATGTCCTCGTCCAGGCTAACATCCCCAGTATTGAAGCACTGACCACACTCGATCAGCTTTCTGGGCAGGCCACATAGTTCGCATGCCAGATACGAGAGTCCCTAAGGAAATGCTTTATGCGGAGCTCCTTCATGGTAAACGAGCCAAAGGTGCGCAGCAGAAATGTTACAAAGACACCCTCAAAGCCTCCCTGGTAAAGTGCGACATCACCACTGACACCTGGGAGACCCTGGCCGAAGACCGCCCGAGGTGGAGAAAGTGCATCCGGGAGGGCGCTGAGCTCTTCGAGTCTCAACGCAGAGAGCGTGAAGAGGTCAAGCGCAGGCAGTGGAAGGAGCACGCAGCAAACCAGCCCCACCCACCCCTTCCCTCAACGAATGTCTGTCCCACCTGTAACAGGGTCTGAGGCTCTCGTATTGGACTGTTCAGCCACCAGAGAACTCACTTTGGGAGTGGAAGCAAGTCTTCCTCGATTCCGAGGGACGTCCTATGATGATGATGATGCAGACTCGATTAGCCGAATGGCCTCCTGTGCTATATCATTCTATGATTCTATGATTTAAAATGCCCATTTCTAAGTTATTCTGTAGTTTTTGGTCCCCACTGGCTAAGATGTCAGGCAGATAATCTGCTATTGGGCCTGTGTCAATGAGCTGCCTTGAGTTGCCCAGTAGGAGATGTGAGGCAACAGTTTGGGATGGCTTTCCCTGACTGGAAGTCGAAGACAAAATAAAAATAAAAAATGCTGGAAATACTCAGCATGTAGGCATCATCTGTGGAGAGAGAAACAAAGTTAACGTTTCAGGTCAATGACCTTTCATCAGAGCTGGGGAAAGGTTAAGCAAGAACAGAGGCAGGGAAAGGGGAGGGGAGGAAAGAACAATAGGGAAGGTCTGTGATATGGTGGAAGGCAGGAGAGATTAAATGACAAAACGGATGATAGTGCGAGGCTAGGAGATGATAATGGGACAAGTAAAAGAACAAAAGATGGGTCTAGAAGAGGTGTAAATGGCAATAGTGAAATGAGCACCTGCTGTCCAAAGAAACAGGGGCAGAGGTTATTGATAAGCTCATAGTACTCAGTTTCATCCTTTATTGTGAGCAATGAGTAAGTGTGACCTTAGCTCTTTTAATAAGACTCCAGAGTGCAGGTACCGCGTGGGTGTCCTGCTTATATACAGTGATCCCAAGAGATGCTGGGATCCCTTGGGACGCCAACAGGTAGGCCCTCTGGTGGTGGTGTGATACAGGTTGCCAAAGGTTAAATACATAACATCACTCCCTCAAAGTCAATAGTACACTTATTTACAAGGTGAGACGATCTGGAGCTTTTCGCTCCCTTGTCGATCGTCTCGATATAAATGCAGGTGTGGGTGAGTTGCTTAGTTCTTCACTGGGCTGCTGGGCAGCCGCCTTGCCGGGCTTCTGGGGATGGTTAGTTCGGCTTCGTGGCCAACCACGATGTTGGTTGCCACTTGGGTGTGTGTTGGAGGGTCAAAGTTGGTGGTGTCTTCTTCGGGTTGTTCGTAGCTGTTAGTGAACCGCAATTTGATTTGGTCCAAATGCTTTCTACACGTTAGTCCATTGGCCAGTTTGACCTGAAACACCCTACTCCCTCCTTTGGCTATGACCGTGCCAGCGAGCCATTTGGGACCATGTCCATAATTGAGTACAAACACTGGATCATTGATCTCAATATCACATGACAAGTTTGCACGGTCATGCTACATACTTTGTTGATGCCGCCTGCCCGCTACATGATCATGGAGATCAGGGTGGACAAGAGAGAGCCTTGTTTTAAGCGCCCTTTTCATCGGCTGGGGGAGCGAGTGGGGTCTGGTGCGGTAGCTGAGCGGCGCTCAGGACAGCCGGGTCTGAAAGGAGCCTTCCGACACGCGTTTCAAGCTTTGCTTGATGGTCTGAACTGCTCGTTCTGCCTGGCTGTTGGATGCGGGCTTGAACGGGGCAGATGTGACGTGCTTGATCCCATTGTGGGGCATGAATTCCTTGAATTCAGCACTGGTGAAACACTGCCCATTGTCGCTGACTAGGACATCAGGCAGGCCGTGTGTGGCAAACATGGCTCGTAGGCTTTCGATGGTGGCAGTGGACGTGCTTATAGACATCATTACACATTCAATCCAGTTTGAATAAGCATCCACGACAACTAAAAACATTTTGCCTAGAAATGGGCTCACATAGTCAACGTGGATCCTCGACCACGGTTTGGAGGGCCACGGCCACAAACTTAGCAGTGCCTCTCTGAGTCGATGCTGGGCTACCACACATGGGATCTGGCTATGGTTTTCATCATTACAATGCCTGGGTGGGTACTGTGTAGGTCACGAATGAACGTTTCTCTGCCTTTCTTGGGCAAGACCACGCAATTACCCCATAACAGACAGTCCATCTGCAAGGACATTTCGTTTTTGCACCTGTCGAATGACTTAATCGCCTCCTGCATCTCTGCTGGGACCCTGGACCAGCTCCCATGGAGAACACAGTTTTTTTTACCAAGGACAGTAGAGGATCTTGGTTGGTCCAGGTCTTTATCTGGCGGGCTGTAACTGGTGACTTTTCGTTTTCAAATGCATCCATTACCATGAGCAAGTCTGCAGGCTGTGCCCGGTGGTGGGCAATGGTAGCCGACTGAGAATATCAACGCAGTTCTCTGTGCCTGGTCTGTGGCAGATTATATAGTTGTATGCTGACATCGTGAGCACCCATCTTTGGATGTGGGTAGAGGCATTGATGTTAATCCCTTTGCTCTCTGAGAATAGCGATCTGAGCGGCTTATGGTCAGTTTCAAGCTCAAACTTGAGGCCAAACAAGTACTGGTGCATTTTTTTCACCCCATAAACGCAGACCAGAGCCTCTTTTTCAATCATGCTGTAGGCCCTTTCGGCCTTGGACAGATTCCTGGACGCATAGGCGACTGGTTGTAAAATCCTCGATTCGTTAGCCTGTTGTAACACACACCTGACCCCGTATGACGACTTATCGCAAGCTAGTACTAATCGTTTACATGGGTTATACAGAACAAGCAGTTTGTTAGAACACAATAAGTTTCTGCCTTTCTCAAAGGCAGCCTCCTGTGAATTCCCCCATACCCACTCGTCTCCCTTGCACAGTAGCACATGTAGGGGTTCTAGCAAGGTGCTTAACCCGGGTAGGAAATTACCAAAATAGTTGAGGAGTGCCAGGAACAACCGCAGGTCCGTCACGTTCTCTGGTCTCGGCGCGTTCTTGATGGCCTCTGTCTTGGGGACGGTGGGTCTGATGCCGTCTGCTGCGATTCTTCTTCCCAAGAACTCGACCTCTGGCGCCAGAAAACACACTTCGAGCGTTTCAACCTGAGTCCTACACGATCCAACTGACTAAGAACCTCTTCCAGATTCTTCAAGTGTTCGATGGTGTCCCTACCTGTAACCAATATGTCATCGTGGAAAACCACGGTACAAGGAACTGACTTTAACAGGCTCTCCATGTTCCATTGAAAAATTGCCGCAGTCGACCGAATCCCGTTATAGATGAACAGACCTTTGTGCGTGTTGATGCAGATGAGGCCTTATGAAGATTCCGCCAGCTCCTGCATCATGTAGGCCAAGGTCAGGTCCAACTTGGTGAATGTCTTCCCTTCAACCAGGGTCGCAAATAGGTTGTCTGCCTTGGGTAGCGGGTACTGGTCCTGTAGCGAAAAACGGTTAATCGTTACTTTATAGTCCCCACAAATTCTGACCGTGCCGCCACCTTTAAGTACCGGGACAATCGGACTGGCCCACTCGTTGAATTCCACCGGCGCAATGATGCCTTCTCGCTGAGCCTGTACCGCTTAATTTCCACTTTCTCTCGCATCATATACAGTACCACCCGTGCCTTATGGTGGGTCGTGTACCGGGAACCAAATGGATCTGCACTTTTGCCCCTGAGAAGCTTCCAATGCCTGGCTCGAACAACGATGGAAATTTGCTCAGAACCTGGGCACATGAGGCGTCGACGGACGAAAGCTCGGATATTGTCCCAGTTCCAGTGGATTTTTCCCAGCCAGCTTCTGCCAAACAGTGTGGGGCCATCCCCTGGCACAATCCATAGTGGGAGTTCTTGCACTGCTCCATCATGGGAGACTTTGACTTCTGCACTGCCAATTACAGGGATCAGTTGCTTGGTGTGAATGGGGCTGAGCTTGAGCCTGTGTGCCTTGTCGCACCACAGCCTGTCAAAGGCCTTTTTGTTCATTATGGACTGACTCGCACTCATAACCGGTTCCATGGATACTGGAATTCCATTCAGTTCAATTTTTAACATTATTGGTGGACATTTCGTGGTGAAGGTGTGTACCCCGTACACGTCTGCCTCCTCGGTTCAAGTCTCTAGTTCTGCATGATCCACCATGGATCGATCTTCCTCTGCAACATGGTGGTTTGCAGCTCGCCTGCATATTCGCTGAAGGTGTCCCATTGCTCTGCAGCCGTTGCACGCATAGTGCTTGAAACGGCATCGATGGGCCCGATGGTCACCTCCACAACGCCAACAGGGTGTCAACTGCCTCGCATTAATGATTGGTGGCGGACTCTGGGTCATCTGAGGTCGTGCAGCAGCCGGTGTGTACTTTCTGCCGTGTATATTCCTGCTCGAAAACGACTTTACTTTGTGCACAGTACTGGCCAAAACCTCTATCCTGCAAAATTTGTTGTCGCTGGTGGACATAAATGCCTGGGCTATCGTTCTGCCTTTGTACCTTGGTGCCTGTGAAGTTGCCGATGTCTGGTTCGAATAGCGAGGGAAACTTGCTCAGCACTTGAGCACACGAGGCGTCATCCACTGAAGATAGTGCTTTGATGTCGTTCCAATTCCATCTAATTTTTTCTAGCCAGCTTCTGCCGAACAGTGTTGGGCCATTGCCTGGAACAATCTACAATGACAGGTCATGCACAGCTCCATCATATACCTTCACTGCCGCACTTCCAATGACTGGTATAAGCTCTTTGGTGTAGGTACGGAACTTTGCATTAATTGGGCTCAGTTTGGGCCTTTGTGCTTTATTGCCCCACAGTTTCTCGAAAACCATCTGGCTCATTATTGACTGACTCGCACCCGTGTCCAACTCCATAGATACTGGAACTCCATTTAATTTGACTTTCAGCATTATAGGAGGGCTCTTGGTGGTGAAGGTATGTACCCCATACACTTCTTCCTCGAGTTGAGTTGCCTGTGCTGCGTGATCTGCGCCGGATCGATCATCCTCTGCCACGTTGTATGTCGCAGCACGTTTGCACATTCGCTGGAGGTGCCTCATCGATATGCAGCCTTTGCACACGTAGTGCTTGAATCGACATTGATGGGCCCGATGATTACCCCCGTAGCACCAACGCGGTGCTAATAGATTCACATTCACCCCCAATGGCGGACTCTGAGTCATCACAGGTCTTGCAGCCGCAGACATATAGGCCCTGCTATATGCAGTTCAGCCTGCTAGCGACGTCATTTTATGCACAGTACTTGCTGGTGAGCTTCGATGTTGAGAAGATATCTGTTTAGTGTTATCGTCCATGGCCATGCATACCTGGGCGACCACGATGGCTCTGCTCAGATCTAAGGTTTCGGCAACCAGCAGCTTTTGAAGAATGACCTCGTGGCTGATGCTCAGCACGAAAAAGTCCCGCAACATTTGCCCCAACGCAGCTCCAAAATCACAAGATCCCGCAAGGCGTCTCAGGTCGGCGATATAATCCGCCAGGTCCTGGCCCCCGGAACGATGGTGCGTGTAAAAACGATATCTGGCCATGAGGATAATCTCCTTCAACCAGCATGCACAACTCTGTATATTCCTTCTCCGTTGGTTTTGTCGGTGCGAGCAGATTCTTGATGAGGCCATATATTTTAGCCCAGACGGTAAGGCGAACCGCCCTGCACTTGACCGCGTTAGTGTCTCCTTCCAGCTCGTTGGCCACGAAGTACTGGTCGAGACGCTCGACGAAGACTTCCCAATCATCACCCTCTACGAATCTCTCTCATATTCCAACGGTAGCCATGGTTGCATGAAGGTTCGTATTCTGTTACTTGTCGCCAACTGTTGTGTGTAGAAGAACTCCATGAGGCTGAGTACTGTGAACTAAACTTAGTGTGACCTTAGTCTTTATTACAACTCCAGAGTGCCTAAACACGTGTGTGCAGGTGACCATTAGGACTCCAACAGTCGCGCCCTCTGATGACAAGTATTACATAGTTACATAGATAACAATCTGAATTTGTCGAATTCAGTGTTGTGTCCGGAAGACTGTTAAGATGTCTAATCAAAGACGAGATGTTGTTCCTCGAACCTGTCGCCTGTCACTTTAATTCCCCGCTCCACTCCCACTCTGACCTCTCTGTCCTCGGCCTCCTACACTGTTCCAATGAAGCTCAATGTAAGCTCTAACTGCCCTTGAGAAGGTGGTGGTGAGCCGCCTTCTTGAACCGCTGCAGTCCGTGTGGTGAAGGTGCTCCCACAGTGCTGTTAGGGAAGAAATGGAGATATATTTCCAATTCAGGATGGTGTGTGATTTGCAGGGGAACTTGGAATATCCTTTTATATTCCTTCTTTACAAATGCTTACTCCATTCTTTTCTAAATACTGTTCTTGTCTCTGAACCTAAGAACATAAGAAATAGGAGCAGGAGTAGGCCATTTGGCCCCTCGAGCCTGCTCCACCATTCAATAAGATCATGGCTGATCTGATCTTAGCCTCAACTCCACTTCCCTGCCCACTCCCCATAACCCTCGACTCCCCTATCGTTCAAAAATCTGTCTATCTCCACCTTAAATATATTCAATGACCCAGCCACCACAGCTTTCTTGGGTAGAGAATTCCAAAAATTCATGACCCTCTGAGAGAAGAAATTCCTCCTCATCACCTTATTCTGAAACTATGCCCCCTATTTCTAGATTCCCCCACGAGGGGAAACATCCTCTCTGCATCTACCCTGTCAAGCCCCCTCAGAATCTTTCAATAAGATCACCCCCCCATTCTTCCAAACTCCAATGAGGCCCAAACTGCTCAACCTTTCTTCATAAGACAGCCCCTTCATCTCAGGAATCAACCTAGTGAACCTTCTTTGAACAGCCTCCACTGTAAGTATATCATTCCTTAAATAAGGAGACCAAAACTGTACGCAGTATTCCAACTGGTCTCACCAACAGTTGTAGCAAGACTTCCCTACTTTTATATTCCACCCCCCTTGCAATAAAGGCCAACATTCCATTTGCCTTCCTAATTACTTGCTGTACCTGCATGCTAATGTTTTGTGTTTCATGTACAAGGACCCCCAGATCCCTCTCTACAGCACCATTTTGTAATCTCTCCACATTTAAATAATAATAACTCTGCCTTAATAACTACTATGGTGAACCATCCCATGGTCTAATAGCCCTCAATGCAAAAACCTTCCTTTGCCCTTCCCCTTGTTTCTTCCAGTGAGAATCCTCATTCTCCGTCCCCTTCTTCCACATTTGCCCACCAATGGAAAGAATCTATAATCGTTTACCCACGGCAAACTCTCCAGGTTTCACTCGCCCTTTACTGACTGCTCCTCCCTCAGTCCCTCACCCACTGACCCCTTTACTGACTGCTCCTCCCTCAGTCCCTCACCCACTGACCCCTTTACTGACTGCTCCTCCCTCAGTCCCTCACTCACTGACCCCTTTACTGACTGCTCCTCCCTCAGTCATGCTCCCACTCGTGCCTTTACAGTACGGGAGGATTGTAACCCAACCCAGATATTTACAGAAGTGGAAAGAATAAATATTTTCTGGAGGAAGGAGTGGCTCCAATTTTGTGACTAACTTCTTGATTCAATTCATACTCCCTGGAAAGATTGTACAAACAATATGTAATATCAGGATATGGTGAAATAATTGTGTTAGCCTGTCGCCCCCTGCTTCCACCCACATTTCACTTCTGTAGTTGTGTGAGTCAGTTTCAGAGAATTAAAAACATTGAGATAAAGAACCATTGACGTTTTGTTGTATTGATAAAAATGTATTTGTCATAGAATAGAATCACACAGCCATTGGCCCATCATGTCTGTGCCGGCTCTTTGCAAGAACTCTCCGATTAGCCACACTACTTGGCTCTTTTCCCATAATCCTGCACATTTGTCCTTTTCAAGCATCTGTTTTCCTTATCTCTCTATCCCTCTATAATTATCTCCATAACGCTCTATATTTCTTCGTCTCTCTCTCAGCATTCGTCCCTGTATCACTTTATGTATTTATCTCAGAGTTTCTCTGTTACTCTCTATGTATTTAGCTCCATTTTTCTCAGTCTTTGGGGTTAACTTTACCCAAGAGTGTGATCGTTACATGGCCGGGCGGGGGGTGGGGGGCGGGACAAGTCATGAGGTGCATCTGAAATATGTCATTGGTGGATTTTAACTGCCGTGCTTGATTATAATAGGATGAGTGGGCGGAAGAATGGGAGAAGCAGTGAAACTAACGTACAGGAAATAAGCCAGTTTGCACTGAGAACCTGAATTACAGGCTAAGATTGAACACGTAAGGTGCATTACCATCAGGAAGCTAGGTGAACACTTTAAGCGCTGCCCTTTATTGGAACATCACCAGCCAGTTGCTGCAGTCACCATGTAGGAATTTTGTTGGAGTTCAAACACGAAATTATGGTGGCGAAATTTCCCGCAGTAGTGTTTTCGCGCAGGACATGGGGCGCTACCGCCTCGTGGGAAATTGCCCCGGAGGTTTGGGGGGCACTGTCCTGGCAGTGCCTCGCCCTGCGATTAGCGAGGGGCGTTCTAGCGCTGGCCTGCTCCGCACAGCGCTGGACTCGGGGAGCGCCCCTCAAAAGAAAGCGAAGTGCCGGAGACAGCGTACGGCCCAATTCCGTGTCGGGGGCAGGAAGTCCCGGCCCGGGAAAGTTACCGCCCCCAATCGGGGCAAGGGGCAATTTCTAGCCCTATGTGTATTCAGTATCCTGTAATCAGATAGATGACTTGTCTTCCTGAATTAATGGACAGGGTGTGTAAAATGCCAGTATATGCAGTCATTTGTTCTGTATTAACAGTTGGACTTCGCCCGTGATTTCATGCAGGCTTTGGAAATTTGAGCAGAATGTTTTTTCGACATGAAAGCAGAGAAGCTAGGAGCTGGATTTTCCTGTTTTCGATTGTTTTTGGGATGCTGAACTGTGGAGTGGTAATGGCTGCTGCCTCAATACTGTCGGTTTAAAATAAACAGCGCCAGAATGTTTCTCCAGGAACAGCTAGCCTCCTTTCCCGCCTGCCTGGAGCCTGTCCTCCCGCATTTCAGTAGGATCAAATGAGTGTGGATAATACTCCTGCTCCATTTTCCCCAACTTTTGCTCAAGCCCAATCCTAACTATTACTGCCGCTTTAAAAAAAAATGGCAGTGTGAGCAGTACAGATGCATTGTGAGGCATTTACAGAAGCCATTTTGTTTTGCAGGAGCTGAAAGTTTATCTTATTTTGCCTCCATATCGATTTTAAATCCTCTGGAGATTCTGTCAAGTCATTTATTGCCCTGTTTTGTCAGCTATCCAGAAAGTACACATATGGATTGTGGCCATGAATTTCCCAATGAGAATCCCTTTATTTCATATCCACATTTCCCCTCAAGACATCGGAAGAGGCTGGATTGAAGACTCTTGGAGTGAGGAATTACAGAAGACATTTGGCGGGGGGGAATTGCAACTTGCCTTCGCCCTTTTCTGGGGTGTCAAATGGTCATTTGGCCTGTAAATCTCAGGGCACGACCTCCCATGCCTGACCTGCCTTTGAGGTCTCCATGGCGCAAGGCCAAGCACACAACCTTGCCCCCCCCACCCCCGGCTCGGGCACCCCCACTTCACCTCTCCCCACAGGACTAGGACCTACCAGTGGTCCGGCTCGACGTCGGAGCCCACCAGAATGGCGAGCTGCACCAGGACACCCAATTGCCGCTGGCAGCTTGCTAGTTTGAAGTAAGTCCCGAAGCCAAGTTTGGCTCAGGCCACGGACCGAAGCGAGAAGCAATCATTCCCTCACCTGCCACCCGCTTTTGGCCACAAGTCAAATTTCTCCCTCTTGTTCCCTACAGGCAGGTAACCATTCATCAAGTTTTGCAGACCATAAAGGTCCTTAGATTTCCGTGCACTTTGGTATATTGTTCACACAGACCGGACAGAGGCCCATTAGGCACAAATATTTAGAAAGGGCTTAACTGCGAAACTACAGGCCCATTAGTTTGGCTTCGGTTATTGCTAAGTTGCTAGAAGGGATCACCTGGAAAGAGAAGGGGTTATTAAGGGATCTCAGCATGGCATCTGTATAAGAAGGTCCTGTCCCACCAACTTGGTTGAATTTTGTGAAGGAATTACAAAGTTGGTAGATGCTGGAATCCTGACTGACATTGTTTATCTAGACTTTTAAAAAGCTGCTGACAAATTGCTGCACGAAAGGCTATTAAACAAGGTCTTGTGGAATTGATGGCAGATAAGTTGGACCTGGAAATGGTTGCATTCCTGTAGACAAAAAGTATTTTTTAATGTTCAAGGTTCTATGTGGGAACTAGTCACTCTCGGAGTCCCGTTGGGATCGGTGTTGGGGCTGTTGCTCTTCACTAACTTTATCAACGATCTGCATGAAGGCATGGGGAAACTATCCACAAATTTGGGGATAACACCAAGACATATGCAGGTGTAAGTGCTTTACATGATAAAAATAGATTGCAGGTGAATCTGGATGCGATGGGGGAATGGGCGCATGTCTGGCAGATGTCTTTTAATGCAGAAAATCTAGCATAATATACTCGATATGGGCAATGCCAAGCATACATATACCAGGCAGGATTGTGTGCTAAAGGCTGCTGAGTAGGATAAAGACTTGAGGTTTATAGTGCACGAATTATTGAAGACCCACGACTAGTGCTGGGTGTTAAAATGTATGACCAGCGCAATTAAATACAAAGCAAGAAATATTGGCCCAGAATGTGCGGCCAGCAGCGAAGCAAAGGATCTCACAAATCACTGCTGGGCATCAACACTGGCACAGACCTGTTGGGCCGAATGGCTGTGCTGCAAATACCATATATTAGCTACATCATTGTCACTTCTAGAAGAACCAAAATCAATCAACTTTATCCTTTGAAATACACAATACCTACGGGCTCCTTAGTACGTTTTCCACAGGTTCCTCTTCTGGTGTTTGCCTCTACTCGAAATGTTCTGCCATTAATGACGTGTGAGTGCTTGTGAGGCTGCAGGTGCATGGGTTCTGGGAATTGGGAAGGCCGGGCTGGAATCATATCAAATGGAGTAAGTTAGAAATGGAATCAGCTTTGCTTGCATTCCCTCTGATTTCTTCTGAAGGAGACCTTAATAAGCACTTTGAAATAGGGTTGGCATCCCATTTTCCGGAGCTGCGAAGCCTTTCTTGCTCTCTCTGAGTAGCACTGGTCGGGTTTAATTTAAGAACATAAGAATTAGGAGCAGGAGTAGGCCATTTGGCCCCTCGAGCCTGCTCCGCCATTCAATAAGATCATGGCTGATCTGATCATGGACTCAGCTCCACTTCCCCGCCCGCTCCCCATAACCCTTCACTCCCTTATCGCTCACAAAATCTGTCTATCTCCACCTTAAATATAAGAGCTTAATTTGAGCTCTACATTGTCCGATTTTCCCCCCTTTGTGACTTGCCTTGGGATGTTCTGCGATATTAAGGGTGTCATAGAAGTGCAACTTGTTGATGATGATGGTGGTGGATATATTTGGCCATTTGTATGTTTTTAATTTTAACTGAGCATTTTGACACAGCAAGTGATCAAATGCCACTAGATTGGTCAATGCTTTGTAGTCAATAATAGCAGCAACACTAGAGGGGGCTGTTGTTTCACAATCACTCGGCAGTATAGGCGAGGGACCTGCAGCGTGATTGTAAACCCAAAGCTGACTGCAGGAATAGGGTGGTGAGGAGGAGCGACAGGACAGTAGGATACAGCACCATCATTCCACCTTTGCTACTTGAGTTTAAATTCAACTTGCATTGATTTAAAGCTCTCTCTCTCTCTCTCTCTCTATTCGCTTTCTTTCTCCCTTTCTCTCTCCATTTTTCCTGTTTCTCTCTCCGTCTCTCTCTGCTGTGCAGGTGTTGTATAAGAGGAGCTTGGGTAGTTGACGGCAGCTGATTAGTGATCCCCATCACATCACCTTGCCGGTGAATCCTCGGTCAGCAGGTATCGGTCATGATCTTTTCACACTGAGCCAGTCCCCCATCTGACCATTCTTTTCTGCCGAAAGATAGGTGTCTGGATGGGAGATGGGCTAGTCTGCAGCAGTGATTGATGGCTGTATTGTGGTTCCCTAAAATCCTGCTGAATATTGACATACAAAGGTCATGCAATTCTTTCATTTAGCCTGAGTTAATTCAAACCTGTCTCAACTCTCAATATTTAGAGTTGTCCAGACTAATATCTGTTGGTTAGTCTGCATGTTTGTTCTGGTTTTTAATGTGACTCGGGGAGAGGGAATCCGGCACATTAGATTTCACATTTCTCAATTTGTTTATTGGTTCAGCGATTCATAATATTGTTCTTCAGTAACTATCAGCACTCCACCCTTCCCAGCACAGTCTGGCTTCCCGGCCAAACACTGGCTTGGTCCTTCTCCACCCTTTGCAATCTATCTCATCTGCTCTACCTGATTCTGCTGGATACCTTTCATAAGTTCCGCCTGTGACCACTGCATAAACAGCCATGTTCCCCCTTAACACAATTGATTCCACTGCAGATATTAGCCTGCTTGTTTGTTCTTCACATGAGCCTCCTCCCACTCTACAAATATTGGCTCAAATTCAACTCATGCATGATATCCAATGCTATGCTATTTTTCATTTGAAAACATCTGTTGCCTAGTTCAAAATTCAGCTGCTCTAATTACTTTTCATTGTGCACCATAAATAACTTTAGTACCAACCTTCTCAAAAACATACTGGGCTACGTTTTATATCTTGGAGCTCCCTGCAAAGAGCTTTGTACAGCGGGAGCGCATACTGAGGCTGTGCATGCAAAGATCTGCATGCCCTATTCATGGCCTGTGCTATTTTTGTCCATTGTGTACAGTACTCCTTTCTAACCCAGTACGTAAGAAGCCCAACAAGGGAGGATTCACTACTGGATCTAGTAATGGGGAATGAACCAGAGTGATAAGAGAGGTAAATGTTGGGGAACATCTAGAAAATAGTGACCATAATATAATATGGTTTAGGATAATAATCGGGAAGGACATGAGCATGACAAAGACCAGGGTAATAGATTGGAGAAAAGCTGAATTTGCGGGGCTGAGATTAGAACTTGGTAAAAATAAAATGGACAACAATATTGGCAAACAGTGATGTATAATAGCAATGGGAAACATTTAAAATGATGTTCAGAATCCAGGAAAAATAAATTATTCTTAAAAAAAAAAAACAAGAACAGACTAAACACTAATGAGACACCATGGATGAATAAAGACATGATGGACAGCAGGGGAGAGCATGACGAGAGAATACGAAGATTCGAAGCGAGAAGTCAAGAAAACAATTAGAAAGGCAAAGAGGAATTATGACATTAAATGATCATGGAACTGTACATTCTGTGTAATTCTATGCAACGTGAATCATGCGTCCTGTGAATCAGCCATTATTGCCCTCCTGGTGCAAACTTAATCTGTATTTCTGTTAAATGTTTTTGCTTCCTAACAGGTATTCAAACTAAAGTACTGGATGTCACTCAGAAAGAACAAATAGAAAAGCTGGCCAAGGAAATTGAGAAAATCGATGTCCTGTTCAATTGTGCAGGGTAATAAAGATATTAAATTCAGACCTAGTTAGGGGTAAAGCTTCTGCTGATCAAATAGTGGTTGTTTGACATTGGTTTGCCTTTATATTGTCACCTAGTTGTCCTTATTTAGACCTTGCATTGCTTGCAGGGACTTTATGGATCCACTTTCAAAGTTTAGTGCAGTAACTTAATGATAGAATTTTGATGGAAATTTTGAAATTGTGTTGGTGGAAGTTTACAAATGAAAACCACAATGGAAGGTTTTTTTTGAGAGTTTACTGGATGTGGGCATCGCTAATAACGCCAGCATTTATTACTCATCTCTAATAGTGTCAAGGGTAAAGTCAAATAATATAATATTTGCTCTTTGAAGCTAGGGTGTCAATTGCTGAAGGAATGCTCTTTTTAAGGAATTAGTTCCTCCTTCAAACAGGTGGGTGCATATTGCAATGCATTATCATACCTGTTATCAGATATCATCGGTATTTACACAAAGATATCAGTTAGATCTATGGGACAAAATTTCCCCAGCCGCCTAGAGCGGTATAGATATCCATGGTACGCCGACTTTGTGAGGCAAAAAACGCGCCGAAAATGTACCTTTAATTTGGCCGCTCCTTCATCGCCCTGGTCCCGTGGTGTGGCACTGCAGAGACTGTGGGGGGCAGAGCTTTGGCCGCGCTTGCTCAGCGCAGCTGGCAGAGGGCCGGGGGTTGGGCCCAGTGTCGTCTCGAGTGCCGGCAGGGTGGCGCATGTCCGTTTGAGCATGCGCGTGTGCGTTTCGGCGTGTGCACATGCGCAATTGAGCAGGAAGCATGGCAATCGGCCAATTAAAGGGATAGCGTCCTCAGTGCCTCAGCAGCATTGGCAATGGACCATATATAAAGATACGGTGTGAATAGTGATTTTTGGGTGGCTGAGGGAGTGGAAAGGAGTGCTGCATAGGTGGAAGAAAGGTGAGAACTGTGATTTTTCAAGATAACCTGAGTAAGTCCAGTACACCAATGAAGCAAGAGCGTGCATCAAGAACAAAGAATTTTCTCCATGAGGAAGTGGAGAAACTAGTCACTGTCATTGAGGACAAATGGCTGGAGCTGGATATCAGTAAGAGTGGTCCCAGAAAAGTTCCACCCAAAGAAATGAGAAGATGATGGAACCTAGTTGCAGAAGAATACTCCGCAGGGGTGAATACTGCAAGATCTGGAAGCCAGTGCAAAAAGAAATGGCAGGGCGTTGGTGAAGTAGTGAGTGTAAGTAATATCTTCATCTTTAAATGGAATTGCAATTGTAAGTGTGACCATCTATATATGTCCCACCCATCAGAAGCGCACCATGTGTGAAAAGTTATATTTTAATCTTTGCAGAAGAAATTGGCCCACAACAAAAGGGAGAGAACTAGAACAGGAGGAGGTCCGTCAAATCTGCATCATCTATCACCCCTGGAACAGAGTCGCACCGGCAGAAAAAGAATCAGCTCTGCACAAGCTGGACCCACACGTGAGGGTGAGGGTGAGTCATTAAAATGCATCGTCACCCTTCAAATCAACCTGCTGACTGGCCTGCTACGCATGAGACTACTCATGCCACCCATCTTGCCCCCTCCTGTGCTGCTAACCATTTGACTGTTCTGTTTTATTTTGCAGAAGAAGATGACACTCCTCAACATCCTGAAGATCCACCACGTGTGCTCCAGACCAGGGGGGGGAGGAGGGGTCCATGGAAATGTGTTCACGGGAGAATGCTGATCGTGATATGGATCAGTCCATAGTACAGGGCATCACACTGCCAGAAACCTCCATGAGCTCCGCGGCGACATTACATGGTTTCACACCTTCCGAGGTTGCGGGTCTCAGTGGCAGTGGTGAAATGCATGTTGGAACACCCAGGGCCCCACCGTCCCAGCCTGCGCCTCGCACTGGAGGGGTGCCACCAGGCAGACCCACGGCAAGGGGAAGGAGAAGCCGACCAGTCTCTCCTGAGATGCAGCCTTCATCAGATGTTAATCAGGTTATGTCATTGGGTGAGGAGACCAATGCCCTTACAAGATCACTCGTGGTGACCGTCAGTGGGGTGCGTGATGAGGTAGTGACACTGTCGGGAGGAATATCAGCACTGAGATGGGAACTGAGGGCAGGCATTTCAGAGGGTGTGCAAACGATGGCAGATGCCATGAGGAAGCTAGCTGCTGCAATAAGGGCATAAAGGCCGGATACTCAAATGCCACTCCCACTTCAATCCACGCACCAGCCACCAGTGAGACCCAAGCCGGACCCACAACCCCCTCCACCACCATCACCGACCCTATGAGGAAGTGCACTTTCCCTGAGATGTGGGTGAGGGATGGGTTCAGCCTTTGTTTGCTGCTATTGTTGTTGCTATTGCTGTTGTTGTTGAAGTGCATTGTAAACTTTCCAATAAAATATATTTTGCATTAAGACTATTATCACCACACAACATTTAGGAACAACTGTTTAAAAAAAAAAAGACATCCCTCACCCCTACAGTCATGCGTGCCTGCCGCCCCTAGCCCTGGCGGGAGGGCTAGCCGGTGCGTTCTGCAGTCGGCAAGGTAACACTGCTCTATTTTCAGTAGCTGATTTATCTTTCCTTTATTTTTGATGATGTTGTGCTGAAGATGTTATGATGTTGTGCTGATGCTGTGAAGGTGTTTAGTGCTTTAGAATCCTCTAACTTACCTCCCCCTTCCCACCCCCCCCCCCCAAATCTCTGGCTACCTGCGCTGATTTCTTAAATGTAGATAAGGTTTTTCTGTGCCTACATATACTGGCCTAAGTTAGTTTGGAGTAACTTTTAGCTGGCCAAATTTGCTTCTATGGCCAAAACAGGCGTAAGTGGCTGGTCACGTCCCCTTTTTGGAGAGAAAAAACAAAACAAAAAAAAAACTAACTAACTGACTTACACTGGTGCAAGTTAAATGGAGAAATTTGCGATTTTTAAGTTACTCCAAAAAAAGCTTCTTGCTCCAAAAAAAGCGGGGCAACTCCTGGGGAAATTTGAGCCCTATATATCAGGAAATGGAGCTGGGGTTTTATTTGGGTGAATGAAAGACTGATTATTCATTTACATTCATCCAGGATCTTGCACAACTCCATGCTGGACCATTGTTGCTCATCATCTTTACTAATGAGGGCATTACTGGCAATTCACAAGTCTGCAGGTGACATAACAATGAGTTGGGAATTCAGGCCAAATCAAGAGATTGCGATGCAACGTTGCTGTGTTAGGGAAGTTGACCCATGGGGTTGATTTAAACTTCCCGAAATGAACGTTAATGATGTGGCAGCGACCTCAAAATGGGGGCAGTAGACTAACTGCACTCTGACCCCAGTGGTGACTCTGATATAAGAACTTAAGAATTAGGAGCAGGAGTGGGCCATACGGTCCCTCGAGCCTGCTCCGTCATTCAATAAGATCACGGCTGATCTTCTACCTCAACTTCAGTTTCCCGCCCGATCCTCACATCCCTTGATTCCCATCGAGCCCCAAAAATGTCACCAGTCAGCTTTCAAGGACAGTTAGGTGCCATTTGTTGGGAGAGCCGAGTCTGAGTGTGTGTCAAAGTGAGCTGAGTGGCAGTACGGCCAGTTACGAGGCTGACAAAGGACAAGATCCCAATCCCAATTGTGCCTTAACATTGAGCTGCACTGGTCAGCAAGTCCATTGTGACATTTCCTGAAAGTAAAAAGTTAAAACTCTTGTTAGTTCTGTGCTGTTTTCAAATACCGTGCTACCAAAGATTACATAGGATTACATAGGATATACGGCAAAGAAACAGGCCATTTGGCCCAAACAGTCCACGCCGGTGTTTATGCTCCACTTGAGCCTCCTCATCTAAATCTATCGGCATAACTCTCTATTCCCTTCTCCCCCATACGCTTGTCCAGCCTCCCCTTAAATGCATCGATACTATTCACTTCAACCCCTCCCTGTGGTAGTGAGTTCCACATTCTCACCGCTGTCTGGGTAAAGAAGGTTCTTCTGAATTCCCGATTGGATTTCTTGGTGACTATCTTATATTGATGGCCTCTAGTTATGCTCTTCCCCACAAATTGAAACATTCTCTCTCTATCCACTCTATCAAAACCTTTCAGAATTTTAAAGACCCCTCAGCCTTATTTTTTCAAGTGAAAAGTGACCCAGCCTGTTCATCCTTTCCTGATATGTATACCCTCGCATTTCTGGTATCATCCTTGTAAATCTTCTCTGCACCCTCTCCAGTGCCTCTATATGCTTTTTATAATAGGGTGACCAGAACTGTACGCAGTGCTCCGTGTGGTCTAACCAAGGTTCGATGCAGGTTTAGCATAACTTCCCTACTTTTCAATTCTATACCTCTAGAAATAAACCCTAGTGCTTGGTTTGCTTTTTTTAAATTGCCTTGCTAACCTGGGTTACAACTTTTAGTGATTTGTGTATTTGTACTCCGAGATCCCTTTGTTCCACTACCCCACCCAGACTCTCACCCTCCAAGTAATAAGTGACCTCCCTGTTTTTCCGACCAAAATGTAATACCTCGCATGTATCTGTGTTGAACTTCATTTGCCAATTATATGCCCATTCTGCAAGTTTATTAATGTCCTTCTGTAATTTGTTGCAGTTCTTATCAGTACTAACTGTCGCCCCCAATTTGGCGTCACCCACAAATTTAGACTCAGTGCCCCACAGACCTGAGTAAATCCAGGACTAGTCCGAGCTCCAATCCGCTCCCAGTAACAGCAACCAGCTCTCCAGTTTCTCTCCTCTGAGTGTATTCCCACAGTTCCCATGCATTGGCCCTTAAGCTCTCCTGGTCCGTTGTAATGCCAGAGGGAGCCTGACAGAAGCTCCAAGGCAATAGCAGAGACATGGTAGAGCTGTGTTATGCTGGCTCTCTGCTGTTAGCCTGGCGTTTCTACTGGTCTCCTGCTGGCGTAATGGCCAGCATGCATATACTTTTGGGATCACTAGCCACTAGATGGCGTCACTTTTGGAGGCCATTGGGCTGCAGGCACATGTGTGCAGCCCAAGTTTAAAAGGCCAACCATTTTGTATATTAGTCACTTTGGGCCTTAATAAAGCAGAGCCAAGGTCTTGGAGTTAAACAGTACTCAGTCTAACAGTTATTGCATACACAACATTGGGCAACGAGGCAACAAGAACCTTTGCATGCAAAAATGAGCACAATTGGATTGTTGTAGCGATTTGTGGAAGGAGAAGATTGGGCAGACTTTGTGAGCCGTTTGAGCCAGTTCTTTGTGGCCAACAAAATGGAGGAGGTCAGCGACGCAGATCGGCGCCAGGCGTTGTTCCTCACGGTTTGCGGTCCAAAAATTTATGGTCTGATAAAGAATCTACTCCTGCCTGTGAGTCCAACAGAGAAGACGTATGAAGAATTGTGTACACTGGTACAGGATCACCTTAAGCCAGACGAAGGCATCAACATCTCGAGATACAGATTTTATACGCAGATTTTAGAGGGCCAGAATGCAGCGGAATTCGTTGCCGATCTGAGATGTCTAGCGGAACCATGTAAGTTCGGGGCTGTGTTGGCAGACATGCTGCGGGACTTTTTTGTAATCGGCATCAACCACGAGGTGATACTGCGTAAACTACTGGTGGTGGAGACGTTGGACAGGGCCATCACAATCGCTCAGTCATGCAGGACGATGGATAGAAGTCTAAAGCAGATATCAGTGAAAAATCGAAATTCGGCAAGTACTGTAAATATGATTGGTTCGGCAGAGCGGCACATGGCAGGGCCTACCTGATTGCGTACGTGAAACCTGTGGCTGTCCAAAGTCCACCAGCGGGAATGTTTCCAATTTCTCCGTGTTGGCATTGTGGGGGAAATCACAGGCACCAGCAGTGCCGATTTAAGCAATATAGTTGCAAAGACTGTCTGAAAGTGGAGCTCCTCCAGTGCAAGTGTCCGCAGATGAGCAAGCATGCTGCGACACACCACGTGGAGGATGATGGTCAGACTAGCGCGGATCCGGATACGCAATCCGAGGAGGAAGTGTACGGATTGTACTCGTTTCTAACTAAGAGCAAACCAATAATGATCAACGTGAAATTTAATGGGGTGCCAGTATCGATGGAACTGGACATGGGGGCGAGTCAATCGATAATGAGCCGGAGGGCATTCGACAAGCTGTGGGACACTAAGGCTGTGAGGCCCAAGCTGAGTCCAGTCAATGCCATTGCGTAGGTACACCAAGAACTCATAACAGTGATTAGCAGTGCCACAATTAAAGTGTCGTATGACGGTGCGGTTCACGAGTTACCGTTATGGATTGTCCCAGGCAATGGCCCAATGCTGCTCGGCAGGAACTGGCTTGAAAAAATCAGATGCGATTGGAACGACATCAAGGCGTTGTCGTCGGAGAAAGATACATGTGCCCAAGTACTGAACAATTCCCCTCGCTGTTCGAACCAGGCATCGGCAACTTCTGGCGCCAAGGTGCAGATCCACGTGGACTCTGATGCAAGACCCATCCATCATAAAGCTCAGGCAGTTCCGCATATGATGAGGGAGAAAGTCGAAATCAAACTGGACAGACTCCAGTGTGAAGGGATCATATCACCGGTTGAATTTAATGAATGGGCCAGCCCCATTGTTCCTGTGCTGAAAAGTGATGACACAGTCAGAATCTATGGAGACTACAAGGCTACGATCAACAGGGTTTTGAAACAGGATCAGTACCCGTTACTGAAGGCTGATGACTTGTTTGCAACGCTAGCCGGGGAGAAGTCATTCACCAAACTGGACTTGACGTGGGCCTACATGACACAGGAGCTGGTCGAGACGTCGAAGAGACTTACGTACATTAACACGCACAAAGGACTGTTTATTTATCACAGGGGCCCTTTTTCTCGGCAGCAGGAATATTTCAGAGGAACATGGAGAGCCTACTGAAGTCATTTCCCAGAACCGTCGTGTTCCAAGATGACATCCTGATCACAGGTCATGACTCCAAGGAACATCTGAACAACCTGGAAGAGGTTCTACATCGTCTGGACAAAGTGGGACTCAGACTGAAACGCTCGAAGTGCGTCTTCATGGCATCAGAGGTCGAATTCCTGGGGAGGAAAATTGCTGCAGACGGCATCAGGCCCACGGACGCGAAAACAAAGGCCATCAAGAATGCACCCAAGCCACAGAATGTGACGGAGCTGCGTTCGTTCCTGGGTCTACTCAACTACTTCGGTAACTTCCTACTTAAATTGAGCACCTTATTAGAACCACTGCACATACTGCTAAGAAAAGGCGACAATTGGGTGTGGGGTGCATCTCAAGACAGAGCTTTTGAGAAAGCCACTAATCTGCTTTGCTCTAACAAGCTGTTGATACATTATGACCCATGTAAATGTTTAGTATTGGCCTGTGGTGCTTTGTCATATGGAATTGGTTGCATACTCCAACAAGCTAATGAGTTGGGTAAACTTCAACCAATCGCGTATGCTTCAGAAAATTTGTCTAAAGCGGAAAGAGCCGATAGCATGGTAGCGAAAGAAGCACTAGCCTGTGTGAATGGGTTTAAAAAGATGCATCAGTACCTGTTTGGTCTTTGGTTTGAACTGGAGACAGATCACAAGCCGCTCATTTCACTGTTCTCTGAAAACAAAGGTATCAATACCAATGCTTCATCCCGCATCCAGAGGTGGGCGCTGACATTATCTGCTTATGATTATGTCATTCGCCATAGACCTCGCACCGAGAATTCTGCCGATGCTTTGAGCCGTCTGCTGTTGCCCACACCGGAGGTGGAAACGCCACAACCGGCGGATCTATTGTTAGTTATGGATGCTTTTGAGAGTGAAGGAACCCCTGTCAAGGCTCAACAAGTTAAGACCTGGACCAGCCAGGACCCGATTTTATCGGTGGTGAAGAGTCGCATCCTCAAAGGTGATTGCTCTGCCATACACAAGCAAATGTGCGAGGAGACCAAACCTTACATTTGTCACAAAGACGAACTATCTATTCAGTCGGATTGTATACTGTGGGGCAATTGTGTTGTTATGCCCAAGAAAGGAAGGGAGAAATTTGTATGGCAGCACATCCACAGCTACCGTTGAGAATCTGTGTCATGTTCTCGACACATGGACTACCTGACATCGTTGTTAGTGACAACGGATCGTGCTTCACCAGTCAGGAGTTTCAAGAGTTCATGAAACTCAATGGTAAAAAACATGTAAGGTCAGCGCCATTCAAACCTGCATCCAATGGGCAAGCAAATCATAAAGCAGAGTATGAAGCGAGTAACCCAAGGGTCACTGCAGACCCACCTGTCATGCATACTGCTTAGTTACAGGACAAGACCACACACGCTTACCGGGGTCTCATAGAAACATAGAAACATAGAAAATAGGTGCAGGAGTAGGCCATTCGGCCCTTCTAGCCTGCACCGCCATTCAATGAGTTCATGGCTGAACATTCAACTTCAGTACCCCATTCCTGCTTTCTCGCCATACCCCTTGATCCCCCTAGTAGTAAGGACCTCATCTAACTCCTTTTTGAATATATTTAGTGAATTCCACAGGTTCACCACTCTCTGGGTGAAGAAGTTCCTCCGCATCTCGGTCCTAAATGGCTTACCCCTTATCCTTAGACTGTGACCTCTGGTTCTGGACTTCCCCAACATTGGGAACATTCTTCCTGCATCTAACCTGTCTAACCCCGTCAGAATTTTAAATGTTTCTATGAGGTCCCCTCTCATTCTTCTGAACTCCAGTGAATACAAGCCCAGTTGATCCAGTCTTTCTTGATAGGTCAGTCCCGCCATCCCGGGAATCAGTCTGGTGAACCTTCGCTGCACTCCCTCAATAGCAAGAATGTCCTTCCTCAGGTTAGGAGACCAAAACTGTACACAATACTCCAGGTGTGGCCTCACCAATGCCCTGTACAACTGTAGCAACACCTCCCTGCCCCTGTACTCAAATCCCCTTGCTATGAAGGCCAACATGCCATTTGCTTTCTTAACCGCCTGCTGCACCTACATGCCAACCTTCAATGACTGATGTACCATGACACCCAGGTCTCTTTGCACCTCCCCTTTTCCTAATCTGTCACCATTCAGATAATAGTCTGTCTCTCTGTTTTTACCACCAAAGTGGATAACCTCACATTTATCCACATTATACTTCATCTGCCATGCATTTGCCCACTCACCTAACCTATCCAAGTCGCTCTGCAGCCTCACAGCATCCTCCTCGCAGCTCACACTGCCACCCAACTTAGTGTCATCCGCAAATTTGGAGATACTACATTTAATCCCCTCATCTAAATCATTAATGTACAGTGTAAACAGCTGGGGCCCCAGCACAGAACCTTGCGGTACCCCACTAGTCACTGCCTGCCATTCTGAAAAGTACCCATTTACTCCTACTCTTTGCTTCCTGTCTGACAACCAGTTCTCAATCCATGTCAGTACACTACCCCCAATCCCATGTGCTCTAACTTTGCACATCAATCTCTTGTGTGGGACCTTGTCGAACGCCTTCTGAAAGTCCAAATATACCACATCAACTGGTTCTCCCTTATCCACTCTACTGGAAACATCCTCAAAAAATTCCAGAAGATTTGTCAAGCATGATTTCCCTTTCACAGGTCCAAGTCAGCATGGATTTATCATGTCACCTCTTTCCAAATGCACTGCTATGACATCCTTAATAATTGATTCCATCATTTTACCCACTACCGATGTCAGGCTGACCGGTCTATAATTCCCTGTTTTCTCTCTCCCTCCTTTTTTAAAAAGTGGGGTTACATTGGCTACCCTCCACTCCATAGGAACTGATCCAGAGTCAATGGAATGTTGGAAAATGACTGTCAACGCATCCACTATTTCCAAGGCCACCTCCTTAAGTACTCTGGGATGCAGTCCATCAGGCCCTGGGGATTTATCGGCCTTCAATCCCATCAATTTCCCCAACACAATTTCTCGGCTAATAAGGATTTCCCTCAGTTCCTCCTCCTTACTAGACCCCCCGAACCCTTTTATAACCGGAAGGTTGTTCGTGTCCTCCTTCGTGAATACCGAACCAAAGTACTTGTTCAATTGGCCCGCCATTTCTTTGTTCCCCGTTATGACTTCCCCTGATTCTGACTGCAGGGGACCTACATTTGTCTTTACTAACCTT
The DNA here is from genome assembly GCF_044704955.1 of Pristiophorus japonicus. Classification (NCBI taxonomy): domain Eukaryota; kingdom Metazoa; phylum Chordata; class Chondrichthyes; family Pristiophoridae; genus Pristiophorus; species Pristiophorus japonicus. Next base: position 373,805,409 of record NC_091978.1, read on the forward strand.
TTTCTCTTTACATATCTATAGAAACTTTTGCAATCCGTCTTAATGTTCCCTGCAAGCTTCTTCTCATACTCCATTTTCCCTGCCCTAATCAAACCCTTTGTCCTCCTGTGCTGAGTTCTAAATTTCTCCCAGTCCCCAGGTTCGCTGCTATTTCTGGCCAATTTGTATGCCACTTCCTTGGCTTTAATACTATCCCTGATTTCCCTTGATAGCCACGGTTGAGCCACCTTCCCTTTTTTATTTTTATGCCAGACAGGAATGTACAATTGTTGTAGTTCATCCTACGGTCTCTAAATGTCTGCCATTGCCCATCCACAGTCAACCCCTTAAGTATCATTCGCCAATCCATCCCGGCCATTTCACGCCTCATACCTTCAAAGTTAGCCTTCTTTAAGTTCTGGACCATGGTCTCTGAATTAACTGTTTCATTCTCCATCCCAATGCAGAATTCCACCATATTATGGTCACTCTTCCCCCAAGGGGCCTCGCACAACGAGATTGCTAATTAATCCTCTCTCATTACATAACACCCAGTCTAAGATGGCCTCCCCCCTAGTTGGTTCCTCGACATATTGGTCTAAAAAACCATCCCTTATGCACTCCAGAAAATCCTCCTCCACCGTATTGCTTCCAGTTTGGTTAGCCCAATCTATGTGCATATTAAAGTCACCCATTATAACTGCTGCACCTTTATTGCACGCACCCCTAATTTCATGTTTGATGCCCTCCCCAACATCACTACTACTGTTTGGAGGTCTGTACACAACTCCCACTAACGTTTTTGCCCTTTGGTGTTCTGCAGCTCTACCCATATAGATTCCACGTCATCCAAGCTAATGTCCTTCCTAACTATTACCTTAATCTCCTCCTTAACCAGCAATGTTACCCCACCTCCTTTTCCTTTTATTCTATCCTTCCTGAATGTTGAATACCCCTGGATGTTGAGTTCCCAGCCCTGATCATCCTGGAGCCACGTCTCCGTAATCCCAATCACATCATATTTGTTAACATCTATTTGCACAGTTAATTCATCCACCTTATTGCGGATACTCCTTGCATTAAGACACAAAGCCTTTAGGCTTGTTTTTTTAACACCCTCTGTCCTTTTAGAATTTTGCTGTACAATGGCCCTTTTTGTTCTTTGCCTTGGGTTTCTCTGCCCTCCACCTTTCCTCATCTCCTTTCTGTCTTTTGTTTTTGCCTCCTTTTTGTTTCCCTCTATCTCCCTGCATTGGTTCCCATCCCCCTGCCATATTAGTTTAACTCCTCCCCAACAGCACTAGCAAACACTCCCCCGAGGACATTGGTTCCGATTCTGCCCAGGTGCAGACCGTCCGGATTGTACTGGTCCCACCTCCCCCAGAACCGGTCCCAATGCCCCAGGAATTTGAATCCCTCCCTGCTGCACCATTGCTCAAGCCACGTATTCATCTGAGCTATCCTGCGATTCCTACTCTGACTAGCACGTGGCACTGGTAGCAATCCCAAGATTAATACTTTTGAGGTTCTACTTTTTAATTTAGCTCCTAGCTCCTTAAATTCATTTCGTAGGAACTCATCCCTTTTTTTACCTATGTCATTGGTACCAACGTGCACCACGACAACTGGCTGTTCTCCCTCCCTTTTTAGAATGTCCTGCACCCGCTCCGAGACATCCTTGACCCTTGCACCAGGGAGGCAACATACCATCCTGGAGTCTCGGTTGCGGCCGCAGAAATGCCTATCTATTCCCCTTACAATTGAATCCCCTATCACTATCGCTCGCCCACTCTTTTTCCTGCCCTCCTGTGCAACAGAGCCAGCCACGGTGCCATGAACTTGGCTGCTGCTGCCCGCTCCTGATGAGTCATCCCCCTCAACAGCACTCAAAGCAGTGTATCTGTTTTGCAGTGGGATGACCACAGGGGACCCCTGCACTACCTTCCTTGCACTACTCTTCCTGCTGGTCTTCCATTCCCTCACTGGCTGTGGACCCTTCTCCTGCGGTAAGAAGGACTCGCTACACGTGATACTCACGTCATTCTCAGCATCGTGGATGCTCCAGAGTGAATCCACCTTCAGCTCCAACTCCGCAACGCGGACCGTCAGTAGCCGGAGGTGGACACACTTCCCGCACATGTCTCGCTTGCTGAAGTAATGATGAAGAGAAGTCTTAAGACCAAGCTATCTCTTGTACACCCTGACTTGAATAATCATGTTGAATGTAGGAGACAAAGTCAGCAAGGGTATCACGATCGCACAGCTGTGTCACGTGATATTTATGTAAATGATCCTGTATATGTTCATAATTATGGTCAAGGTCCAAAGTGGTTCGCTGGTACTGTCATGGCCAAGGGGGGGAACAGAGTATTTATTATCCAGCTCAAAAATGGGCAAACATGCAGGAAACATATGGATCAGACAAAGCTGCGGCACAGACGAATCGGAACAGTCAGAGGAAGAGGAAATCGACGACCAACCAACCTACCCCCCAGCCATCAGAGGACTCGGTGGTCATCAGTGAATCAGGACTTTCAATCACTGACCTGTTCAATGAAAATGGACTTTCAATCCCTCACATGGCCGCTACCACTTCCACCAGGTCAGCCACCCAGCCACCACAACAGACTCTGAACACTCACCCAAGGATGGAGTTGAACTGAGACGATCAACCCAGGAGCGTAAAACACTGGACCGTCTCAATTTGTAAAAGACTGTGTTGTTATCTTGGGGGGTATTGTCATGTATGTACTTTTGGAATCACTAGCCACTAGATGGCGTCACTGTTGGAGGCCATTGGGCTGCATGCACGTGTGTGCAGCCCAAGTATAAAAGGCCAGCCATTTTGTATATTAGTCACTTTGGGCCTTAAAGCAGAGCCAAGGTCATACCTCTTGGAGTTGGACTGAGTACTGTTAAACAATTATTGCATATACAACAAGACCATGAGAACACCATGCCAACAGGGCCATCCTTTCCCAACCCAATCCTGGTACCTACCTCACAGGCACTGTGACCTTGGCATTGATAGGCACTGAATAGAATCTTACCGCACCAAAAAGAGGCCATTCGGCTTGTCACCCATGCAGGCACTTTGAAAGAGCTGACCAATTTAATCCCACAGCCTAGCTTTTTCTCGATAACCCTGCAAATTAATTCTCTTCAAATACTTATACTTATAATACATAAGAAATAGGAGCAGGAGTAGGCCATTCAGTAAGATCATGGCTGATCTTCGACCTCAACTCCAGTTTCCCGCCTTCCCCGTATCCCTTAATTCCTCTAGAGTCCAAAAATCTAGCGATCTCAGCCTTGATATCCCCAGTATTCTCTCCTCTCGGGTCTAACCACAGACTGCCAGGGGCTAGTAGCCCTCCAGCGTCTTCTTCAAGTGCCTGCTCTTCATGCAGGAGTATATTTAGTCTACTGAACTATGGGATGGGGTGACTCTCAGCTGAGCCTAATGCTATATCTACACATTGTCCAGAATCAATGCACAGCAGCCAGGAACAGGCACTCTGGCTGATTTTATCTTCCCCAGAACAGGGAGGTTGCGCCCTTAGCGCCCTTCCCCTCCCCTCCATCTTCACCGTAGTTGAGATCGGCTAACTCAGCACGGATTCTGGTCAGGTCTCCACGCTCATCATCCTAGGGAAAATCAGCCAGAATTCCAGCACTTGATCACTGTCCAGTACCCTCTGCTAGAATGCATGTGGGTCCTGGGGTGAAGACATGATCGGACTCACCACTGATGCTCATCTGCAGTTGAATAGTATGTCGATATTCATTGTTCAGAGTCACACATATATATCACACAATCACACAATACTTCTCCAATTGCCTTTTAAAAATCTGATTCCAGCACCCTTTCGGATAGCGGTTTCCAGACCAGAACAGGTCCTCTGTGTGAAGAAGTGTCTCCTCATTTCCCCTCTAATTCTTTTGCCAATTATTTTAAATCTATGACTGACCCACTTGCCAGAGGAAATAGTTTCTCCCTACTTTCTCCATCAAAAATCCTCATAATTTTCAATATCTCTAATTAGGGCTCCCCTTACCCTTTTCTGCTCTAAGGAAAATAATTTCAGCTTCCCCACTCTCTCCACATAACTGAACTCCCTGATATCATCCTGGGAAACCTTCTCTGTACCCTCTCCAGGGCTTTGACGTCCTTCCTAAAATGGTGCCCAGAATTGTAAACAATACTCCAGCTGAGGCCGAATCAGAGATTTGTAAATCTTTAGCACGACTACTTGTTTTTCAATTCAATGCCTCTACTTACAGGCATAAGAACATAAGAAATAGGAACAGGAGTACGCCATACGTCCCCTTGAGCCTAATCCGCGATTTAATATGATCATGGCTGGTCTGATCATGGACTCGGCTCCACTTCCCCGCCCGCTCTCCATAACCCCTTATCCCCTTATCGTTTAAGAAACTGTCTATTTCTGTCTTAAATTTATTCAATGTCCCAGCTTCCACAGCTCTCTGAGGCAGTGAATTCCACAGATTCACAACCCTCAGAGAGAAGAAACTTCTCCTCATCTCAGTTTTAAATGGGCGGCCCCTTATTCTAAGACCATGCCCTCTAGTTCTGGTCTCCCCCATCAGTGGAAACATTCTCTCTGCATCCACCTTGTCGAGCCCCCTCATAATCTTATACGTTTCGATAAGATCACCTCTCATTCTTCTGAATTCCAATGAGTAGAGGCCCAACCTACTCAACCTTTCCTCATAAGTCAATCCCCTCATCCCCGGAATCAACCTAGTGAACCTTCTCTGAGCTGCCTCCAAAGCAAGTATATCCTTTCGTAAATATGGAAACCAAAACTGCACGCAGTATTCCAGGTGTGGCCTCACCAATACCTTGCATAGTTGTAGCAAGACTTCCCTGCTTTTATACTCCATCCCCTTTGCAATAAAGGCCAAGATACCATTGGCCTTCCTGATCACTTGCTGTATCTGCATTCTATCCTTTTGTGTTTCATGCACAAGTACCCCCAGGTTCCACTGTACTGCGGCACTTTGCAATCTTTCTCCATTTATATAATAACTTGCTCTTTGATTTTTTTCTGCCAAAGTGCAAACCTCACACTTTCCAACATTATACACCATCTGCCAGATTTTTGCCCACTCACTTAGCCTGTCTATGTCCTTTTGCAGATTTTTTGTGTCCTCCTCACACATTGTTTTTCCTCCCATCTTTGTATCGTCAGCAAACTTGGTTACATTACACTCAGTCCCTTCTTCCAAGTCGTTAATATAGATTGTAAATAGTTGGGCCCCAGCACTGATCCCTGCGGCACCCCACTAGTTAGTGGTTGCCAATCAGAGAATGAACCATTTATCCCGACTCTCCTCTGTTATTTAGCCAATCCTCTATCCAAGCTAATATATTACCCCCAACTCCGTGAACTTTTATCTTGTGCAGTAACCTTTTATGTGGCACCTTATCAGATGCCTTCTGGAAGTCCAAATATACCACATCCACTGGTTCCCCTTTATCCACCGTGTTCATTACATCCTCAAAGAATTCCAGCAAATTTGTCAAACATGACTCCACCTTCATAAATCCATGCTAACTCTGCCTGACTGAATTTTGCTTTTTCAAGGCATGTGCTTTCTTAACTGCCTTCTCTACTTGCCCTGCCGCCTTCAAAGATTTGTGAATATGCACTCCCAAGTCCTACTGTTGCTGCACCCCCAATGGCTAGACAATGAGAGAGGCACCGACGTTGAGTACGAAAGGCCCTGGCACTGAAGGAGTGTGTCCCTGTAAATGGTACTGAATGGGAGACGCCCTAACCAATGTTCCGTGTCATTGCTTTGGGCTGCATAACCCATTAAAAATTCCGTGCATGCATATTTTCGTTTTAAAGGCCGGCTCACCAGCTGTGTGCGACCCTCAGAGCTTAAAGGGAACATTGGTCCTAATACTGACAGTGAATGAGGGATCTTGGCACTAAATGCGACAAGCAGTGAAACTTTTTGTTCTTTGAGCAACTTTTGTTCTTTTGAGTTACATCGTCTCTTTTTTGAGCATAAACAAGTGATGGAACATTGTGCGCTGTGTGTTGTCCATGGTACACACCTGCAGGATATGAAACTGGACTTGTTGCATAATGTAGTCAGTTCATTTAAAGTTCTGAGTATTTGGCATGTATAAGTTCACATTGAACTTATTGTAACAGATGGGAAAGAGACATAATGCACCAGGTGTGTGTGAGCAGCACTCACAAACTCCCAATCCATTTCAGTCAGGTGCTGCACTAATCTTTGGGCTTCATTTTTAAAGTGGGCTCTTTTTTTTTAAATGGATGGCATAACTAGTTAATCATTTTCCCAGCTAAAATGCAATTCCTTTACGTTGTGACACTGGGCCAGTTTCAGGCCCTGCAGGTGGGCCCGCAGGAATACAGTTTTCATTCAGCAGGAAATTGATGACTTGCCACAGTGTTGCTGACAGAACAGAAACATTATCTGTGAACTGGAGGACTGAGCAGGCAACAGCATCTGAAAATGCATGGTGCCACAGAGCCCATCATAGAATTGTTACAGCATGGAAGAAGGCCACTCGGAACATCGAGCCCGCAACGACTCTCAGCTAGTCCCATTCCCTGTAGCCCGGCAATTTCTTTTCCTTTCGATACTTATCCAACTCCCTTTTGACAGATAAGATTGAATCTTAACCACTCGTCGCGTAAAAAGGTTTTGTCTTGCATCGCCTTTGGTTCTTTTGCCAATCATCTTAAATCTGTGTCCTCTGGTTCTCAACCCTTCTGCCAATGGGAACAGTTTCTCTCTATCAACTGCTCTCTATTCCCCTGGGGAACACCACTGTGTACCATCCTCCAGTCTGAAAAACAACCGTACTCTCTGTTTCCTGTCGCTTAGCCAATTTCGTATCCAGGCTGCCATTGTCCCTTTTATTCTATGGGCTTCATTATTGGCACCATTGTGTATATTGGTTATGCATATAAATCCCAGGTAAGCCAGTGCAAGTAAAAGATGTCCTGGATAAATGCATGGAGAGTTATTGGCTATTTGCATGCTGAATCAGTTTTCTGTCACTTAAATGAAAATATACAGTTTAATTTCTTCAACTTGATCTTGGGTTTTATGCATTTTTCAAATTATTTTCTGTAGCTATCTCCTTCAAAAGCTTGCAGGAAAATTGCTTTGCTATTGCAAGGAAAGTGGACCCCAAATTCCATGTGGGAGGAGACACTAGGCTGCACCGGCACAAGATCCCGAGATGCAACCAGCAGCAGCTCTGTCCCAGGAGCAAGCTGCTACGAGAGACACGCCATTGTGGGTATGGTAGTGAAGTGGTTATGTTACTGGATGAGTAATCCAGAGGCCTGGACTCATGATCCAGAGAACACCAGTTCAAATCCCACCATGGCAGTCTGAGAATTGGAATTCACTTTTAAAAATCTGGAGTTAAAAAACTGGTCTCAGTAATAGTGACCATGAAGCTGTTGGATTGTTGTAAAACCCAATGTTCACTAATGTCGTTTACGGAAGGAAACCTGCCGTCCTTACCTGGTCTGGCCGATATGTGACTCCAGTCCCACTCCAGCGTGGTGGACTCTTATCTGCCCTCTGAAGTGGTTTAGCAAGACACTCCGTTTCTATCAAACCAACTACCAGTGGTTCATGAAAGCGGCTCACCACCACCTTCTCAGGGCAACTAGGGATGGGCAGTAAATGCTGGGCTTGCCAGCGACGCCCACATCCCGAGAGCGAATTAAAATACAAACAAAAACCAGCCTCGGTCTTGTGAGTCTTTTGTAGGACAGGAGAAGCCAATCACCTCTTGATCCTGGCCCTCAGGTTGCACCCAGGACAAGAAGTAGGGTAGGAGAAAGAAAGGCACATTTAGGCAACGGAGAGCTGGCCTAATAACTTGCATTTATATAGCGCCTTTAACTTTGCAAAATGTTCCAATGCGCTTCACAGGAGCGTTATAAAACAAAATTTGACACGGAGCCACAAGGAGATATTAGGGCAGATGTCCAAAAGCTTGGTCAAAGAGAGAGGTTTTAAGGAATGTCTTAAAGGAGGAGAGAGAGGAAGGGATGCGGAGAGGTTTAGGGAGGGAATTGCAGACCTAAGGGCCTGAAAGCTGAAGGCACAGCGATTAAAATTGGGGATGCTCAAGAGGCCAGAATTGGAGGAGTGCAAAGGTCGAGAATGGGGATTTATGTCGTACTTAGTTATTCATGAATATTATGATCATGGTTATGGTCATAAATTGCAAGGACTTGTTAGTGAAGGCTGGGATCGCTGTTCATTCATTGCTGTGTCTGGTTGTTCTTTTGTTACTGTAGAACAACTGAAAACAGTTTTATGTTTACTTCCTTCCATTTTGTATTATTTATTGCCCTAGATTTGTTCATCATGGCACAATTCTGGATTGTGAAGACAAAGACTGGGAATTTACCATGAACCTTAATGTCCGCAGCATGTATTTGATGATCAGAACCTTTTTACCCAAGGTAAGCCCCTTCTGGACCCCAGCGAATGGCAGACCTTACTATTCCAGCACTGACAACACGTAGTGCAAACAGTTGAACTGTATCTCTAACAGTAATATAAAGACAAAAGCAAAATACTGTGGATGCGGGAATCTGAATAAAAACAGAAAATGCTGGAAATCTCACCAGGTCAGGCAGCATCTGTGGAGAGAAACAGAGTTAACGTTTCGGGTCTGTGACTCTTCATCAGAACTGGAAAAGTTCGAGATGTTAACAGATTCTTAAGGAAGTGCAGGGGCAGTGAAAGGGGGAGGGGAGGAAAGAACAAAAGGGAAGGTCTGTGATAGGGTGGGAGGCAGGAGAGATTAGAGAGACAAAAGGGATGCTGGGCAAAAATGAGATGGTAATGGCACAAGTCAGGAAACAAAAGATGAGTCTAGATAGGGTGTGAATGGCGGAATCATCACCAGCTGCTGCGGGAAAGAGTAAAAAAGGGAGGGGGTTTGTAAAAGAAAAAAAAGGAGGAAAGGGAAAAGAAATATGGGCAGAGATTAAGGTCTGAAATTGTTGAATTCGATGTCGAGTCCAGAAAGCTGTAAAGTGCCTAAACGAAAGATGAGGTTCTGTTCCTCGAGCTTGCATTGAGCTTCATTGGAACAGTGTAGGAGGCCGAGGATAGAGAGATCAGAGTGGGAGTGGAGTGGAGAATTAAAGTGACAGGCGACCGGAAGCTCAGGGTCACACTTAGGCCTGAACGAAGGTGTTCTGCAGTCACCCAATCTTCGTCAGGTCTCCCCAATGACCACATCGTGAGAAGCGAATACAGTATACTCAATTGAAAGTACATATAAAGATCCTGGTAATCAGGATATATCACTGAGAAATTTCCATCTTAGAAACAAAATCCAAGTTTTCCCAAAGATTGTGCGCCAGCGTAGTCAGTTAATTATGTTTTTTTTTTAGGTTCGTTTTTTTTTGCGTCATGGGGGTGTAACCGTATGTCCGCCATTTTTTCACAATTATGCAAGTTTGGCCAACTTACAATTCTCCTTCGACCGGGTATGTGACCACTCCCAAAAAACCTACTGGGCACTTCACAAAAACCAGCGCACATCAAAAAATCGGCGCAGAAAGACACCATTGTTTTTAGGCGAAGTTTTGGAGGGAGTCAATGTTACACTTACATAAAAACATAGAAAATAGGTGCAGGAGTAGGCCATTTGGCCCTTCGAGCCTGCACCACCATTCAATGATATCATGGCTAATCATTCCTTCAATACCCCTTTTCTGCTTTCTCTCCATACCCCTTGATCCCTTTAGCCGTAAGGGCCATATCTAACTCCCTCTTGAATATATCCAATGAACTGGCATCAACAACTCTCTGCGGCAGGGAATTCCACAGGTTAACAACTCTCTGAGTGAAGAAGTTTCTCCTCATCTCACTCCAAAATGGCCTGCCTCTTATCCTAAGACTGTGTCCCCTGGTTCTGGACTTCCCCAACATCGGGAACATTCTTCCCGCATCTAACCCGTCCAGTCCTGTCAGAATCTTACAAGTTTCCATGAGATCCCTTCTCCTCATCCTTCTAAACTCCAGTGTACAAAGGCCCAGTTGATCCAGTCTCTCCTCATATGTCAGTCCAGCCATCCCTGGAATCAGTCTGGTGAACCTTCGCTGCACTCCCTCAATAGCAAGAACGTCCTTCCTCAGATTCGGAGACCAAAACTGAACACAATATTCCAGGTGAGGCCTCACCAAGGCCCTGTACAACTGCAGTAAGACTTCCCTGCTCCTATACTCAAATCCCCTAGCTATGAAGGCCAACATACCATTTGCCGCCTTCACCGCCTGCTGTACCTGCTTGCGAACTTTCAATGACGCCCAGGTCTCTCTGCACCTCCCCGTTTCCTAATCTGCCGCCATTCAGATAATCTGCCTTCGTATTTTTGCCCCCAAAGTGGATAACCTCACATTTATCCACATTATACTGCATCTGCCATGTATTTGCCCACTCGCCTAACCTGTCCAAATCACCCTGCAGTCTCTTAGCGTCCTCCTCACCACTCACACCGCCACCCAGTTTAGTGTCATCTGCAAACTTGGATACATTACACTCAATTCCTTCATCTAAATCATTAATGTATATTGTAAAGAGCTGGGGTCCCAGCACTGAGCCCTGCGGCACTCCAATAGTCACTGCCTGCCATTCTGAAAAGGACCCGTTTATCCCGACTCTCTGCTTCCTGTCTGCCAACCAGTTCTCTATCCACGTCAGTATATTACCCCCAATACTAAGTGCTTTAATTTTGTACACCAATCTCTTGTATGGGACCTTGTCAAAAGCCTTTTGAAAGTCCAAATACACCACATCCACTGGTTCTCCCTTGTCCACTCTACTAGTTACATCCTCAAAAAATTCCAGAAGATTTGTCAAGTATGATTTCCCTTTCATAAATCCATGCTAACTTGGACCAATCCTGTCACTGCTTTCCAAATGCGCTGCTATTTCATCCTTAATGATTGATTCCAATATTTTCCCCACTACTGATGTCAGGCTAACCGGTCTATAATTACCCGTTTTCTCTCTCCCTTTTTAAAAAAAGTGGTGTTACATTAGCTACCCTCCAGTCCATAGGAACTGATCCAGATTCGATAGACTGTTGGAAAATGATCACCAATGCATCCACTATTTCTAGGGCCACTTCCTTAAGTACTCTGGGCTGTAGTCTATCAGACCCCAGGGAGTATCGGCCTTCAATCCCATCAATTTCCCCAACACAATTTCCCGCCTAATAAGGATATCCTTCAGTTCCTCCTTCTCACTAGATCCTCGGTCCCCTAATACATCTGGAAGGTTATTTGTGTCTTCCTTCGTGAAGACAGAACCAAAGTATTTGTTCAATTCGTCTGCCATTTCTTTGTTCCCCATTATAAATTCACACAAATCCGACTGCAAGGGACCTACGTTTGTCTTCACTAATCTTTTTCTCTTCACATATCTATAGAAGCTTTTGCAGTCAGTTTTTATGTTCCCGGCAAGCTTCCTCTCATACTCTATTTTCCCCTTCTTAATTAAACCCTTTGTTCTCCTCTGCTGAATTCTAAATTTCTCCCAGTCCTCAGGTTTGCTGCTTTTTCTGGCTAATTTATATGCCTCTTCCTTGGATTTAACACTATCCTTAATTTCCCTTGTTAGCCACGGTTGAGCCACCTTCCCCGTTTTATTTTTACTCCAGACAGAGATGTACAATTGTTGAAGTTCATCTATATGATCTTTAAAGGTTTGCCATTGCCTATCCACCGTCAACCCTTTAAGTATCATTTGCCAATCTAATCTAGCCAATTCGTGCCTCATACCGTCAAAGTTACCTTTCCTTAAGTTCAGGACCATAGTTTCCGAATTAACTGTGTCACACTCCATCTGAATAAAGAATTCTACCATATTATGGTCACTCTTCGCCAAAGGGCTTTGCACAACAAGATTGCTAATTAGTCCCTTCTCATTACACATCACCCAGTCTCGGATGGCCAGCTCTCTGGTTGGTTCCTCGACATATTGGTCTAGAAAACCATCCCTAATATACTCCAGGAAATCCTCCTCCACCGCATTGCTACCAGTTTGGTTAGCCCAATCAATACGAAGATTAAAGTTGCCCATGATAACTGCTCTATGTTTATTGCACATATCCCTTATTTCTTGTTTGATGCTATCCCCAACCTCACTACTACTGTTTGGTGGTCTATACACAACTCCCACTAGCGTTTTCTGCCCTTTGGAATTCCACAGCTCCACCCATACCGATTCCACATCCAGGCTTATGTCCCTCCTTACCATTGCATTAATTTCCTCTTTAACCAGCAGCGCCACCCCGTCTCCTTTTCCTTTCTGTCTATCCTTCCTAAATGCTGAATACCCCTGGATGTTGAGTTCCCAGCCTTGGTCACCCTGGAGCCATGTCTCCGTGATGCCAATTACATCATACCCGTTAACTGCTATCTGCGCAGTTAATTCGTCCACCTTATTCCGAATACTCCTCACATTGAGGCACAGAGCCTTCAGGCTTGTCTTTTTAACACACTTTGCCCCTTTAGAATTATTCTGTACAGTGGCCCTTCTTGTCTTTTGCCTTGGGTTTCTCTGCCCTCCACTTTTACTATTCTCCTTTCTATCTTTTGCTTCTGACTCCATTTTATTTCCCTCTGTCTCCCTGCATAAGTTCTCATTCCCCTGCCATATTAGTTTAACTCCTCCCCAACAGCACTAGCAAACACTCCCACTAGGACATTGGTTCCAGTCCTGCCTAGGTGCAGACCGTCCTGGTCCCACCTCCCCCAGAACCGGTTCCAATGCCCCAGGAATTTGAATCCCTCCCTGCTGCACCACTGTTCAAGCCACGTATTCACCTGAGCTATCCTACGATTCCTACTCTGACTAGCACGTGGCACTGGTAGCAATCCTGAGATTACTACTTTTGAGGTCCTACTTTTTAATTTAACTCCTAGCTCCCTAAATTCGTCTCGTAGGACCTCATCCAGTTTTTTACCTATATTGTTGGTACCTATATGCACCACGATAACTGGCTGTTCACCCTTTTCAGAATGTCCTGCACCCTCTCCGAGACATCCTTGACCCTTGCACCAGGGAGGCAACATACCATCCTGGAGTCTCGGTTGCGGCCGCAGAAACACCTATCTATTCCCCTTACAATCGAATCTCCTATCACTATCGCTCTCCCACTCTTTTTCCTGCCCTCCTGTGCAGCAGAGCCAGCCACGGTGCCATGAACTTGGCTGCTGCTGCCCTCCCCTGATGAGTCATCCCCCTCAACAGTACCCAAAGCGGTGTATCTGTTTTGCAGGGGATCCCTGCACTACCTTCGTTGCACTGCTCTTCCTGCTGGTCTCCCATTCCCTATCTGGCTGTGTACCCTTTTCCTGCGGTAAGACCAATTCACTAAATGTGCTATTCACGTAATTCTCAGCATCGTGGATGCTCCAGAGTGAATCCATCCACAGCTCCAATTCCGCAATGCAGTCTGTCAGGAGCTGGAGGTGGATGCACTTCCCGCACACGTCGTTGTCAGGGACACCGGATGCGTCCCCGAGTTCCCACATAGTACAGGAGGAGCATAACATGTGTCCGAGCTGTCCTGCCATGACTTAATCCTTAGATTAACCCGATTGGGCAACAACAATGTTAAAAGGTTACTTACTGATAAAGAAAAAAAGAAAAACTACTTACCAATAACTTACCCCCCTTGGCTGTGACGTCACCGTTCGATTTCTTTCTACTTCTTTTTTGCCTCCCTGCTGCAGCTGCACTGGTAGGCCTCACCAATGAACTCCCGCCTCCACGAACTAGCCGGACTCCTCGCTCACGGGCCTTTATAGGCCTCTGGCTCCTCGATCTCCCGCCTCACCAACGAACTCCCCAGACTCCTCGCTCACGCGCCTTTATAGGCCTCTGGCTCCTCGATCTCCCGCCTCACCAACGAACTCCCGCCTCAACGAACTCCCCAGACTCCTCGCTCACGCGCCTTTATCGGCCTCTGGCTCCTCAATCTCCCGCCTCACCAACGAACTCCCGCTTCCACAAACTCACTTTGAATAAATGATCAGACTGAGTACTGTGTGTAATGAGCAAGTGTGACCTTTGCTCCTTTATTAAGGTTCCAGAGTGCAGGTACCTCGTGGGTGGCCAGCTTATATACTGTGCTGGGATCCCTTGGGACTCCAACAGGTAGGCCGTTTGTGGTCAGGTGTGATGCAGGTTACAAGGGGTTAAATACATAACTTCACTTCCCCGTGAAGTTAACAGTACACTTATTTACAAGGTGAGACGATCTGGGGCTTTGCGCTCCCTTGTCGATCGTCTCAGTACAAATGTTGATGTGGTTGGGTTGGTCAGTTCTTCACTGGGCTGTTGGGCAGCTGGCCTTGCTGGGCTGCTGGGGATGATGAGTTCGATTTCGTGGTCAACTGTGATGTCAGTTGCCACGTGTGTGTATGTTGGAAAGTCAAAGTTGGTGGTGTCCTCTTCAGGTTATTCGTAGCTGTTGGTGAACCGCAATTTGATTTAGGCCAAGTGTTTTTTGGGCGTTTGTCCATTGGTCAGTTTGACCTGAAATACCCTACTTCCCTCTTTGGCTGTGACCGTGCCAGTGAGCCATTTGGGACCATGTCCATAATTGAGCACAAACACTTGGACCAAATCATTAATCTCAATATCGCGTGACAAATTTGCGCGGTCATGGTACACACTTTGTTGATGCTGCTTGTCCTCTACGTGATCATGTAGATCAGGGTGGACCAGAGAGAGCCTTGTTTTAAGGGCCCTTTTCATGAGCAGCTCAGCTGGGGAATCCCAGTGAGTGAATGGGATCTGGTGCAGTAGCTGAGCAGTACTCGGGACAACCGGGTCTGCAGGGAGCCTTCCGACATGCGTTTCAAGCTTTGCTTGATTGTCTGAACTGCCCGTTCTGCCTTGCCGTTGGATGCAGGCTTGAAGGGGGCAGATGTGACATGTTTGATTCCGTTGCGGGTCATAAATTCTTTGAATTCAGCACTGGTGAAGCATGGCCCATTGTCGCTGACGAGGACATCAGGCAAGCCGTGCGTGGCAAACATAGCTCGTAGACTTTCAATGGTGGCCGTGGATGTGCTTACAGACATTAACTGCACATTCAATCCACTTTGAGTAAGCGTCCACGACAACCAAAAACAACTGAGAGCAAGTGTTGCACTGGCACACACATGACTCTAAATCTGAGTCGATGCCAGGCCACTACACGTGGGATCTGGCTATGGCTTTCATCATTACGATGCCTGGGTGGGTGTTGTGCAGTTCGTAAATGAATGTGTCTATGCCTTTCTTGGGCAAGACTACGCGACTGCCACAAAAGACAGTCCGCCTGCAGGGACAGCTCATCTTTGCGTCTGTGGAATGGCTTAATCGCTTCCTGCATCTCCACTGGGACACTGGACCAGCTCCCATGGAGGACACAGTTTTTTACCAGGGACAGTAAAGGATCCTGGCTGGTCCAGGTCCTGATCTGGCGGGCCGTAACGGGGGATTTCTCGTTCTCAAATGCCTCCATGACCATGAGCAAGTTCGCTGGCTGTGCCATTTCCACCCCGGTGGTGGGCAATGGTAGCCAATAAGAGCATCTGCGTAGTTCTCTGTGCCCGGTCTGTGGCGGATTACATAGTTGTATGCCGACAGCGTGAGCGTCCATCTTTGGATGCGGGCAGAGGCATTGGTATTAATCCCTTTGCTCTCCAAGAATAGTGATATGAGCAGCTTGTGGTCAGTTTCAAGCTCGAACTTGAGGCCTAATAAGTACTAGTGCATTTTTTTTTAACCCCGTAAACGCACGCCAGAGCCTCTTTTTCAATCATGCTGTAGGCCCTTTCGGCCTTGGGCAAACTCCTGGATGCATATGCAATTGGTTGCAAAATTCCCGATTCATTAGCCTGTTGTAACACACACCCGACCCCGCATGACGACTCATCGCAAGCTAACCCCAATCGTTTACATGGATTATACAGGACAAGCAGTTTGTTAGAACACAATAAGTTTCTGGCTTTCTTAACGGCAGCCTCATGTGAATTCCCCCATACCCAGTCGTCTCCCTTGTGCAGTAGCGCATGTAGGGATTCTAGCAGGATGCTTAACCCAGGTAGGAAATTACCGAAGTAGTTAAGGAGTCCCAGGAACGACCGCAGCTCCGTCACGTTCTGTGGTCGTGGCGCGTTCTTGATGGCCTCTGTCTTGGCGTCGGTGGGTCTGATGCTGTCTGCTGCGATTCTCCTTGCTAAGAATTCGACGTCCTGTGCCAGGAAAACACACTTCGAGCGTTTCAACCTGAGCCCCATGCGATCCAATTGACTAAGAACCTCCTCCAGGATCTTCAAGTGCTCCATGGTGTCCCGACCTGTAACCAATATGTCATCCTGGGAGACCACTGTACAAGGAACTGACTTTAGCAGGCTCTCCATGTTCCGCTGGAAGATCGCTGCAGCCGACCGAATCCCGAACGGGCACCGGTTGGAGATAAACCGACCTTTGTGCATGTTGATGCAGGTGAGGCCTTTCGAAGACTCCTCCAGCTCCTGCGTCATGTAGGCCGAGGTCAGGTCCAGCTTGGTGAACACCTTTCCTCCAGCCAGGGTCGCGAATAGGTCGTCTGTCTTGGGTAGTGGGTACTGGTCCTGCAATGAAAAACAGTTAATTGTTACTTTATAGTCCCTGCAAATTCTAACCGTACCGTCCTCCTTGAGTGCCGGAACAATCGGACTGGCCCAGTCGTTGAATTCCACCGGTGTGATGATGCCTTCGTGTTGCAGCCTGTCCAGCTCAATTTCCACTTTTTCACGCATCATGTACGGTACCGCCCAAGCCTTGTGGTGGAAGGGTCGCATACCAGGAACTAAATGGATCTGCATTTTCGCCCCCGAGAAGCTTCCAATGCCTGGCTCAAATAACAAAGGGAATTTACTTAGAACCTGGGTACATGCGATGTCATCGACTGACGAGAGTGCTCGGATGTCGTCCCAGTTCCAGCGGATTTTCCCCAGCCAGCTTCTGCCAAACAACGTGGGACCATCGCCTGGCACAATCCACAGTGGGAGTTCGTGTACTGCTCCATCATAGGAGACTTTGACTTCAGCACTGCCAATTACAGGGATTAGTTCCTTTTATGTAAGTCCTTCGTTTGGTGTGAATGGGGCTGAGCTTGGGCCTGTGTGCCGCCTTCCCCCACAGCCTGTCGAAGGCCATTTTACTCATTATGGACTGACTTGCCCCCGTGTCCAGCTCCATAGACACTGGAATACCGTTCAGTTCAACTTCCAACATGTGAACATGTGTACCCTGTACACCTCTGCCTCCTCCGTACTAGTTTCCAATTCCATCTGATTCACTGTGGATCGATCTTCCTCTGCAATGTGGTGGTTTTCAGGATTTGCAGCTCGCCTGCACATTCGTTGGAGGTGTACCATAGTTCTGCAGCCGTTGCACGCACAGTGCTTAAAGCGGCATTGATGGGCCCGATCATCTCCGCAGCCACAACAGGGTGTTAACGCGAGGCAGTTAACAGATGATGGTGGACTCTGGGTCAATTGAGGTCAGGCCACAGCAGCCGGCGTGTACGTTCTGCCCTGTACATTTCTGCTCAAAACCGACGTTACTTTATGCACAGTACTGGCCGAAACTTCATTGTTCTGCGAAATCTGCTTGGTGTTGTCGCTGGTGGACATGAATGCCCGGGCTATCGTTATGGCTTTACTCCGATTCGGAGTTTCTGCAGTCAACAGTTTGAGAAGGATTGACTCATGTCCGATGCCCAATACAAAAAAGTCTCTGCATTTGTTCTAGGAATCCTTCAAACTCTCAATGTCCTGCAAGGTGCCTTAGTTCGGCGATGTACCTCGCCAATTCCTGAAGCTCCGATCGTTGACACGTGTAGAACCAATATCTCGCCATCAAAACGCTTTCCTTAGGATTTAGGTGCTCCCGAACCAGCGTACACAGTTCTTCGGAGGATTTCTCTGTTGGTTTTGCTGGGGCCAGGAGATTCTTCATGAGGCTATAAGTTGTTGCCCCACAGACAGTTAGGAGGATCGCCCTTCGTTTGATGATGTTCTCGTCCCCTTCCAGCTCGTTGGCCACGAAGTATTGGTTGAGTCTCTCCACAAAGGTCTCCCAATCGTCCCCCTCTGAGAACTTCTCCAGGATGACGACTGTTCTTTGCATTTTCGCATGGTTGTTCGTTACCTCGTCGCTAATAAATGGTCAGACTTGGTACTGTGTGTAATGAGCAAGTGTGATCTTTGCTCCTTTATTAAGGTTCCAAAGTGCAGGTACTTCGTGGGTGGGATCCCTTGGGACTCCAACAGGTAGGCCCTCTGGTGGTCAGGTGTGATGCAGGTTACAAGGGGTTAAATACATAACAGTCAAAAATACACAAATATGCATCATCCAGTTAAAATTTTTCCAACTGAAAACGCAGAAAATGGAAGTTTCATGCAATTCTTTAAGTTTGAATTTATTTTAAAAAGTGCCACTCCACCACCGAACGTCTCCAAACCGGGCTCGAGGGTTGGAGCGTCGGCTGGCAGAATCGGTCCCTCGCCCGGACACAGGCTCGGGGCTTGGCTTGAAAAGAAGCCGGGGGTGGGGGGGAGCGGTGGGTGTGGGTGTGGAAGCCGATCTGTAGGGATGAGAAGCCTTACACTATGCCACTATGCATCAAAAGAAGCCTGGGGAGCTGGGGGATGGGGGAATAGAAGCCGAATTGAAGGCATGAGCAGCCTTACACTATTCAGCCAGCAGCATCAAATGCCCGGGGTGTGGCGGGGGGGGGGGGGGGGCATGAGTAGACTCACACAGCACAGGCAGCAGATTGATTTGAAGGACCACAATGAATGATAGCACATTGCATCAACCGAAGCGTTGCTGAATGAGACATTCCCATGAACCGAAGCATGGCTAGCTCACGCAGTACTTAACATTTAGCGAAGCCAGACTATGGAATTTACAGGGCTTACCCTCGCCCTCCAGTGTGGGCCCAGCTTGTGCAGTGGTGGTTGCTTTTCTCCAGGCCGGATCCATCAAAGCAGCGACCCTATCTTCCAAGGGTGTCAGTGCGTGCAGATTTGTCGCACCTCCTCCTGTTCGAGTTCTTTCCCATTTGTTGTAGGCCACCTTCCTCTGCAAAGATGAAAACCTAACTTTTTAGGGAGAGTGACTTTCTGCTGGGTGCGACATATGCAGCTGGTCACATTTACAATTGCAATTCCATTGAATAAATGAAAATATTACTTGCACCAACTACTTGACCAAAGTCCTGCCACTTGTGTTTGCACTGGCCTCCAGACTTTGGGGTGGTCACCATTGCACAGTCATCTTCTGCAACTTGGTTCCAGCGTTGTTTCTTTTCTTTTGGTGACACTTTTATGTGACCTCTGCTGATGTCCAGCTCGTGCCATCTGGCCTCAATTACAGTAACTAGTGCCTCCACTTCATCCTGTGAGAAATTACTGGTCCTTGAGCCGCGTTGCAGCTTGTATTGCAGCTCCGATTTTTCCAAAGAGAATTAAAGTTCTCACACACAACTGGCTCTTTAAAATGGCCGCATGCAGACCGGGAGCTGTACTGGGCATGCGCGCCCGTAGCAGTCACGTCAAAAACGTCTTTTCTTTTCCGCACATGCGGAGAAGGGAGGGCATTGTTTTTCAGCGACGACATTAGGCTCCAACCACCTCCCCCCCGCCCCCCCAACACCCCCCCCCCCCCCCGCCCCGCAAAGCTACAGGACACGCTGCGCGCGCCAGTTTCAAAAAATAGAACGGGGAAACTTGGTACTTATTTTTTTGGAGTAGTTGGGACCAGAAAAAAAACGGGTGTAACTCTGGCAATACACCAACAAACAGCATTGGGGAAAATTGAGCCCAATAACTTGTTTGGCAAACAAGCAGCTAGTGTGGCAACAGTGTTGTGGTAACAAAGCAAGAGTTCTGTGTCGGAAGAATGGTTCTTTTGAAAGGTATGAGAGAAACATGAGGCAAGACCAACATTATCTGCGCCTCATAACATGTGGTGCAGCTTTCCTACTTACCTGATGACATAGAAATAAATTATTGTCTTACTGATGGATGGGTCAGAGTGTTGGGCAATGCTTGGATTCTGCGTATCTGAGCATTGCAATGCTGCTGGGGCTTGGTGACAAGGCTGCTAACTCCATTCAAGAGACTTCTGTTTTTGCTTTCTTAACTTTTTTTCTGTGTTTATAATTGTATTTGTACTAGTTTATTTAATCAAACTGGTAATTTATTGATCTTGGGCACTGCAGTGTATTTTATGTGATCGATTCATGAATCAAAAAAAAAACAATATTAATCATTTTTAGATGTTTGCTTTATGTGTAATATTTCTCACACTTGTTTTGTATTTCTAATATATAAATTGAAAATACATAGGACACATTGGTACTTACAAGAATAGAATCCGCCTCTGCATGTTATTCAGTGTGGTTTGTTGCTCTCGCTCTCGGCATGTGCATGCTCTCTCGCTATCTCTCTCTCTCTCTCTCTCTCTCTCTCTCTCTCTCTCATATTCATATATATATATATCTCTCTCTCTCTCTCTCTCTCTCTCTCTCTCTCATATTCATATCTCTCTCTCTCTCTCTCTCTCTCTCTCTCTCTCTCTCATATTCATCTCTCTCTCTCTCTCTCTCTCTCTCTCCATATAGGATATATATATCTATCTCTATATCTATATCTATATCTATATCTATATCTATCTATCATATATATAAATATCTATCTCTATCTATTTATATTTATATCTATCTTCTATCTATCTCATCTATCTTCTATCTATCTTCTATCTATCTTCTATCTATCTTCTATCTATCTATCTATCTATCTATCTATCTATCTATCTATCTCTTCTTTCTATCTATCTATCTATATCTTCTTTCTTTCTATCTATCTATCTATATATGGATTGAGAACTGGTTGTCAGACAGGAAGCAAAGAGTAGGAGTAAATGGGTACTTTTCAGAATGGCAGGCAGCGACTAGTGGGGTACCGCAAGGTTCTGTGCTGGGGCCCCAGCTGTTTACACTGTACATTAATGATTTAGATGAGGGGATTAAATGTAGTATCTCCAAATTTGCGGATGACACTAAGTTGGGTGGCAGTGTGAGCTGCGAGGAGGATGCTGTGAGGCTGCAGAGCGACTTGGATAGGTTAGGTGAGTGGGCAAATGCATGGCAGATGAAGTATAATGTGGATAAATGTGAGGTAATCCACTTTGGTGGTAAAAACAGAGAGACAGACTATTATCTGAATGGTGACAGATTAGGAAAAGGGGAGGTGCAAAGAGACCTGGGTGTCATGGTACATCAGTCATTGAAGGTTGGCATGCAGGTGCAGCAGGCGGTTAAGAAAGCAAATGGCATGTTGGCCTTCATAGCAAGGGGATTTGAGTACAGGGGCAGGGAGGTGTTGCTACAGTTGTACAGGGCATTGGTGAGGCCACACCTGGAGTATTGTGTACAGTTTTGGTCTCCTAACCTGAGGAAGGACATTCTTGCTATTGAGGGAGTGCAGCGAAGGTTCACCAGACTGATTCCCGGGATGGCGGGACTGACCTATCAAGAAAGACTGGATCAACTGGGCTTGTATTCACTGGAGTTCAGAAGAATGAGAGGGGACCTCATAGAAACATTTAAAATTCTGACGGGGTTAGACAGGTTAGATGCAGGAAGAATGTTCCCAATGTTGGGGAAGTCCAGAACCAGAGGTCACAGTCTAAGGATAAGGGGTAAGCCATTTAGGACCGAGATGCGGAGGAACTTCTTCACCCAGAGAGTGGTGAACCTGTGGAATTCTCTACCACAGAAAGTTGTTGAGGCCAATTCACTAAATATATTCAAAAAGGAGTTAGATGAGGTCCTTACTACTAGGGGGATCAAGGGGTATGGCGAGAAAGCAGGAATGGGGTACTGAAGTTGAATGTTCAGCCATGAACTCATTGAATGGCGGTGCAGGCTAGAAGGGCCGAATGGCCTACTCCTGCACCTATTTTCTATGTTTCTATGTTTCTATGTATATCTTCTTTCTATCTATCTATCTATCTATATCTTCTTTCTATCTATCTATCTATCTCTTCTTTCTTTCTATCTATCTATCTCTTCTTTCTTTCTATCTATCTATCTCTTCTTTCTATCTATCTATCTATATTTTCTATCTATCTATCTATATCTTCTTTCTATCTATCTATCTATCTATCTATATCTTCTTTCTATCTATCTATCTATATCTTCTTTCTATCTATCTATCTATCTATCTATCTATCTATCTATCTATCTATCTATCTATCTATCTATCTATCTATCTATCTATCTATGTCTGTCTCTGTCTACCTATCGTGATGGGTTAATGCATGATGGTAACTTAGGCCTAAATTTTTTGAGTGTATTGGCGTACGCACGAATGTTTCACACTTTGGTATGGGATTATTTTGGCTGCTATTTAAACAGAGACATTAACATGTTTGAATGAGTTGGCATTTCTGTTAAATTAGTGGATGGAGGAATTTCATTTGAATACATGAATTATTCAGATGCTAATATTCAAAAAGCATAAGGCATATATGTATTGCTCCAAGAGTTGCAATCAGCTCTCACCATCAGAATAGCGTTTTATAACTGTTGCGGGAACAGTAGCATAGTGGTTCTGGACTGATGATCCGGAGACGTGAGTTCAAATCCCACCACGGCAGCTGGGGAGTTTAAATTCAATGAAATAAATCTGTAATAAAAAACTATCGGATAGTCGTAAAAACCCATCTCATTCACTAATGCCCTTACCCAGTCTGGCCTATGTGTGACTCCAGACCCACTGCAATTTGGTTGACTCTTAACTGTCCTCTGAATTGGCCTAGCAAGCTACTCAGTTGTTTCAAGAAGGCGGCTCACTACCACCTTCTCACGGGCAATTAGGATTCGGCAATGAATGCTGGCCTTGCCAACAACGCCCACATTCCATGAATGAATAAAAAAAAAAAAAATTATTTTTTTTGCTTGAGGGATCTTATTACAAACCAACTGAAATTCATTTGAATTAAAGGACCTGGATTCAGTCTGTTTAAATTTGGAGAGTCAGTTTAAAGACCCTGATCGCCCAGAGACCATTCGGATCAACCACTGGAAGTCGATGAAACCACCCTTTTGAATTATGTATGCAATAACTGTTAGACTGAGTACTGTTTAACTCCAAGAGGTGTGACCCTGGCTCTGCTTTATTAAAGACCAAAGTGATTAATATACAAAATGGCTGGCCTTTTATACTTCAGCTGCACACACATGCGTGCAGCCCAATGGCCTTGCAACAGTGACGCTATCTAGTGGCTAATGATCCCAAAAGTACATACATGACAATACCCCCCTCTGAGATATTAACACAGTCTTTTACAAATTGAGACGGTCCGGTATTTTACACTCCCGGGTTGACCGTCTCAGTTCAACTCCAGCCTTGGGTGAGTGTTCAGAGTCTGTTGTGACAGGTGGCTGACCTGGTGGCAGTGGCAATCATAGAATAGTTACAGCACAGGAGGAGGCCATTTGGCCCATCGGGCCCATGCCGGTTGTCTGCAAGAGCACTTTAACTAGCATTTCTGGTGGCACAGCAATCATCTGCTGCACCTCACAATCTACCCGCCCCCTTCACCTTACCATCATCATAGGCAGTCCCTCAAAATCGAGGAAGACTTGCTCCCACTCTAAAAGTGAGTTCTCAGGTGACTGTACAGTCCAATACGGGAATTACAGTCTCTGTCACAGGTGGGACAGACAGTAGTTGAAGGAAAGGGTGGGTGGGGAGTCTGGTTTGCCGCACCCTCCTTCCGCTGCCTGCGCTTGGTTTCTGCATGTTCTCAGCGACGAGACTCGAGGTGCTCAGCGCCCTCCCGGATGCTCTTCCTCCACTTAGGGCGGTCTTGGGCTTGGGCCAAGGCCTCCCAGGTGTCGGTGGGGATGTTGCATTTTATCAAGGAGGCTTTGAGGGTGTCCTTGAAATGTTTCCTCTGCCCATCTGGGGCTCGCTTGCCGTGTAGGAGTTCTGAGTAGAGCGCTTGCGTTGGGACTCTCATGTCAGGCGTGCGAACAATGTGGCCCACCCAATGAAGCTGATCAAGTGCAGTCAGTGCTTCGATGCTGGGGATGTTGGCCTGATCGAGGACGCTAACGTCCTGATCGAGGCGTTAGATGAAGTCCTTACTACTAGGGGGATCAAGGGGTATGGCGAGAAAACAGGAATGGGGTACTGAAGTTGCATGTTCAGCCATGAACTCATTGAATGGCGGTGCAGGCTAGAAGGGCCGAATGGCCTACTCCTGCACCTATTTTCTATGTTTCTATGTCTGTCCGTCCTCCCAGGGATTTGCATGATCTTGCGGAGACATTGTATTTCTCTAGTGATTCGAGGTGTCTACTTTACATGGTCCATGTCTCTGAGCCATACAGGAGGGCAGGTAACACGACAGCCCTGTAGATCATGTGCTTGGTGGCAGTTTTGAGCAGATTCACCTTAGGACATCCCATTCAAACGCCTCCTCAAAACCTAATTCTATGACCATGCCTTCGAGCTGCTCCCTTAATTCTTCTCCTCCCACTCAACTTCTATTCTCGTCTCTAAATGTGGGACTTTCAAAGGTCCACTCGCGCACCCCGTTGTGACGGATGGCATAAACATACATCACGTGTGAAAGCCCCTCATCCTAGAAGCATTCCTAACTGGGAAGGAAAGTGAAAGATTGACTTGCAGCCAACGCTGAGAATTCCTGACACGCTGCTCGAGGATAAGGAACGGCGGAGGCCAGCAAGGAAACATTCCAAACATTCTGTTTTTAACATTTGAAATATTTTCACAAGCGCATCAACCAACTATTAAAAAGGCATTCAGACTTGAATTTCATCGCCACTCTGTCCCAAGTTAGCCGATCTCGGGAAAGATGGCACTGCTGAAAGTGGCATCAAAAGTGTCCTTGTGTTAAGGGGAGATGGTTTTTAAAAAATGTTTCAAATGCGAAAGTTAGTATTTTTGGCGAGCTACACAAAGTCAGCTGCTCTGAAGCAGTTGTGGCGAGAGAGCAGTTTATTGATTCGGAACCTTGGCAAGTGAAATTCAGTGTGAGGTGCTGCATTTTGGTCGGAAGAATAAAAAGACAACATATTCCTTGGAAAATGAGGGGGTGAAATTCATTGTCGACTCGTTTGGGGGCGGTATAATCCGGGGGACGCGAGATTTAGCGCCGGACATGAGACTTAGCGCCAGGCGCGGCAGTCCCGCCCCTAAATTTGGGTTACCGCCCCCGAAGGAAG
Source organism: Pristiophorus japonicus (assembly GCF_044704955.1). Lineage (NCBI taxonomy): Eukaryota > Metazoa > Chordata > Chondrichthyes > Pristiophoridae > Pristiophorus > Pristiophorus japonicus. The sequence continues at coordinate 373,830,761 of NC_091978.1, forward strand.
TGCTCCACTTCCTGGGGCATTAACGGGGCGGTGCCTCAGCGGTGCGGCACACTGGGCCGTGCGGCGCTCCCACATCCGAGGGACCCGTCCCTCACTTAAAAGGGAATGGCCCTCGCTGCCGACTGCCGAAGGAAAACGGACCGACTCGGACCACCGGGCAGCGGGGATGCCAGGCCTGAGCGATGGCAGCCAGGACCCCGCGGAGAAACCAGAGCAGCAGCGGGAAACACAAGGTAAGTTACCCCCGCCCACCGCCACCCCCTCGGCCATTAACCATCATCCCGGTAACAGCCGGCTGCCCGATCCGCGCCTCCTGCAGCTGTCGGTGTTTTCGCCCGGAGCTGCTCCCAGGGGAGGAAGTGAATTTCGGGGTCGGGGCGCTAATAGGGTGGATGCACACGGTGATGACATCACGATCTCCGGGCGCAGGAGATTATGGCGCAACGCCATAGCGCCGCCCGCTAAACCCCCGCCCAATATGGCATGCGTTGTTGCTGGTGACGCGCCCGGGCAATAAGACATTTGTGCCCAGAATTTCAAGATCCAAGAATCTAAATGGGGGCGAGGAGCAGAGGGATCTGGGAGCACAGATACACAAATTACTAATCACAGTCACGGAGGTTCATAAGGCCATAAAAAGCAAACACAGCACTAAAGTTCATTTCGAGAGGGATAGAATTGAAAAGCAGAGAAGTTGAATTATGTTAACCTTGGTGTTAAGTATGGAAGAACTCCACAAGACTGAGCTAAAACTGATGTGACCTTAGTCTCTTTAATACAACTCCAGAATGCCGAAGCAGCATGGCAGACAACCTTTGATACTCCCTTGCACAAGGTGTGCAGGTGGTCCTTGGACCTCCAACAGTTGCGCCCTCTTGTGGCAAGTCTTACACAGTTACAATGTTTACGTACATAACACTTGGTTAGATCACATGTGGAGCACTGTGCACAGTTCTGGTCTCCATAAATATAAAAAAGGATATAGAGGCACTGGGGAAAGTGAAAAGATTTACCAGAATGACACCAGAACTGAGAGGTTATGCCTGTCAGGAAAGAGTGAATAGTTTGGGGCTCTTTTCTCTAGAAAAGAGGAGACGAGGGGTGACCTGATCGCGATCTTTAAAATTATGGAGGGTAAACGTAGAGAAGATGTTTCCACTTGTGGGGAAGACCAGAACTAGGGGCCATTAATGTAAGATAGTCACTAATAAATCCAATGGGGAATTCAGGAGAAACGTCTTTACCCAGAGAGGGGTGAGAATGTGGAACTCGCTGCCACAGGGAGGGGTTGAGGTGAACAGAAGAGAGGCATTGAAGGGGAAGCTGGATAAACACGAGGGAGAAAGGAATAAAGTGGTCATGTCAGGGATTGAAAGTCCACTTTCATTGAACATATCAGGGATTGAAAATCCACTTTCATTGAACATGTCAGTGATTGAAAGTCCCGATTCACTGATGACCACTGAGTCCTCTGATGACTGTGGGTAGATTGATTGGTCGTCGATTATCTCTTCCTCCGACTGTTCCGGTTAGTCTGTGTGCCGCAGCTTTGTCTGATCCATATGTTTCCTGCATGTTTGCCCATTTTTGAGCTTGACAATAAATACTCTGTTGCCCCCCTCCACCTCCCCCCCCCCCCCCCCCACTTGGCCATGACAGTACTAGCGATCCACTTGGGACCCTGACCATAATTCAGAACATGTACAGGATCATTTACAGAAATATCGCGTGACACAGCTGCGTGATCGTGATACCCTTGCTGACTTTGTCTTCTATATTCAACATGATTATTCAAGTCAGGGTGTGCAAGAGATAGCTTGGTCTTAAGACCTCTCTTCATCATTAGTTCAGCAGGCGAGACCTCTGAAGGCTCAGTGTCTTAATGCAAGGAGTATCTGTAATAAGGTGGATGAATTAAATGTGCAAATAGATGTTAACAGATATGATGTGATTGGGATTACAGAGACGTGGCTCCAGGATGATCAGGGCTGGGAACTCAACATCCAAGGGTATTCAACATTCAGGAAGGATAGAATAAAAGGAAAAAGAGGTGGGGTAGCATTGCTGGTTAAAGAGGAGGTTAATGCAATAGTTAGGAAGGACATTAGCTTGGATGATGTGGAATCTATATGGGTAAAGCTGCAGAACACCAAAGGGCAAAAGACGTTAGTGGAGTTGTGTACAGACCTCCAAACAGTAGTAGTGATGTTGGGGAGGGCATCAAACAGGAAATTAGGGGTGCATGCAATAAAGGTGCAGCAGTTATCATGGGTGACTTTAACATGCATATAGATTAGGCTAACCAAACTGGAAGCAATACGGTGGAGGAGGATTTCCTGGAGTGCATAAGGGATGGTTTTCTGGACCAATATGTCGAGGAACCAATAGGGGGGAGGCCATCTTAGACTGGGTGTTGTGTAATGAGAGAGGATTAATTAGCAATCTCGATGTGCGAGGCCCCTTGGGGAAGAGTGACCATAATATGGTGGAATTCTACATTAGGATGGAGAATGAAACAGTTAATTCAGAGACCATGGTCCAGAACTTAAAGAAGGATAACTTTGAAGATATGAGGCGTGACTTGGCTAGGTTAGGTTGGCGAATGATACTTAAGGGGTTGACTGTGGATGGGCAATGGCAGACATTTAGAGATCGAATGGATGAACTACAACAATTGTACATCCCTGTCTGGCGTAAAAATAAAAAAGGGAAGGTGACTCGACCGTGGCTATCGAGGGAAATCAGGGATAGTATTAAAGCCAAGGAAGTGGCATAGAAATTGGCCAGAAATAGCAGCGAACCCGGGGACTGGGAGAAATTTAGAACTCAGCAGATGAGGACAAAGGGTTTGATTAGGGCAGGGAAAATAGAGTACGAGAGGAAGCTTACAGGGAACATTAAGACGGACTGCAAAAGTTTCTATAGATATGTAAAGAGAACAAGGTTAGTAAAGACAAACGTAGGTCCCCTGCAGTCAGAATCAGGGGAAGTCATAACGGGGAACAAAGAAATGGCAGACCAATTGAACAAGTACTTTGGTTCGGTATTCACTAAGGAGGACACAAACAACCTTCCAGATATAAAAGGGGTCAGAGAGGGTCTAGTAGAAGGAGGAACTGAGGGAAATCCTTATTAGTCGGGAAATTGTGTTGGGGAAATTGATGGAATTGAAGGCCGATAAATCCCCAGGGCCTGATGGTCTGCATCTCAGAGTACTTAAGGAGGCGGCCTTGGAAATAGTGGATGCGTTGACAGTCATTTTCCAACATTCCATAGACTCTGGATCAGTCCCTATGGAGTGGAGGGTAGCCAATGTAACCCCACTTTTTAAAAAAGGAGGGAGAGAGAAAACGGAATTATAGACCGGTCAGCCGGTAAAATGATGGAATCAATTATTAAGGATGTCATAGCAGCGCATTTGGAAAGAGGTGACATGATAGGTCCAAGTCAGCATGGATTTGTGAAAGGGAAATCATGCTTGACAAATCTTCTGGAATTTTTTGAGGATGTTTCCAGTAGAGTGGACAAGGGAGAACCAGTTGATGTGGTGTATTTGGACTTTCAGAAGGCTTTCGACAAGGTCCCACACAAGAGATTAATGTGCAAAGTTAAAGCACATGGGATTGGGGGTAGTGTGCTGACGTGGATTGAGAACTGGTTGGCAGACAGGAAGCAAAGAGTAGGAGTAAATGGGTACTTTTCAGAATGGCAGGCAGTGACTAGTGGGGTACCGCAAGGTTCTGTGCTGGGGCCCCAGCTGTTTACATTGTACATTAATGATTTAGATGACGGGATTAAATGTAGTAACTCCAAATTTGCGGATGACACTAAGTTGGGTGGCAGTGTTAGCTGCGAGGAGGATGCTATGAGGCTGCAGAGTGACTTGGATAGGTTAGGTGAGTGGGCAAATGCATGGCAGATGAAGTATAATGTGGATAAATATGAGGTTATCCACTTTGGTGGTAAAAAACAGAGAGACAGACTATTATCTGAATGGTGACAGATTAGGAAAAGGGGAGGTGCAACGAGATCTGGGTGTCATGGTACATCAGTCATTGATGGTTGGCATGCAGGTACAGCAGGCGGTTAAGAAAGCAAATGGCATGTTGGCCTTCATAGCGAGGGGATTTGAGTACAGGGGCAGGGAGGTGTTACTACAGTTGTACAGGGCCTTGGTGAGGCCACACCTGGAGTATTATGTACAGTTTTGGTCTCCTAACTTGAGGAAGGACATTCTTGCTATTGAGGGAGTGCAGCGAAGGTTCACCAGACTAATTCCCGGGATGGCGGGACTGACATATCAAGAAAGACTGGATCAACTGGGCTTGTATTCACTGGAGTTCAGAAGAATGAGAGGGGATCTCATAGAAACGTTTAAAATTCTGACGGGTTTAGACAGGTTAGATGCAGGAAGAATGTTCCCAATGTTGGGGAAGTCCAGAACCAGGGGTCACAGTCTAAGGATAAGGGGTAAGCCATATAGGACCGAGATGAGGAGAAACTTCTTCACCCAGAGAGTGGTGAACCTGTGGAATTCTCTACCACAGAAAGTTGTTGAGGCCAATTCACTAAATATATTCAAAAAGGAGTTAGATGTAGTCCTTACTACTAGGGAGATCAAGTGGTATGGCGAGAAAGCAGGAATGGGGTACTGAAGTTGCATGTTCAGCCATGAACTCATTGAATGGCGGTGCAGGCTCGAAGGGCCAAATGGCCTACTCCTGCACCTATTTTCTATGTTTCTATGTAAGCGTGTGTGGTCTTGTCCTGTAACTAAGCAGTATGCATGACAGGCGGGTCTGCAGTGACCCTTGGGTTACTTGCTTCATACTCTGCTTTATGATTTGGACAGCACGTTCTGCTTGCCCATTGGATGCAGGTTTGAACGGTGCTGACCTTGCATGTTTGATACCATTGATTTCCATGAACTCTTGAAACTCCTGACTGGTGAAGCACGATCCGTTGTCGCTAACAACGGTGTCAGGCAGACCATGTATTGCGAACATGACACTCAGATTCTCAATGGTAGCTGTGGATGTGCTGGATGACATGACTATACACACTATCCACTTCAAAAATGCATCCACCACAACTAAAAACATCTTCCCCAGGAAGGGATCTGCAAAGTCTCTGGATCCTGGACCATGGTTTCGATGGCCACGACCATAAACTCAGCGGCGATTCTGCTGGTGCTTTGCTGAGCTGCATGCAAGTGTTGCACTGATTCGCACATGATTCCAGCTCAGAGTCAATTCCTGGCCACCATACATGAGACCTGGCGATGGCTTTCTTCATTATAATGCCGGGATGTGTGCTATGTAGCTCATATACAAATTTCTCTCTCCCTTTCTTGGGCATAACAACATGATTGCCCCACAGTATACAATCCGACTGAATAGACAGTTCATCTTTGCAACGAATGTAAGGTTTGGTCTCCTCGCACATTGGTCTACCACAACCAAGCAAATCACCTTTGAGGATGCAACTCTTCACCACCGATACAATCGGGTCCTGGCTGGTCCATGTCTTGTTGAGCCATGACAGGGGTTCCTTCACTCTCAAAAGCATCCATAACTAACAATAGATCCGCCGGTTGTGGTGTTTCCACCTCCGGTGTGGGCAATGGCAGACGGCTCAAAGCATCGGCACAATTCTCGGTGCCAGTTCTATGGCGAATGACATAATCATAAGCGGATAACGTCAGCGCCTACCTCTGGATGCGGGATGAAACATTGGTATTGATACCTTTGTTTTCAGAGAACAGTGAAATGAGCGGCTTGTGATCTGTCTCCAGTTCAAACCGAGGACTCAACAGATACTGATGCATCTTTTTAACCCCATACACACAGGCTTGTGCTTATTTCTCTACTATGCTGCAGGCTCTTTCCGTTTTAGACAAACCTTTTTGAAGCATACGCGACTGGTTGAAGTTTACCCGACGCATTAGCTTGTTGGAGTACGCAACCAATTCCATATGACAAAGCATCACAGGCCAATACTAAATGTTTACATGGGTCATAATGTACCAGCAGCTTGTTAGAGCAAAGCAGATTAGTGCCTTTTCTTAGCAGCATGTGCAATGGTTCTAATAAGGTGCTCAATTTAGGTAGGAAGTTACCAAAGTAGTTGAGTAGACCCAGGAACGAACATGGCTCCGTCACATTCTGTGGCTTGGATGCATTCTTGATGGCCTTGGTTTTCGCATCCGTGGGCCTGATGCCATCAGCAGCAATTATCCTCTCCAGGAATTCAACGTCTGGTGCCATGAAGACACATTTCGAGCATTTCAGTCTGAGTCCCACTTTGTCCAGACGATGTAGAACCTCTTCCAGGTTGTTCAGATGTTCCTTGGAGTCACGACCAGTGATCAGGATGTCATCTTGGAACACATTCTGCGAACGGACTTCAGTAGACTCCATGTTCCTCTGAAATATTACTGCAGCCGAGCGAATTCCAAAAGGGCACCTGTTTTAAATAAACAGTCCTTTTTGCGTGTTAATGCACTTAAGTCTCTTCGACCTCTCGACCAGCTCCTGTGTCATGTAGGCTGACGTCAAGTCCAGTTTGGTGAATGACTTCCCCCCCCCCCTGCCCTCCCCGGCTAGCGTTGCAAACAAGTCATCAGCCTTCAGTAACGGGTACTGATCCTGTTTCGAAACCCTGTTGATCGTAGCCTTGTAGTCTCCACAGATTCTGACTGTGCTATCACTTTTCAGCACAGGAACAATGGGGCTGGTCCATTCATTAATTTCAACTGGTGATATGATCCCTTTACGCTGGAGTGTCCAGTTCGATTTCGACCTTCTCCCTCATCATATACAGAACTGCCCGAGCTTTATGATGGACGGGTCTTGCAACCAAGTCCACGTGGATCTGCAACTTGGCTACTGTGAAGTTGCCGATGCCTGGTTCGAACAGCGAGGGGAACTTGGTCAGTACTTGGGCACATGTATCTTCCTCCAATGAAAATGCCATGATGTCATTCCAATTGCATCTGATTTTTTCAAGCCAGTTCCTGCCGAAAAGCGTTGGGCCATTGCCTGGGACAAACCATAGCGGTAACTCGTGAACCGTACCGTCATATGACACTTTCATTGTGGCACTGCCAATCACCGTTATAAGTTCTTTGGTGTACGTGCGCAACTTGGCATTGACTAGACTCAGTCTGGGCCTCACAGCCTTAGTATCCCACAGCTTGTTGAATGTTCTCTGGCTCATTATTGATTGACTCGCCCCCGAGTCCAGTTCCATCGATACCGGCACCCCATTAAATCTCATGTTGATGATTATCGGTTTGCTCTTAGTTAGGAATGAGTACAGACCATACACTTCCTCCTCTGGTATCTCGGATTGCATATCCGGATCCGCGCTAGTCTGATCTCCACGTGGTGTGTCGCAGCACGCTTGCTCATCTGCGGACACGCGCTGGAGATGCCCCACTCTCAGACAGCCTTTGCATCTATATTACTTAAATCGGCACTGTTGGTGCAGGTGATTTTCCCCACAATGCCAACACGGAGAAATCGGATGCATTCCTGCTGGCGGACTTTGGACAGCCACATGTTTCACGTACGCAGTCGGGTAGGCCCTGTCATATGCCGCTCTGCTGAACGCCGAATCAATCATATTTACAGTACTTGCCGAGTTTCGATTTTTCACTGATATCTGCTTTAGATTTCTATCCATTGTCATGCATGACTGAGCGATTGTGATGGCTCTTTTCAAGTCCAACGTCTCTACCGCCAGTAATTTATGCAAAATCACCTCATGGTTGATGCTGATTACAAAGAGGTCCCGCAGCATGTCTGTCAACACAGCCCAAACTTACAAGGTCCCGCTAGACGTCTCGGGTCGACAATGAATTCCGCTGCATTCTGGCCCTCAGAGCGAACATGCATGTAAAATCTGTATCTCAAGATGATGATGCCTTCGTCTGGCTTAAGGTTGTCCTGTACCAGTGTACACAATTCTTCATATGCCTTCTCTGTTGGACTCACAGGCAGGAGTAGATTCTTTATCAGACCATAAATTTTTGGACTGCAAACCGTGAGGAACACCGCCCGGCGCCGATCTGCGTCGCCGACCTCCTCCATTTTGTTGGCCACAAAGAACTGGCTCAAATGGCTCACAAAGTCTGCCCAATCTTCTCCTTCCACAAATCGCTACAACAATCCAATTGTGCTCATTTTTGCATGCAAAGGTTCTTGTCGCCTCATCGCCAAATGTTGTGTATGCAATAACTGTTAGACTGAGTACTGTTTAACTCCAAGAGGTATGACCTTGGCTCTGCTTTATTAAGGCCCAAAGTGACTAATATACAAAATGGTTGGCCTTTTATACTTGGGCTGCACACACGTCGGTGCAGCCCAATGGCCTCCAACAGTGACGCTAGTGGCTAGTGATCCCAAAAGTACATACATGACATGAATAGAAACAGTCGGAGCGAGGAGCCTACTCATCAACACCACCAGAAACTATGGCCACCTCAAGGAATTATTGCTAGCGTACTTAATAAAGGGTTAGACCACAGCAGGTGCATTTGTGTTCGTCATTCATTAACAATAGAAGCAGTGATTATAATCACTTGTATGATTACACATTTGTATGTGAACAGGGGTTACACTACCTTTGCCATGCCTCATAATAGTATTGAATGTTTTCAGGTTCTGGTGTTACCATTACACTTTTGTTCTCAAAGCGCTGGAGAAGTACCACCAGCGCTGCCTCTGCAATTGCCGAGGTGTGGGGATTGGCACAGTTGATTCAGGCAACTTGTTCACCTATGATTCAAATACATGGGGAACATGTGGAAATTGGTAGTTACAAGAGAAATCATGCCCAACTTTTTTACCCAAAGGCAATAGACTTGTACAATAAGGGGGCATAGTTTCAGAATAAGGGGTCGCCCATTTAAAACAGAGATGAGGAGGAATTTCTTCTCTGAGGGTCGTGAATCTTTGGAATTTCCTACCACAGAGAGCTGTGGAAGGTGGAGATTATATTTAATGTGGAGATGGACAGATTTTTGAATGATAAGGGAGTAAAGGGTTATGGGGAGCAGGCAGGGAAGTGGAGTTGAGGCCAAGATCAGATCAGCCATGATCTTATTGAATGGCGGAGCAGGCTCGAGGGGCCAAATAGCTTACTCCTGCTCCTATTTCTTATGACCCCATATTAAACATGTTCCAGTGTAAAAGAATCTTCAATTATAGGTGTGAATCAGCCTGAGCTGGGGTCGGGTTCCATCAGCTGCAGGAAAAATGCAGGGAGCTGCACCAGCCCTTATACATGGCCGCCTTCGACCTTACAAAGGCCTTTGACACTGTCAACCGTGAGGGTTTATGGAGCGTCCTCCTCCGATTCGGATGCCCCCAAAGGTTCGTCAACATCCTCCGCCTGCTCCATGACGACATGCAGGCTATGATCCTTACCAACGGATCCATTACAGACCCAATCCGCGTCCGGACCGGGGTCAAACAGGGCTGCGTCATCGCCCCAACCCTCTTTTCAATCTTCGTCGCTGCCATGCTCCACCTCAAAGTCAACAAGCTCCCCGCTGGAGTGGAACTAAACTACAGAACCAATGGGAAGCTGTTCAACTTTCGCCATCTCCAGGCCAGGTCCAAGACTACCCCAACCTCTATCGTCGAGCTACAGTACACGAATGATGCCTGCATCTGCGCACGTTGAGAGGTTGAACTCCAGGACATAGTCGACGTATTTACTGAGGCGTACGAAAGCATGGGCCTTACGCTAAACGTCCTCCACCAGCCTGTCCTCGCCGCACAGCACTGTCCCCAAGTCATCAAGATCCACGGCGCGGCCTTGGACAACGTGGACCATTTCCCATACCTTGGGAGCCTTTTATCAACAAAAGCAGACATTGATGAGAAGATTCAGCACCGCCTCCAGTGCGCCAGTGCAACCTTCGGCCGCCTGAGGAAATGAGTGTTCGAAGACCAGGCCCTCAAATCTACCACCAAGCTCATGGTCTACAGGGCTGTAGTAATACCCGCCCTCTCGTTCATGGGATGTGGGCGTCGCTGGCAAGGCCAGCATTTATTGCCCATCCCTAATTGCCCTTGAGAAGGTGGTGGTGAGCTGCCTTCTTGAACCACTGCAGTCCATGTGGTGAAGGTGCTCCCACAGTGCTGTTAGGGAGGGAGTTCCAGGATATTGACCCAGCGACGATGAAGGAATGGCAGATATATTTCCAAGTCGGGATGGTGTGTGTGACTTGAAGGGGAACATGGAGGTGATGGTGTTCCCATGCGCCTGCTACCCTTGTCCTTCTAGGTGGTAGAGGTCACGGGTTTGGGAGGTAGCCTTGGCGAGTTGCTGTGATGCATCTTGTAGATGGTACACACTGCAGCCACGATAGAGTAGAAGAGATCTCACCGAGTCTTGCTTTTAATGTGCAGATGCTGGGAGGAGGATGAGCAATAATAGGATGGCATATATGTGAAGTGATGTTTGAGCAGCAAAGATTTGGATGATTATGCAGATCAAAAATCAGAAAAATAACTCGTACATGTGGCAGTTTTCTCGTCCTGGGTTGCAGCACTTTCATTTTTTTTTAAATGTTCCACAAGAAAAGTTGTTGACTTCACTGGAAATTAGTTATAATCTCTTTCTTTCGAGAGCAAATGGAGTTTTTAGAGTTTTTTTTTAAAAAAACTTTTTTTACACAAGCACAATTTCTCTTATGTTGAAACATTTATATTTAATGTAGGATTTCATCAATATTAAGAACAGATTTTTTTTTCTTAACATATTCAAATGTATGGGATAGAAAAAAGCATTCATTTATATAATGCCTTACCTTGTCTCGAAGAAAGATGTAAAGAAATACAGCGTCTTTCACAACCTCAGGACATCTCAAAGTGCTTTACAGCCAATTAAATATTTTTGAACTATCACTACTATTGTAATGCAGGAAACTGAGCAGCGAATTTGTGCACAGCAAGGTCCCTCAAATAGTGAGATAATAACCAGTTAATCCGTTTTATTGATCTTGGTTAAGGGATAAATAGTGGCCAGGGCGTCTGAAGAACTCCCCTGCTCTTCTTTGAATTAGTTCTAAAGGATCCACCTGAGAGGGCAGACGGGGCCTCGACTATTGTCTCATCTGAAAGATGGCACCTCCGACAGTTCAACACTCTCTCAGCACTGCCCCTCCGACAGTGCGACCCTCTCTCAACACTGCACTGAAGGGTTAGCTTAGATTTTGTGCGCACATCTCTGGAGTGAATCTTAAACCCATAACCTTCTGACTCAGGCGAGAATGCTACCACTGAGCCACAGCTAACACTCATAGAAACATAAAAAATAGGTGCAGGAGTAGGCCATTCAGCCCTTCGAGCCTGCACCACCACTCAATAAGATCATGGCTGATCATTCACCTCAGTACCCTTTCCTGCTTTCTCTCCAGACCCCTTGATCCCTTTAGCCGTAAGGACCATATCTAACCCCTCTTGAATATATCCAATGAACTGGCAACAACAACTCTCTGCAGTAGGGAATTCCACAGGTTAACAACTCTCAGTGAAGAAGTTTCTCCTCATCTCGGTCCTAAATGGCTTGCCCCTTATCCTTAGACTATGTCCCCTGGTTCTGGACTTCCCCAGCATTGGGAACATTCTTCCTGCATCTAACCTGTCCAGGCCAGTCAGAATTTTATACGTTTCTATGAGATCCCCTCTCATCCTTCTGAACTCCAGTGAATACAGGCCCAGTCGATCCAGTCTCTCCTCAATTGTCAGTCCTGCCATCCTGAGAATCAGTCTGGTGAACCTTCGCTGCACTCCCTCAATAGCAAGAACGTCCTTCCTCAGATTAGGAGACCAAAACTGAACACACTATTCTGAACTCAAAAGCACTTCACATATTCTCCGCCCCAGAGAGCTGTGGAGGCTGAGTCATTGAATATATCTAAGGTGGAAATTGACAGATTCCTAAATGATAAGGCAGTCAAGTGTTATGGGGAGCGGGCAGGCAAGTGGATGTTTTAAAAGCACTTTCTTTATGATATTTCTCTCAATTGTCAATCGATGGAAGACGGAACAGTGGGAGGGAAACCAATCATTCGAAAAGGGAAATATCTTTCACATACTTTCGACTACAGTCACTGAAACATTCGGCAAACTTTGGCCTTTCTCGTGGGCATTGCTTTTCCCCTTTCCTCGGATGAGGAGTCATGATGGTGAGATTGTGCACCGATCTCCAATCAATATTACATGGAGCATCACAGCTGTCCTGATTAATTCCTTCCTCAGCAATTGACTTGCATTCTTCATGATCATAAAACCATCTAACTCTTTCTGCAGTGCACCTATCCGTATTGGAGATCTTGTTAGGATGTGGGTTAAAATATTAGTGTCTTAAGCACATTTGCCTTTCCTAAGCTTCACATTTTATCTCGGGTTAGATTGCACATCCCCCTATTACCATATAATCTTGTCATTTCATCTCTATTTCTAAATCCTGGGAGGAACGTCACCATCCAATAAACTATATAAAGCGCTTTCCATGCGACTAATAATTATATTCCCTGTCGGTCCATAAACTATCTCATTTATTGTTTGATTCATCGCATAATTTATTTTCTAAATTTAACAAACCCACTGAACTTCCTTAAAATCTTTAGCTCAATAATGCATGTTATCAACAGTACTGCTTTATTTGCATATCATCAAATTACTTTCACAGAGCAGTGCCTGATCCTACTCCCAAGATGGAGCCTAACATGGCCAGCAGCTCCATTTTACATCGTTTAAGTCTGTGCTCTTGTGCATCCCCCACTTCCTCCGCCTCACCATTGGCTGCCGTGCCTTTAGCCATCTGCGCCCGAAGCTCTGGAATTCCATTTCTAAATCTCTCTACCTCTCCTTCTTTAAGTCGCTTCTTAAAACTTACCACTTTGACCAAGCTTCTGCCTGGTCACCTGTCCTAATGTCTCCTTCTTTGGCTTGCTATCAATTTATGTCTGCTATCGCTCTTGTGAAGCGTCTTGGCATGTTTTCCCACATTAAAGATGTTATATAAATGCAAGTTGTAGTTGTATAACTGATTCTGGTGGGCATGCCGCAATAAATACCCCAACCTTTATTTTACCCGAACCACGTGGACATTCTATAGGCAGGTTGAGGTAGTTATCAGCTGGGATTCGGTCAGTAGAGTCCAATCACAAGATGTGTCCAGAGACCCCCCGCCCCCCCCCCCCCCACTGTAACCGTCAATAATGCCTTATCTCCATCGTTTCCTGGGGAAGTTCTTGGACTAGAGTCCATTTGGACCACGGCCAGTCACAAAACTCAAACAAAAAGGTTGCTCATTAACTTAGAATGGTTACAGCACAGAAGGAGGCCATTCGGCCTGTCGAGCCCATGCTGGCTCTCTAAGAGCACCTCAGCCCGTTGCACTCCCCCACCCTTTCCCCGTAGCCCTGCAATTTTTTCCCTTCAGGCATTTATCTAATTCCCTTGTGAAAGCCATGATTGAGTCTGCCTCCACCACCCTCTCAGGCAGCGCATTCCAGATCCTAACCACTCGCTGCGTAAAAACGTTTTTATGTCGTCTTTGGTTCTTCTGCCAATCACCTTAAATCCTCTGGTTCTCGACTCTTCCACCAATGGGAACAGTTTCTTTCTATCGACTCTGTCCAGACCCTTCATGATTTTAAACACCTCTATCAAATATCTTCTTTGCTCTAAGGAGAACAACCCCAGCTTCTCCAGTCTGTCCACGTAACTGAAGTCCCTCATCCCTGGAACTACTCTCGTAAATCTTTTCTGAACCCTCTTTAAAGCCTTCACATCCTTCCTAATGTGCAGTGACCAGAACTGGACACAATACTCCATGTTGAGTCCGAACCAATGCTTTATAAAAGTTCATCCTAACTTCCTTGCTTTTGTGCTCTATGCCTTTATTTATGAAGCCCAGGATCCTGTGTTTTTTTTTTAACCTCTTAGAACATAAGAACATAAGAATTAGGAACAGGAGTAGGCCATCCAGCCCCTCGAGCCTGCCCCGCCATTCAATAAGATCATGGCTGATCTGGTCGTGGACTCAGCTCCACTTACCCGCCCTCTCCCCGTAACCCTTAATTCCCTTATTGGTTAAAAATCTATCTATCTTTGACTTGAAAACATTCAATGAGCCAGCCTCAACTGCTTCCTTGAGCAGAGAATTCCACAGATTCACAACCCTCTGGGAGAAGAAATTCTTTCTCAACTCGGTTTTAAATTGGCTCCTCCGTATTTTGAAGCTGTGCCCCCTAGTTCTAGTCTCCCCCACCAATGGAAACAACCTCTCTGCCTCTATCTTGTCTATCCCTTTCATGATTTTAAATGTTTCTATAAGATCATCCCTCATCCTTCTGAACTCCAAGGAGTAAAGACCCAGTCTACTCAATCTATCATCATAAGTTAACCCCCTCATTTCTGGAATCAGCCTAGTGAATCGTCTCTGTACCCCCTCCAAAGCTAGTATATCCTTCCTTAAGTAAGGTGACCAAAACTGCACGCAGTACTCCAGGTGCGGCCTCACCAATACCCTATACAGTTGCAGCAGGACCTCCCTGCTTTTGTACTCCATCCCTCTCGCAATGAAGGCCAACATTCCATTTGCCTTCCTGATTACCTGCTGCACCTGCAAACTAACCTTTTGGGATTCATGCACAAGGACCCCCAGGTCCTTCTGCACCACAGCATGTTGTAATTTCTCCCCATTCAAATAATATTCCCTTTTACTGTTTTTTTTCCCCCAAGGTGGATGACCTCACACTTTCCGACATTGTATTCCATCTGCCAAACCTTAGCCCATTCGCTTAACCTATCCAAATCTCCTTGCAGCCTCTCTGAGTCCTCTACACAACCCGCTTTCCCACTAATCTTAGTGTCATCTGCAAATTTTGTTGCACTACACTCTGTCCCCTCTTCCAGGTCATCTATGTATATTGTAAACAGTTGTGGTCCCAGCACCGATCCCTGTGGCACACCACTAACCACTGATTTCCAACCGGAAAAGGACCCATTTATTCTGACTCTCTGCTTTCTGTTAGCCAGCCAATTCTCTATCCATGCTAATACATTTCCTCTGACTCCGCGTACCTTTATCTTCTGCAGTAACCTTTTGTGTGGCACCTTATCGAATGCCTTTTGGAAATCTAAATACATCACATCCATCGGTACACCTCTATCCACCATGCTCGTTATATCATCAAAGAATTCCAGTAAGTTAGTCAAACATGATTTCCCCTTCATGAATCCATGCTGCGTCTGCTTGATTGCACTATTCCTATCTAGATGTCCCGCTATTTCTTCCTTAATGATAGTTTCAAGCATTTTCCCCACTACAGATGTTAAACTAACCGGCCTATAGTTACCTGCCTTTCGCCTGCCTCCTTTTTTAAACAGAGGCGTTACATTAGCTGCTTTCCAATCCGCTGGTACCTCCCCAGAGTCCAGAGAATTTTGGTAGATTATAACGAATGCATCTGCTATAACTTCCACCATCTCTTTTAATACCCTGGGATGCATTTCATCAGGACCAGGGGACTTGTCTACCTTGAGTCCCATTAGCCTGTCCAGCACTACCCCCCTAGTGATAGTGATTGTCTCAAGGTCCTCCCTTCCCACATTCCTGTGGCCTGCAAATTTTGGCATGGTTTTTGTGTCTTCCACTGTGATGACCGAAGCAAAATAATTGTTTAAGGTCTCAGCCATTTCCCATTATTAAATCCCCCTTTTCATCTTCTAAGGGACCAACATTTACTTTAGTCACTCTTATCGGTAAAAGCTTTTACTATCTGTTTTTATGTTTTGCGCAAGTTTACCTTCGTAATCTATCTTCCCTTTCTTTATTGCTTTTTTAGTCATTCTTTGCTGTTGCTTAAAATTTTCCCAATCCTCTAGTTTCCCACTAACCTTGGCCACCTTATATGCATTGGTCTTTGATTTGATACTTTCCTTTATTTCCTTGGTTATCCACGGCTGGTTATCCCTTCTCTTGCCGCCCTTCTTTTTCACTGGAATATATTTTTGTTGCGCACTATGAAAGAGCTCCTTAAAAGTCCTCCACTGTTCCTCAATTGTGCCACCGTTTAGTCCTTGTTTCCAGTCTACTTTAGCCAACTCTGCCCTCATCCCACTATAGTCCCCTTTGTTTAAGCATAGTACGCTCGTTTCTGACACAACCTCCTCATCCTCAATCCTCAATTACAAATTCAACCATATTGTGATCACTCATTCCGAGAGGATCTTTTACGAGGAGATGATTTATTTTTCCTGTCTCATTACACAGGACCAGATCTAAGATGGCTTGCTCCCTTGTAGGTTCTGTTACATACTGTTCTAAGAAACAATCCCGTATGCATTCTATGAATTCCTCCTCTAGGCTACCCCGTGCGATTTGATTTGACCAATCGATATGTAGGTTAAAATCCCCCATGACTACTGCCGTTCCTTTTTCACATGCCTCCATTATTCCCTTGATTATTGCCCGCCCCACCGTGAAGTTATTATTTGGGGGCCTATAAACTACGCCGACCAGTGACTTTTTCCCTTTACTATCTCTAATCTCCACCCACAATGATTCAACATTTTGTTCATTGGAGCCAATATCATCCCTCACAACTGCCCTGATATCATCTTTTATTAACAGAGCTACCCACCTCCTTTCCCTTCTTGCCTATCTTTCTGAATCGTCAGATACCCCTGTATGTTTAATTCCCTGTATGTTTAATTCCCAGTCTTGGCCACCTTGCAACCATGTTTCTGTAATGGCCACCAAATCATACCCATTTGTAATGATTTGTGCCGTCAACTCATTTACTTTATTTCGAATGCCGCGTACATTTAGGTAGAGTGTTTTCATCATAGTTTTTAAACCATGATTTTTAGTTTTGACCCCTCCTGCAGCCCTTTTATATTCAGTGGCCCTTTTTGTTTCTTGCCTTTGGTTTCTCTGCCCTCCACTTTTACTCATCTCTTTTCTGTCTTTTGTTTTTGTCTCCTTTTTGTTTCCCTCTGTCTCCCTGTATTGGTTCCCATCCCCCTGCCATATTAGTTTAACTCCTCACCAACAGCACTAGCAAACACTCCCCCTAGGACATTGGTTCCGGTCCTGCCCAAGTGCAGACCGTCCAGTTTGTACTGGTCCCTTCTCCCCCAGAACCTGTTCCAATGCCCCACGAATTTGAATCCTTTCCTGCTGCACCACTGCTCAAGCCACGTATTCATCTGTGCTATCCTGCGATTCCTACTCTGACTAGCACGTGGCACTGGTAGCAATCCCGAGATTACTACTTTTGAGGTCCTACTTTTTAATTTAGCTCCTAGCTCCTTAAATTCGTCTCGTAGGACCTCATCCCTTTTTTTACCTATGTCGTTGGTACCAATGTGCACCACGACAACTGGCTGTTCTCCCTCCCTTTTTAGAATGTCCTGCACTCGCTCGGAGACATCCTTGACCCTTGCACCAGGGAGGCAACATACCATCCTGGAGTCTCGATTGCGGCCGCAGAAACGCCTATCTATTCCCCTTATGATTGAATCCCCTATCACTATCGCTCTCCCACTCTTTTTCATGCCCTCCTGTACAACAGAGCCAGCCACGGTGCCATGAACTTGGCTGCTGCTGCTCTCCCCTGATGAGTCATCTCCCTCAACAGCACTCAAAGCAGTGTATCTGTTTTGCAGGGGGATGACCAGATGGGACCCCTGCACTACCTTCTTTGTACTACTCTTCCTGCTGGTCTTCCATTCCCTAGCTGGCTGTGGATCCTTCTCATGCGGTAAGACCAACTCATTACACGTGCCACTTATGTCATTCTCAGCATCGTGGATGCTCCAGAGTGAATCCACCCTCGGCTCCAATTCTGCAACGCGGTCCGTCAGGAGATGGAGGCGGATACACTTCTCACACATGTAGTCGTCAGGGACACTGGAGTCGTCCCTGAGTTCCCACATGGTACAGGAGGAGCATATCACGTGACCGAGCTCTCCTGCCATGCCTTAACCCTTAGATACCCTTAAATTGGTAATAACAATGTTACAGTTTACTTACTGATATAAAAAATAAACAGAAAAGCTACTCACCAATTACCAGCCAATCACTTACCCCATTGGCTGTGACGTCACCTTTTGATTCCTTTCTACTTCTTTTTTGCTTTCTCTCCCGCTGTAGCTGCACAAGTACGCCCTCTTTCTCAACCTGCCCTGGCACCTTCAACGATTTGTGCACATGCACCCCCAGGTCTGTCTGTTCCTGCACCCCCTTTAGAATTGTACCCTTTAGTTTATATTCCTTTGTTCTTCCTACCAAAATGTATCACTTTGCACTTTTCTGCGTTAAATTTCATCTGCCACGTGTCCGCCCATTCCACCAGCCTATCTATGTCCTCTTGAAGTCTGTCACTATCCTCATCACTGTTCACTATACTTTCAAGTTTTATGTCTTCTGCAAACTTTGAAATAGTGCCCTGTACACCCACATCCAAATCATTAATATATATCAAGAAAAGCAGTGGTCCCAGTACCGAGCCCTACGGAACACCACTGTACACCTTCCTCCAGTCCGAAAAATAACCATTCACCACTGCTCTCTGTTTCCTGTCACTGAGCCAATTTCGAATCCATGCTGTCCCATGCTGCCACTGTCCCTTTTATTCCATGGGCTTCAGCTTTGCTGGCAAGCCTATTATGTGGCACTTTATTAAACACCTTTTGGAAATCCATATACACCACACCGACCGCATGAACTTTCTCCTTTATCTCATCAAAAATTCACTCAAGTTCATTAAACACGATTTGCCTTTAACAAATCTGTGCTGGCTTCCCTTGATTAATCCACACTTGTCCAAGTGATTGGTCATTTTGTCCTGGATTATCGTTTCTAAAAGATTCCTAAAAAAAACAAGGTTAAGCTCACTGGCCTGTAGTTGCTGGGTTTATCTTTACACCCTTTTTAGAACAATGGTGCAACATTTACAATGTTCCAGTCCTCTGGCACCATTCTGCATCTAAGGAAGATTGGAAAATTATGGCCAATACATCTGCAATTTCCACCTTTACTTCCTTAAGCATCCTAGGATGCATTCCATCCAGTCCTGGTGACCTATCAACTTTAAGTACAGCCAACCTTTCTAGTACCACCTCTTTATAAATTTTTATCCCATTCAGTATCTCAACTAACTCCTCTTTCAATGACTTTAGCAGCATCTTCTTCCTTGGTAAAGACAGATGCAAAGTACTCATTTAGTACCTCAGCCATAACCCCTGCCTCCATGCGTAGGTCTCCTAATCGGCCCCACCCCTCCTCTTACTACCTGTTTATTATTTATATTCCTATAGAAGATGTTTGGATTCCCTTTTATGTTAGTCTATTATTATACTCCCTCTTTGACCCTCTTATTTCCTTTTTCACTTCCCCTCTGAACTTTCTGTATTCAGTCTGGTTCTCACTTGTATTCTCAACCTGACATCTGTCATTCTCCCCTTTATTCTGCTTTATCTTACTCTCTATCTCTTTCATCATTCAGGGAGCTCTGACTTTGGTTATCCGATCTTTCCCTCTCGTGGGAATGTACCTCGACTCTACCCGAACTATCTCTTCTTTAAAGGCAGTTTTGCCTGCCAATCTTTGATTTCAATGTACCCGGACCAGGTCTGTTCTCAACCCACTGAAATTGGCCCTCCTCCAATTAAGTATTTTGACTCCAGATTGCTCTTTGTCCTTTTCTATAGCTAATCATAACCCTATGATACTATGATTACTGTTCCCTAAATGTTCCGCTCCTGAAACTTGACCCACCTGACCCACCTCATTCCCCAGAACCAAATCCAGCAATGCCTCCTTACTCGTTGGGCCAGAAATGTACTGATCCAGAAAGTTCTCCTGAACACACTTCAGAAAGTCTTCCCCCTCTCTGCCCTTTTATACTATTACTATCCCAGTTTATATTAGGATAATTGAAGTCCCCCATTATCACTACTTTATAGTTTCTGCACCTCTCTGTAATTTCCCTGCAAATTTTCTCCTCTATATCCTTCCTACTAGTAGGTGGCCTATAAAATACAGCTAGTAGTGATGGCACCTCTATTATTTCTTAACTCTAACCAAATAGCTTCTGTCCTTGACCCCTCCAGGACACCCTCTCTCTCCAGCACTGTAATATTCTCTTTTTAATCAGTAGTGCCACCCCACCTCCTTTCTTCCCTTCCTTATCTTTCCTGACCATCTTGTACCCAGGAATATTTAGTACCCAATCCTCCCCTTTTTTGAGCCAGGTCTCTGTTATCGCCACAATGTAGCTATTTGCGCCTGCAGCTGACCAACCTTACTTAACATGCTTCAACAACAACTTGCATTTATATAGCGCCTTTAACGTAGTGAAATGTCCCACATGAGTATTATGAAACAAAAAATTTGACACCGAGCCACATAAGGTGAAATTAGCACAGGTGAAAGAGGTAGATTTTAAGGAGTGTCTTGAAGGAGGAAAGCAAGGTAGAGAGGCGGGGAGGTTTAGGCAGGGAGTTCCAGAGCTTGGGGCCTCGGCAACAGAAGGCACGTCCACCAATGGTTGAGCAATTATAATCAGGAATGCTCAGGAGGGCAGAATTGGAGGAGTGCAGACATCTCGAGGGGTTGTGGGGCTTATGCTTGCACAATTCTGCTTTTGTAATGCCATCGTCATTGTTATGTTCAGAATAATTCCACAAGACTGTGTTGTAAGCTCAAACTGTTGTGACCTTGGTCTCTTTATTCAGACTCCAGAGTGAGGAAGCAGCATGGTGGATTACCTTTTATACCTGCTTGCCCAGGGTGCACAGGTGACCCTTAGTGGCAAGTCTTACATATTGGCGAGGTTTACATACATACATAACATCACTCCCCCCCCCCCCCCCCCAAAGTCTTGTGTACAAGTTATTTGCAAGTTGAGGCGATCTGGCGCTCTGCGTTCCTGGATCGATCGCCTGAGTTGAAGTCCTGGCATGGGTGAGTTGGTCGAAACATTGCTGCACGGCCACGCGGCTGGTGTGATCGGACTATCGCGCATGGTGGGTTCATCCTCGTGGTTGACAGCGAGGTCGATTGTATTAGTGGGTCGCTGGGGACCAGGTCCTTTCACAGTGGTTCATGATTATCTGTAGTTCGCAATTTGGTCTGGTCCAAATGCTTTCTGCATTTGTCCATGATTTCACAACAAACACTCCATTTTCATCACAAACACTCCATTCCCCTCTTTAGCTAATACAGTGCTAGCAGCCCATCTGGGGCCATGAACATGGTCTACATCATTTATTCTGATGTCGCGTGGAGTAGCCATGTGATCATGGTACATTCTTTGCTGATAGCATACGGAAGGCTCGGTTCTGAGTGATTCTTTCCGGTGACTGCGTAGCACCCGGGATAGCCGGGTCTGTAGGGAGTCTACCGTGACACATGTGGTGGTTGGCTTTATGATTTGGGCAGCCCGCTCTGGACTATTGTCGCTGACCCTAAGATCTGGCAAGCCAAGGATGGCCGATATGGCCTTGAGACTTTCAGTTTTGGTGGGAGGCCGCGTGGTCCCCGTGGATCCTGGACCATGGTGTGGAGGTCCCGGACCACCGACTGTGTAGCCTCCCTGCCTTTCTTTGCAGGGTTGTAGGGTTGCCCCATAGGGGGCAATCTGATGGGATGAGCATTTCGTCTTTGCGACGGATAAGCTGCAACATCCCGTCTAGTGTTTCGCTGTTAGCAGGCGATAACGTGGGATTCTTGCTGGTCCAGGTCCTAAACTGGGGGACCGTTATGGTTGACCCCTCGCTTTCTAGCACTTCCATAACAACAAGCAGGTCTGCGGGCTGCGCCATTTCCGCTGGTGGGCAACGGTAGCCAACTGAGGGCATTAGCGCTGTTCTCAATGCCTGGCCTGTGGCGGATCATGTTACAGTGCACAGACAGTGTTAGACATATTCGAAACAAAGCATTGATAATAGTGCCTCTGCTCTCCAAAAACTGTGAGATTGGCAGCTTGTCTGACTCGAGCAAATATTGGGACACTCTTTGGTACATCTCTTTTGTCCCGTGACCACAGGTTACTGCCTTGGTTAACTGATTGGATACATGTACAACCAGTTGGGGCTCGCCCACTACTTTGGCTTGGTGCACAACACGCCCGACCCGTGTGATAACACATCACTTGCTACAAATACTTTGTTAGATACATATGCAACTGGTTGGTATTAGCCCGCTACTTTGGCTTGTTGTAAGGTACCCCCGACTCCTATGATAATACATAATTGGCCGCGAAAGAGCGCTCACTTGGGTTACACAGTGCAAACAACTTATTGAAACATAATGGGTTCCTGGCCTTCTCAGCGGCCACCCCTTTACCTTTGCCCCAAGCCCAGTCTTCCTTGCTGGGCAACACCTGCTCTGTTTCGTTCTGGCGACATCCCATGGTCTGGACACACTTTCGGCCCGTGGTCTGGACGCGCTCTTGTCCGTGGTCTGGATGCTCTTTTGTTCCGTGATCTGGACGCGCACTTGTCCGTGTCCGTGATGCCGAATGCCGCAATCTTCCTCCCCAGGGATTTTGCCTCTGGCATCAGGAAAGACGCATTCGGATCATTCCGGCCGGAGTCCCACTCTGCTTGGTCGACCTGCAGCCTTTTCCATCGTCGCGAAGAGGTCGTCGACTTCGGGTGGTGGGTACCGCGCCTGTACTGCTGCTCGGTTGATCTTTACCTCCTCATGGTCGTGATGAGCAACCTGTGCCTCGGGGATCTGCAAATGGATCTGCAATCCGATGCCTGGTTCAGCTGAAGATGGGGGCTTGCTCAGCTTTTGAGCAAGGGAGATGTCATTCACCAGAGAAGGTACACAGAGGTCTTCCCAGTTCCATTGAATCTTCCCCATCCACCTTCTACCAAGCAGCGTTGGCCCATCACCTGAAACAACCCACAGTGGTAAATCGTGCACCACTCCCTCATGGGATACTCTTATGTCCGCACTACCAATAATTGGTATCAGTTCCTTGGTGTAGGTGCGCAGCTTTGCCTGAACTGGGATCAGCTTGGGCCTTTGTGCTCTGTCGCCCCACAGCCTCTCGAATGCCTTCTGGTTCATTATTGATTGACTTGCCCCGTGTCCAATTCCATGGCGACTGGAGTGCCGCTGAGTTTAACTTTTAACATTGGAGAGCTTTTGATGATGAAGGTGTGTATCCCATATACTTCCTCTTCATCCTCAGGTTGAGTTACCTTTCCTGCTCGTTCAGCGTGATCCTTGCTGGATCAGTCGTCCTCTCTGCCACATGGTGAGACACAGGTCATTTGCACATTTGCTGGAGGTGCCCCATTGTTCCACAGCCCTTGCACACATAGTGCTTGAATCGACATTGATGGGCTCTCTGCCTGCCCCCGCAGCGCCAACATGGCGTTAATGGATACACATTCACACCCCATGGTGGCCTCTGCCATGTACAGTTCTGCCTGCTGAAAGCATTATTTTATGCACAGTACTTGCCATTGAGCTTCGATTCTGTGAAGATATCTGTTTCATGTTGTCGCTCGTGGATATGAAAGCCTGGGCTATCGTGATGGCCTTGCTCAGATCTAGGGATTCGGCAGACAGCAGTTTGCGAAGAATGACCTCGTGGCCAATTCCAAGCATGAAGAAGTCCCGCAACATTTCCCCCAAAGATCCGGCAAATTCACACTGTCCTGCAAGGCATCTTAGGTCGGCCACAAAGCTCGCCATGGTCTGGGCTCCGGAGCGATGGTGCATGTAAAAGCGATACCTGGCCATTAAGATGCACTCCTTCGGCTTGAGGTGTTCCCGAACCAGCGTACACAGCTCTGTGTAAGTCTTGTCCGTTGGTTTGTCCGGTTTTTGAGGAGGCCATATATCGAAGACCCACATACAGTGAGGAGAATCGCCCTACGTTTGATCGCCATCTCAGCCTTGTCCAGTTTATTGGCCACGAAGTACTGGTCGAGATGCTCAACGAAGGCTTCCCAATCATCACCCTCAACAAATCTCTCAAAAATACCAACAGCAGCCATTACCGCGTGAAAGTTTGTGATCCGTTACTCGTCGCCAATTTGTTATGTTCAGAATAACTCCACTGTGTTGTAAGCTCAAACTGTTGTGACCTTGGTCTCTTTATTCAGACTCCAGAGTGAGGAAGCAGCATGGTGAATTACCTTTTATACCTGCTTGCCCAGGGTGCACAGGTGACCCTTAGGGCTCCCACAGGTGTGCCCCCTGGTGGCAAGTCTTGCATATTGGTGAGGTTTACATACATACATAACAGTCATCATTAGGAAGTTGTAGAAAATCCAGTTTCGCTTTTATTACATGAAAGGAACGGTGTGACGAGCCTGAAAGTTGAGAAGGTCATCCAGATTTTTAGGTTTGGTATCCCAACAACAACAACAATAACTTGTATTTATATAGCGCCTTTAACATAGTGAAACGTTCCAAGGCGCTTCACAGGAGTATTATGCGATAAAAATTTGACACCGAGCAGCATAAGTAGAAATTAGGGCAGGTGACCAAAAGTTTTGTCAAAGAGGTAGGTTTTAAGGAGCATCTTGAAGGAGGAAAGAGAGGCGGAGAGGTTTAGGCAGGGAGTTCCAGAGCTTAGGGCCCAGGCAATAAAAGGCATGGCCACCAATGGTTGAGCGATTATAATCAGGGATGCTCAAGAGGGCAGAATTAGAGGAGTACTGATATCTCGGGGGATTGTGGAGCTTGAGGGGATTACAGAGATAGAGAGGAGCAAGGCCATGGAGGGATTTGAAAATAAGAATGAGAATTTTGAATCGAGGCGTTGCTTAACCAGGAGCCATTGTAGGTCAGCGAGCACAGGGGGTGATGGGTGAGTGGGACTTGGTGCGAGTCAGGACACAGGGCAGTGAGCACAGGGGGTGATGGGTGAGTGGGACTTGGTGCGAGTCAGGACACAGGGCAGTGAGCACAGGGGGTGATGGGTGAGTGGGACTTGGTGCGAGTCAGGACACAGGGCAGCGAGCACAGCGGGTGATGAGTGAGCGGGCCTTGGTGTGAGTTGGGACACGGGACAGCCAAGTTTTGGATCACCTCTAGTTTACCTTTGTGCGTTTATACACATGCATTGTAAACTTATGATAGACCTGCTTGTATTTTCTCTTAGTCTGACCCCATCTAATACTGCACTACGGGCTGTATCTCTTACTCTGTTGTGCTGTTGGGTATTCGCTACAGAACTTAATCCAGCATGCCCAGGCTGAATTAGCTGTTGTAATTTTTTTATAACTGCAGGCAAGGTTCTATTCCCCTGCTGGTACTCTGCCAACAGAGTTCTCCATATGCTGGACAGGAGAGCCATTGCTGAGACCTGAATTCAGAATGTGATACCGAATCCCAAAATCAACCAATTTAGTGGCGTGATCATAAATTGACTCATTGGGATGGAAAATGTCCACTCTTTAGCTATCATTGTAAGCATTTTCATGTCCACAGGCCGTGGAGAGGCATTTGATTGCTGCCTCTGAGCCACATAGTCCCAAGCACCAAGGTCACAGATATTGAAATCGAGTCTTGCAAGCAGGAGTGATCTGCTGGGCGAGGGTGAAATGGAAGCATGGGCTGGGGTGATTAACAACTGCTCCATTACCTGGATGTCTCCATAATCATCGGTACGGGTCTCCTTGTGTGGGGTGGGGAGGGGGGAGGGGGGAGGGAGGTGGTAGAGCAGATAGTGTCTGAGTGAACTGAGGCACTCAGACGAGTGGCATCTGCGTACGGGGTTCAAGGAGAGTTTGTGCTGCTCCCTGACAGTCTCGTAACTGCTTCTCTAGCCCCGGAATACGTCTTCCATATTACTTATTTTCTCCTTTTTAGGTGGAAAGTTCCATTGTCCTCTTTGTGCCAATAAATATATCTGACAGCACTGTAGCTGCTGAATATTCTTTGAAACCTACTCCAGGTGCTAGAGGTGGATTGGAAGAAGGTTGCCAGTATTTTCTGATTCAGCGTTAATTGCCATCTGAACGCAGGGCCAATCAATACTAAGCATTTAATCGTGCTTTTAGAAAGGAATGGGGCTCGCAGCCTTGCCATATTTATCCTGGCATCGCCACCCGCTCCCTCTTCACCTGTGATTTGTGCTTACCTGGTTCCCCTTCAAACCTATTACCTACAGGCTCTGGGTGGGAGTATTTGAGTTGGAGTGCTTGGTATAGCATGCTGTAACGTGCTTGGAGTCGAGTTGCCCTCTGTCTTCTGCATCTTGGGAAGGACCTACAGGAAAATAAAAGCAGTATATTTTGCAGTGTATCCCCCAAATAATGGCTCCAAAGTTAGATCATACAGCTTGAGTGCATTATGCTGCAGATCAACAAATATCCACCCTGTAGTATTTCATGTGGAACCTATAAGAGGCAATGCACATCTTGATCTGGTAATGGTAAGTAACCCAGCTAACGTACAAGGGAATGGTAGTCGTAATACTCTTGAAGGATAGTGACCATAGAATGATTAGGTTCAACATGATATGGAATTCAGAAGGAACAGGAGCCAGGTATAGAAGTTAAAGTGACTAACTTTAACGAGATGAGGGAACAGCTTAAGCAAATTGATTAGTGGGGTTTGTTAAACAATATTTCAGGAGCGGACAAGTGGAATACCTTTAAAGGCATAATTCTGAGCATACGGGATAAAGGCAGACAGTGCTGAAGCAACACTACTGGAGTATTACATGCTTTGCGCTTGCAAAAATTACAATCCATCAATTCTGTCAGAATTTCAGTCAACCCTCATTTAGTACCGATAGCGGGCTCCTGGCCTGGATGGAGTATGGTGCTGGAATCTCTCCAAAGGGGACATGGCAGGAATACCAGCATATTAATGGCCCTGAAAGATTTGCAGCCACTGAAAGGTAAGTTGCCAGATATGGGGCGAAAACATTTTTCCAGCATTTTCAAAGGAACGTCCAACCTTCAGATCCATTCTCCCATTGAGCGAGATTCTTTTATATCAGGAAATGTCTCTTCCTTCCAACAAGGGCCCTTTGTTTATTAGCCTTCAATTGCTGGTGTATGTTTAAACTTGTAATTGTTATTTATGCTCTTGTGGTTAGTAGCAGATTTTACTATTCAAATTAATTTACAAATTTTTAGGTAAAAAAGAATGTCAGTGTAGTTTGAGTTTCTTCCTAGTCTATGCAACAGCTATAATTGTGACTGCATTGTATTTTGGAGATGCACTTTGTTTCTAAGTCTATACCAATCACTCCGACCCAACGTACTTATCCTGTGGTAATTTTTGTTTCTTTCATTGATTTTCTTTTTAAATGCAGATGCTTACTCAGAGGTCTGGCCATATCATCAACATGTCCTCTGTGGCATCCAGCATCAAAGGTGAGCGATTTAGCACTGTCACTGCGCTGGCAAGAACTGATGAGAGTGCAGGACAAGCTGCCTTTCTGTTGAGTTCTCACCTCACGTTTTCTCGACTGCATCATTTGCAAAGACCTCAATCTGATTTGGCTGTTAACCACCCCATGAGTCTGTAATAATTGATCATTGAGTTTCTTGTTGCCTATATCCTATCCTGTACCAAGCCCCCATCACCCATCACACCCTCCTTGCTGACCTACATTGGCTCCCGATCCCTTTAAAGCTTCAAATTTAAAATTCTAATCCCCCTGTTTAAACCCTTTATGACCTTGCTCCTCTCTCTCTCTGTTCCTTCCTCCAGCTCTATAGCCTCCCCAAACACTCCATTCCTCTGATTCTGACCTTTTGTGCCAACCCTCTCTGTTCACCCCACCATTGGCAGCCGTGCCTTCTGCTCTGGAATTCCCTCCACATCCTTCGCCTTATTTACGGCCCTCCTTGAAACTTAACTCTTTGACCAAGCTTTTGATCACCCCTCCTGGTATCTTCTTCTTTGGCTATATTATTCCATTCTCTATATTACGCCCCTGTGAAGCGCCTTGGATCATTTTACTACATTAAAGGATTATATAATCCCCCCCCCCCAAACCAAACAGCAATCCTCCCCGCCCCCAAACCAAACCAAACAGCAATCCCCCCCCAAACCAAACAATAATCCCCCCCCCAAACCAAACAGCAATCCTCCCCGCCCCCAAACCAAACCAAACAGCAATCCCCCCCGCAAAACCAAACAGCAATCCCCCCTCCAAACCAAACGCTCCCCCCCCGCAAACCAAACAGCAATTCCCCTCCCCCCCCACAAACCAAACAGCAATTCTCCTTCCTCCCTCCCCCCCCCCCCCAATCTTTTTCATTTTCCAACATGAACATGTTGACTGAATGGCTGTGTTTCTAGATTAAGCATAGAAAATATTTTTTAGGTATGTACATTGGATGAGAAAGTTGTTTTAGTTGTGAACTGTAATTTAATTGCACAACCAGCAATTCAGTGTCTACGATTTAAGAAAATATTATTGCTCAGATGACATATTTTGACCTGCTGCAGGAGAGTGTAATTGGAAAATCCCAAGCTTTGCACATTCGTTGTCTTTTTTATTTGACAAAATCAGTTTTCTGTGGTTCAGTACAGTTGATGCTAACGGATTGCTTAGGTCTGGCAATATATATAGAATGCCAAATTGAATTTGAAGCCTGAAAATGAGCAAGGTTCCACACCACTGGCACACACTGGAAAGTGCATTGTTGTTCGAGGGATTTTTTAATATATTTACTTTTGATGGAACTGACTGTTCAGTTAAAGGTTTTAGATATCCAATGCCTGGTGTCCATTCTTTCCTTTTGTAAAACATTTTGTGTTTTTTTTGGAGAGAGAATTATTGTTAATGGCTCTTCGTATATTCCTTACAGGAGTTGTCAACAGATGTGTGTATAGCACC
Source organism: Pristiophorus japonicus (assembly GCF_044704955.1). Classification (NCBI taxonomy): domain Eukaryota; kingdom Metazoa; phylum Chordata; class Chondrichthyes; family Pristiophoridae; genus Pristiophorus; species Pristiophorus japonicus. The sequence continues at coordinate 373,859,631 of NC_091978.1, forward strand.
TCCAAGGCAGCTGTGATTGGATTGACTAAGTCTGTCGCTGCAGACTTCATTGAACAAGGCATAAGATGCAACTGTGTATGCCCTGGTAATCATGCAGCTTTTTCTCATGGAGAACCTCTTGCACCCCTTCATGCACATCGTTATGACATTTCCATTCTTCACCCTTGCATATGTATCTACTGTATTGATTAGATTGGGCCTATACTCTCTGGAGTTTAGAAGAATGAGAGGTGATCTCATTGAAACATACAACATTCTAAGGGGGATTGACAGGGTAGATGCAGAGAGGTTGTTTCCCCCGGGCTGGGGAGTCTAGAACCAGGGGTCACAGTCTCAGGATAAGGGGTCAGCCATTTAAGACTGAGATGAGGAGAAATTTCTTCACTCAGAGGGTGGTGAATCTTTGGAATTCTCTGCCCCAGAGGGCTGTTGATGCGGAATCGTTGAATATATTCAAGGTTGAGATCGATAGATTTTTGGGGAATCAAGGGATATGGGGATAGGATGGGAAAGTGGAGCTGTGGTCAAAGATCAGCCATGATCTTATTGAATAGTGGAGCAGGCTCGAGAGGCCGTGTGGCCTACTCCTAATTCTTACGGGCTAGACTTTCCACTACGGGTCCATCGCTGAAAAAAATGGGCCTTGTTCCAGCGATGTGGAACGTCTCAGCCTTGCTGATCGCTGGTACATCGCCCATTTTTTTTGTTGCGATTTTCCACTCGGCCTTAGCCCGGCGATGTGGAATGGGCGATGTGGTTTTCCAGCGATGTCACGATCGGCCACCGAAAACGGGAAGTAAAAAAAAAAGCTTCCCTAGCAATGGCATTCTGTGCAAGTTAATTTTTTGGGGGGCCGATTTTTTTTTTACTGTGTTTTGGGAGGTCAGGGGTTATCACACATGCTCAGAAGGCACAGGATGGAGGAGAAAGAGAGAGAGAGAGAGAATCAATTGAAAAGGCGCTGAAATGAATAAATCGCAAATGGAGGCGTCGGAGGGAGATGGGAAAAGGGCAAAGCCCTTTAGTGATGAGGCTAACGAGGCCCTTGTCAGCGAGGTGATTGCACGCTGGGGGACTTAACTCGGGGTGCTCATAGAAAACCCCCACCGCGTGCATATCGAAAAATCTGGGTAGAGATTGCTACCATGGTGACCTCGGCATCTAATGAGGCAAGGGGCTCGGACCAATGCCGTAAACGTTGAATAGCCTGGTGGCTGCAGCAAGAGTAAGTAGCATTTTGTTTTACTTATGAAAATTGTGAGTATAAAATTGAATCCCTTGGATGGAGTTATATTTAATGATTCATACATGTATTACATAAACTCCATCTTAAGATCCCATAAAGTCCATAGCGAGATGTATATGTGTAAATGTGTCAAGCTGTAGCATGTAATGTTTTAACTGTTGTGACTTAATGATACTACCTAGTCTATTAGCTTATGCTTATGCACTGCTCTTTGCTCGTTTGCAGAAGAAGATATCGAACAACACGGCAGAGCAGAGGCGTACCGGGGGGGGGGGGGGGGGGCGCTGCTCTGTTGACGCCACTAACGGACCTGGAGGAGCATGTGACCGCGCACGTAGGCTCCGAAACTCATTCGGTCACCACATGCGGTCTGGCAGAGCCCAGTGATGTGTCTCGTGAGTAATGTGCCAAACAGTATTCAAGAGTAATATACTGTCATGTCCTGTAAATATAATGCAATACGGAGTATACGATTTATGTTATGTCATGTCATGCATGTGGCCTTTGTACATAAGAAGCTATTGCTGCAGCTTTCTGTGGTAGTGAAATGTATTGCTATGTAACGTCGCTCGTTAATGTGTGTTTCCTTATGCTCTAAGCTCTTTAATAATCTCTCATTTGCTTTTAAGGTCACCCTGAAACCTTGGTCAAGGTGCAATCCACACCTTCACCGACAAGAAATGTTGAGGAGGAGGAGGAGCACCAGATGCCTACTGAGCCTGAAGAGGAGGAGGAGGACGACATTTTTTGGGGGGGATGATCCTGCGGTCGTCTCAATTGAGACAGAAGAGGCACCAGGATCAAGCGGCGTGCAACCGACAAACCAAGGCGCCCCATTTCGCACACGCCGACCCCACGGAGGCCAGATCAGCGAGGTCAGCAATCGCCTCCAGCTGATCACTTGGAGGGCTTGATGTCCCTGTGCGCGGAGACGGTCGTGATAGGCCACAACCTTTTCCAGGGGTTCACACAGTTCGCGCAAGACTTCTCACGGGTGTTTGCCGTGTTACCCGAGCTACTGGAGGTAGCACGGCAGACCCTGGAAGGGGTCCTTCCGCATGAGCTGCTGGCTGGACACGGCACTGCACCCTAAAGTATCGTACGTCCTGGTGACACCCAGAGCACGCAAGCGTGTATGGAGGATTCAGTTCCTCTGGACTCGGAAGACAAGCACACAGTTTTTGACTAGGTACAATAAGGGGTCCTAGCTTGTTCAGGTTTTGATCTGCCAAGCAGTGACGGGTGATTGCTCACTCTCAAATCCTTCCATAACCATGGCTAAATCTGCGGGCTGTGCCATTTCCACTTCCGTGGTGGGCAATGGCAGCCTACTGAGAGCATCGGCGCAGTTTTCTGTGCCTGGCCTGTGGCGGATGGCGTAGTTGTATGCGGATAACGTGAGCGTCCATCTCTGGATGCGGGCCGATGGGTTGGTATTTATCCCCTTACTCTCGAAAAACAGAGATATAAGTGGCTTGTGGTCAGTTTCCAATTCGAATTTTAGCCCAAACAGGTATTGATGCATTTTCTTTACCCCATTGACACACGCTAACGCTTCTTTCTCAATCATGCTGTAAAGGGGCTTTCAGGGCAACGTGTGTGCAGTCTATTGCTTCCTGCACCATGGGGAAGTTTGCTATTCTCGAGAAACCCAAAGCCCTCCTGGTCTGTGGTTATAGGGAACATTTGCGCTGTCATGGTATGCACTTTGTTATAGCCGCCTGCTCTCTACCTGTTCATGTAGATCAGGGTGAACTAACAAGAGCCTTGTCTTAAGTGCTCTTTTCATGAGCAGTTCAGCAGGTGGGATCCCAGTGAGTGAGCAGGGTCTCGTGCGGTAGCTAAGCAGGACTCGGGATAGGCGAGTCTGCAGTGAGCCTTCAGTTACCCTCTTCAAGCCTTGCTTGATGGTTTGCACTGCTCTCTCTGACTGACCATTGGACGCTGGTTTAAACAGAGCAGATGTGACATGTTTGATCCCGTTACGGGTCATGAATTCTTTGAACTCGGCACTGGTAACTCATGGCTCGTTGTCGCTCACCAGGACATCGGGTAGGCAGTGTGTGGCAAACATGGCCCGCAGGCTTTCAGTAGTGGCAGCGGACGTGCTAGCCGACATTATCTCACATTCAATCCACTTGGGAGTACACGTCTACAACCACAAGGAACATTTTACCCAAGAACGGGCCTGCATAGTCGACCTGTACCCTCGTCCACAGTTTGGAAGGCCAAGACCATAAACTTAGCGGCGTCTCCCTGGGTACATTGCTTAACTGTGAGCATGTATTACATCTGTGAACGCAGGACTCTTAAGTCCGCATCGATACCGGGCCACCACACGTGGGATCTGGCTATCGCTTTCATCATTACGATGCCTGGGTGGCTACTGTGGAGGTCATTGGTGAAGGTGTCTCTGCCATTCTTGGGGACCACTACTCGATTGCCCCACAGAAGGCAGTCTGCCTGTATAGACATTTCATCTTTGCGCCGCTGGAACGGTTTTATCTCTTCCTGCATTTCCACTGGGACACTGGACCAGCTCCCGTGAAGCACACAGCTTTTGACTAGAGATAATAAGGGGTCCTGGCTTGTCCAGGTTTTGATCTGCCGGGCAGTGACAGGTGATTGCTCACTCTCAAATGCTTCCATAACCATGGCTAGATCTGCGGGCTGCACTATTTCTACCTCCCAATGGGCAATGACATCGGCGCAGTTTTCTGTGCCTGGCCTGTGATGGATGGCGTAGTTGTATGTGGACAACGTGAGCACCCATCTCTGTATGCGGACCGATGCGTTGTTATTTATCCCTTTACTCTCGGAGAACAGGGATATAAGTGGCTTATGGTCAGTTTCCAATTCGAATTTTAGCCCAAACAGGTATTGATGCATTTTCTTTATCCCATAGACACACGCTAACGCTTCTTTCTCAATCATGCTGTAGGCTCTTTTAGCCTTAGACAGACCCCTGGATGCATAAGCAACCGGTTGCAGTTTCCCGTTGTCCTCCTTTGGCTCGTTTACCACGAAGGAGCTCCGCATAAAGCATTTGCTTAGGGAGTCTCGTATCTGGCATGTGACCTATATGGCCTGCCCAGCGAAGCTGATCGAGTGTGGTCAGTGCTTCAATACTGGGGATGTTAGCCTGGTCGAGGACACTGATGTTGGTGCGCCTGTCCTCCCAGGAGATTTGCAGGATCTTGCGGAGACATCGTTGGTGATATATCTCCAACGACTTGAGGTGCCTTCTATACATTGTCCATGCCTCAGATCCATACAGGAGGGCAGGTATTACTACAGCCCTATAGACCATGAGCTCGGTGGTAGATTTGAGGGCCTGGTCTTCAAACACTCTTTTCCTCAGACGGCACACTGGAGGCAATGTTGAATCTCCGCATCAATGTCTGCCTTTGTTGATAAGAGGCTCCCGAGATATGGGAAATGGGCCACGTTGTCAAGGGCTGCGCCATGAATCTTGATAATTGGAGGGCAGTGCTGTGCGGCGGTGACAGGCTGGTGGAGGACCTTTGTCTTACAGATGTTAAGCGTAAGGCCCATGCTTTCATATGCCCCAGTGAATACATTGACTATATCCTGGAGTTCAGCCTCTGAATGTGCACAGACGCAGGCGTCGTCCATATACTGCAGCTCAACGACAGAGTTTGGGGTGATCTTGGACCTGGCCTGGAAGCGGCACAGGTTAAACAGCTTCCTACTTGTTCTGTAGTTTAATTCCACTCCAGCGGGGAGCTTGTTGATTGTGAGGTGGAGAAAGATTGAGAAGAGGGTTGGAGCGATAACACAGCCTTGTTTGACCCCGGTCCGGACATGAATTGGGTCTGTAATGGATCCGTTGGTAAGGATCACGGCCTGCAGTCATCGTGAAGCAGGCGAAGGATGTTGACAAACTTTTGGGGGCATCCAAAATAGAGGAGGATACTCCATAGACCCTCACGGTTGACAGTGTCAAAGGCCTTTGTAAGATTGAAAAAGGTCATGTATAAGGGCTGGCACTGCTCCCTGCATTTTACCTGCAGCTGTAGCGCTGCAAAGATCATGTCTGTTGTGCCCATAGGGGACGAAATCCGCACTGTGATTCCGGGAGGAGCTCCTCGGCCACAGGGAGAAGTCGATTGAGGAGAACTCTAGCGACAACTTTCCCAATGGCTGATAGCAGGGAGATTCCCCTATAGTTGCCACAGTCAACTAGTATAGATATATAACACATCCTGTGAGCGTAAAGAGCTTCATTCACCTGCCGAACGCAGCAGTGTGTGGCATGCTGAGAGATATGACAGATGTTGCCAGCTGAAGCCTGAAAAGATCCCGATGCATAGAAGGCTAGGGCTGCAGTAGCCTTCACGTCAACGGACAGTGCGGTTCTGATGGTGCTGGAAGGCTGCAGATCATTCTTGACGAGCTGGCAAATCTCATCGATGACCTCCTTCCGGAAGCGCAGCCTCCTAAGACACGCGCTTTCAGACAAGTTGAGGTAAAATTTCTTTTCCAAGTACCTTCGTTGGCTGTACGCTCACCTCCTCTGTCTCTGTCTACGCATTACTCTGCCACCTCTTCGATTGATCCTTTCAGAAACCAGTGTGTGAGCAGTTACGAGTAATGGCACAGAAAGCATCGACCCCATCACTATCAATAATTACTTTCACTTAATTAAACATAGAAACATAGAAAATAGGTGCAGGAGTAGGCCATTCGGCCCTTTGAGCCTGCACCACCATTCAATAAGATCATGGCTGATCATTCACCTCAGTACCCAACTACTCTATCTCTCTATTAATCTCTCTACTCTCTCTACTCTCTACTCTCTCTACACCAATCCCAGTCTAACACTGTATACCAGTCAGTCTAATAGGCCCCAACAATATCAATAATTGTTTTCACTCACTATAAATGCACTTCTCACAAAAAAATGCCTATCCACTAAGCTACTATCAATAAATGTATATATAATTTAATATTCTGAGTTGGTCTATCTGTAAATAACTCACAACTATCTAGCTCGTTTTTTTCAGTTGCCTCCACCCTTCCTCCGATCTTAAAAATGGTGTCCGTAGTGCCCATTTCCTTCTGTAAAGCCCGGGAAAAGCAACTATTTCTCAGCGATGCTTTTGGCCTTCCATCAGCCGGGCAAAGTGCCAGCGATGTGCCGAAAGTTGGGATGGGCCTTGTGTTGGCGATCAGCTTAGCAATCAGTTCGGCGAAGTGAGCTGAAACTTGGGGACTTATTTTTCCGGCGTTGTTTTTGGCCTAGTTTCACTTTTTACTTAAAATGGGCGATAGAGGTCCATTTTGGGCGATAGATGTGCGATGTGAAGTGGAAAGTGTTCTTATGCATTAAGGCATATTGTATCCAGCCTTGTGTCTTCAAATCCAAGAAAATGCCTTATCTGCTGGATTTTAAGTTATTCTCCAGGTTTAAGGAACTATACATGCAGACCCTCTGCAACTACAGCAACTTTTACATATAAAGCATCTTCCAGGTAGAAAATTATAACAAGGTGCTTCACAAAGAGTGGAAAAGAACACCAAACAGGAGTCAGGAAGAGAATTAGGGAAGGTAGCTGAAGTGTGATCGAAGAAGTAGGTTTTGAGGAGGTTTTTGAAGATGGGGATCAGAGTAGCTGGGGGAATGTGTTTAGGAGAAGAATTTGAGGGAGCAGGGCTGAACTACCTGTGATGTAGCAGACAGGAGAACACAAAGTAATCAAGGTTATAGGATTAGCGGCTCATTTCGAGGTCAAGTAGGACACTGAAGGCATTGGGTTTGGCCTCAGTAAGCAACCAGGATGCAGGATTGAATCGGGGGATAAGGTGCTGAAATGGCTCTGGTCTTGCCAATATCTAACTCATTAATAAATTGATGTTGAACAGCACAGGAACAGTCATGCTATTGAGGCTGACGGCAGAGAGGTAAGGCTTGATGCTGTAACTATAAATGCAGAAGCTGACCCCATGCTTACAAACGATGTGGTGTCCTGCAGATGAAGAATAAGAGAGGGTGATGGATTTACCCTTGGAGTATGCCTGATGAAAATCAAGTTCAGATGTGTTGGTACATTGGGATGTTGAAAGAATGGCTAGGCAGGAGAAGACCACAAATAAGAGAAAGTGGAGGAGGATAGAGTAGTCCTATCAAAGGCCATGCAGAGAAGGAAAGAAAGTCTTGCATTAATATAGCGCCTTTCATGACCACCAGACATCCCAAAGCATTTTACAGCCAATGAAGATACTGTCAAAGTTGTAATAGAACCATAGAAATCTATAGCACGGAAAGTGGCCATTTCGGCCCATCGTGTCCATTCCGGCCGACAAAAAGCTATCCAGTCTAATCCCACTTTCCAGCTCTTGATCCGTAGCCCTGTAGGTTATGGCACTTTAAGTGCATATCCAAGTACTTTTTAAATGTGCTGAGGCTTTCTGTCTCTACCACCCTTTCAGGCAGTGAGTTCCAGACCCCCACCATCCTCTGGGTGAAGAAATTTCCCCTCATATCTCCTCTAAACCTTCCCCCAATTACTTTAAACTCTAAACCTTCCCCCAATTACTTTAAATCTATGCCCCCTGGTTGTTGACCCCTCTGCCAAGGGAAACCGGTCCTTCCTATCCACTCTATCCAGTGAAGTTGGTTGAGGGATCAGTATTGGCCCCAGGACACCGGGGAGAACTCCCCTTCAAAATAGTACCATGGGATCTTTTATGTCCATCTGAGAGAGCAGACGTGACCTCGGTTCAATGTCTCATCCAAAAGACGGCACCTCCGACAGTGCCGCACTCCCTCAATACTGACCCTCCAACAGTGCAGCTCTCCTCAGTACTGCCCCTCCAGTGCGGTGCTCGCTCAGTACTGCTCCTCCGACAGTGCAGCGCTCCCTCAGTACTGCCCCTCCAGTGCGGCGCTCCCTCAGTACTGCCCCTCCGATAGTGCGGCGCTCCCTCAGTACCACCCCTCTGACAGTGCAGTGCTCCCTCAGCACGGCACTGGAGTGTCAGCCTAGATATTTGTGCTCAAGTCACTGGAGTGGGACTCAAACACACAACCTTCTGACTCAGAGGAGAGGATGCTACCCACTGAGCCACAACTGACACTGAGGTGAGGTCAAGGAGACATAACCTGTGTTGTCAATATCGATGGTCTTTTTTTCCTATACTGAAAATAACGATCTTCCTTTTCCCTTGAGAAATGCCTTTGCTCAGCTGGTGCCACCCCACTACCCAGCTAATGTGATTCCTATTTATAAACATAGAAACATAGAAAATAGTTGCAGGAGTAAGCCATTTGGCCCTTCGAGCCTGCGCCACCATTCAATAAGATCATGGCTGATCATTCCCTCAGTACCCCTTTCCTGCTTTCTCTTCATACCCCTTAATCCCTTTAGCCGTAAGGGCCATATCTAACTCCCTCTTGAATATATCCAATGAACTGACATCAACAATTCTCTGCGGTAAGGAATTCCACAGGTTAACAACTCTCTGAGTGAAGAAGTTTCTCTTCATCTCAGTCCTAAATGGCTTACCCCTTATCCTTAGACTGTGTCCCCTGGTTCTGGACTTGCCCAACATCGGGAACATTCTTCCTGCATCTAACTTGTCCAGTCCCGTCAGAATTTTATATGTTTCTATGAGATCCCCTCTCATCCTTCTAAACTCCAGTGAATACAGGCCCAGTCGATCCAGTCTCTCCTCATATGTCAGTCCAGCCAGCCTGGGAATCAGTCTGGTGAACCTTCGCTGCACTCCCTCAATAGCAAGAATGTCCTTCCTCAGATTAGGAGAGCAAAACTGAACACAATATTCCAGGTGAGGCCTCACCAAGGCCCTGTACAACTGCTGTAAGACCTCCCTGCTCCTATACTCAAATCCCTGATTTATGAAGGCCAACATACCATTTGCATAAAAAGAGAGATAGAACAAGTCCAGGGAACTATAGACCAATTAACTTAACATTAGTGGTAGGAGATAATGGAATCCTCACTGAAAGATGTAATAGAAAAACATCTAGAAACTGAAAATATTATAAAGCACGGATTTCAAAAGGAAATTCATGCTTGACCAACTTTATTGAATGCTTTCAAGAAGTAACAGAAAGGGTAGATAAGGGTAATGCAGTAGTCGTCATATATTTGAATTTCCTAAAGGCCTTTGCTAAGGTACCCTATAGTGGACTCATGACTAAAATTGGAACATGTGGAGTCAGGGGCAGAGGAAACGTCTTTACGTGTAAAATAGGTGCAGGAGTAGGCCATTCGGCCCTTCGAGCCTGCACCACCATTCAATATGATCATGGCTGATCATGCAACTTCAGTACCCCATTCCTGCCTTCTCTCCATACCCCTTGATCCCTTTAGCCGTTAGGGCCATATCTAACTCCCTTTTGAATATATCTAACGAGCTGGCCTCAACAACTCTGCGGTAGGGAATTCCACAGGTTCACAACTCTCTGAGTGAAGAACTTTGTCCTCATCTCGGTCCTAAATGGCTTACCCCTTATTCTTAGACTGTGACCCCTGGTTCTGGACTTCCCCAACATCGGGAACATTCTTCCTGCATCTAACCTGTCCAATCCCGTCAGAATTTTATATGTTTCTATGAGATCCCCTCTCATTCTTCTAAATTCCAGTGAATATAACCCTAGTCGATCCAGTCTTTCTTCATATGTCAGTTCTGCCATCCCGTGAATCAGTCTGGCGAACCTTCGCTGCACTCCCTCAATAGCAAGAATGTCTTTCCTCAGATTAGGAGACCAAAACACTACATAATAGTCAAGGTGTGGCCTCACCAAGGCCCTGTACAACTGCAGTAAGATTTCCCTGCTCCTATACTCAAATCCTCTAGATATGAAGGCCAACATGCCATTTGCCTTCTTCACTGCATGCCGACAGGTAGTGGTTAGAAAGTGGCACTCGTTACCACAGGAAGTGGTTGAGGCGAATAGTATCGATGTATTTAAGGGGAAGCTGGATAAGAGGGAGAAATGAATAGAAGGATATGGTGATGGGGTGAGATGAAGAGGGGTGGGAGGAGGCTGGTGTGGAGCATAAACACCAGCACCGACCTGTTGGGCTGAATGGCCTGTTTCCGTGCTGCACACTCTGTGTAATTCTATGTAATAAGCAGCGTGCTGTTTACCGTCTTTGTTTTTAGCATAATATGAAGTGTTTCTCATTGTAAGCTAACAAATGTGTTACAATTACATGGTGATTTCATACTATATTTTATGTTTTTTTTATTTCCAAGGTACTGTGGACACTCCATCCCTAAGGGGAAGAATCCAAGCCCGACCTAACCCTGAACAGGTAGATATGTAAGGGCTATTACCAGCATATCGCACTCCCAGCTTTAATGGGCTACAATTTTATAGCCTTATCTTCAACCCCATCAACTTTGCAAAGCAGCTTACCCACTTGGGGGTTGCGTTTGTGGAATGAACGGTCGAGAGAATAAGTGATGAACAGTGGCTTACGAATAAACGGATGTAGTCGAGGGCAGATGCAGATTTATGGCATGCATGCACTTTTCCTTTTAGGAGGCAAGTGTAGGCTAACTGCTTGCCAGCGCTAAATGGAGGATGGTGACAAACTTTTGCGGGCAGCCGAAACGGAGGAGGACGCTCCATACACCCTCACGTTTGACCTTGTCAAAGGCCTTTGTGAGGTCAAAGGCGGCCATGTACAAGGGTTGGTGGTGTTCCCTGCATGTCCTTTGTAGTTGTCGCGGATAGTAGTCGTCCCATCCTCTGTCATTGAACTACAGTACACGAATGACGCTTGCATCTGCGCACACTCAGAGGCCGAACTCCAAGTCATCGTCAACACTTTCACCGAGGCGTACGAGAGCATGAGCCTTACACTAAACATCCAGAAGACAAAGGTCCTCTACCAACCTGACCCCGCCACCCAGCACCGCCCCCCGGTCATCAAGATTTACAGCGCAGCCCTGGATAACGTTGGCTATTTTCCATACCTCAGGAGCCTACTATCAGCAAGAGCAAACATTGACAACGAGGTCCAACATCGCCTCCAGTGTGCCAGTGCAGCCTTCAGTTGCCTGAGGAAGAGAGCATTTGAAAACCAGGACCTCAAATCCGGCACCAAGGCAGTAGTGATACCTGCCCTCCTACACAGCTCAGAGACATGGACCATATACAGCAGATACTTCAAAACACTGGTGAAGTATCACCAGCGCTGCCTCCGCAAGATCCTGCAAATCCATTGGCAGGATAGGCGCACCAACGACAGTGTTCTCGCCAACATCCCCAGCACCACGCTCGATCAGTTTTGTTGGGCAGGCCACATCGTCCGCATGCCTGGACATTCTTGCTTTTGAGGGAGTGCAGTGAAGGTTCACCAGACTGATTCCAGGGATGGCTGGACTGTCATATGAGGAGAGACTGGATCAACTGGGCCTTTATTCACTGGAGTTGAGAAGAATGATAGGGGATCTCAGAGAAACGTATAAGATTCTGATGGGACTGGACAGGTTAGATGCGGGAAGAATGTTCACGATGTTGGGGATGTCCAGAACCAGGGCTCACAGTCTTAGGATAAGGGGTAGGCCATTCAGGACTGAGATGAGGAGAAACTTCTTCACTCAGAAAGTTGTTAACCTGTGGAATTCCCTGCCGCAGAGAGTTGTTGATTCCAATTCATTGGATATATTCAAGAGGGAGTTGGATATGGCCCTTACGGCTAAAGGGATCAAGGGGTATGGAGAGTAAGCAGGAAAGGGGTACTAAGGGAATGATCAGCCATGATCTTATTGAATGGTGGTGCAGGCTCGAAGGGCCGAATGGCCTACTCCTGCAACTATTTTCTATGTTTCTATGACATGAGACTCTACCTAAACGCACGTAGCATTCAAAATAAAGTAAATGAGTTGACGGCACAAATCATTACAAATGGGTATGATTTGGTGGCCATTACAGAAACGTGGTTGCAGGGTGGCCAAGACTGGGAATTAAACATACATGAGTATCTGACAATTCGTAAAGATAGACCAGAAGGGAAAGGAGGTGGGTAGCTCTGTTAATAAAGGATGACATCAGGGCAGTTGTGAGAGATGATATTGGCTCTAATGAACAAAATGTTGAATCATTGTGGGTGGAGATTAGAGATAGTAAGGGGAAAAAGTCACTGGCGGGCGTAGTTTATAGGTCACCAAATAATAACTTCTCGGTGGGGCGGACAATAATCAAGGGAATAATGGAGGCATGTGAAAAAGGAACGGCAGTAATCATGGGGGATTTTAACCGACATATCGATTGGTCAAATCAAATAGCATGGGGTAGCCTTGAGGAGGAATTCATCGAATGCATACGGGATTGTTTCTTAGAACAGTATGTTACAGTATGAAGGGAGCAAGCTATTTTAGATCTGGTCCTGTGTAATGAGACAGGAATAATAAACGATCTCCTAGTAAAAGATCCTCTCGGAATGAGTGATCACAGTATGGTTGAATTTGAAATACAGATTGAGGGTGAGGAAGTAGTGTCTCAAACGAGTGTACTGTGCTTAAACAAAGGGGACTACAGTGGGATGAGGGCAGAGTTGGCTAAAGTAGACTGGGAACACAGACTAAACGGTGGCACAATTGAGGAACAGTGGAGGACTTTTAAGCAGCTCTTTCATAGTGCTCCACAAAAATATATTCCAGTGAAAAAGAAGGGCGGTAAGAGAAGGGATAACCAGCTGTGGATAACCAAGGAAATAAAGGAGAGTATCAAATTAAAAACCAATGCGTATAAGGCGGCCAAGGTTAGTGGGAAAATTTTAAACGACAGCAAAGAATGACTAAGAAAGCAATAAAGAAAGGAAAGATAGATTACGAAAGTAAACTTGCGCAAAACATAAAAGCAGATACTAAAAGCTTTTACAGATATATAAAACGGAAAAGAGTGACTAAAGTAAATGTTGGTCCCTTAGAAGATGAGAAGGGGGATTTAATAATGGGAAATGTGGAAATGGCTGAGACTTTAAACAATTATTTTGCTTCGGTCTTCACAGTGGAAGACACAAAAACCATGTCAGAAATTGCTGGTCACGGGAGTGTGGGAAGGGAGGACCTTGAGACAATCACTATCACTAGGGAGGTACTGCTGGACAGGCTAATGGGACTCAAGGTAGACAAGTCCCCTGGTCCTGATGAAATGCATCCCAAGGTATTAAAAGAGATGGCGGAAGTTATAGCAGATGTATTCGTTATAATCTACCAAAATTCTCTGGACTCTGGGGAGGTACCATCGGATTGGAAAGCAGCTAATGTAATGCATCTGTTTAAAAAAGGAGGCAGACAAAAGGCAGGTAACTAGGCTGGTTAGTTTAACATCTGTAGTGGGGAAAATGCTTGAAGCTATCATTAAGGAAGAAATAGCGGGACATCTAGATAGGAATAGAGCAATCAAGCAGACGCAACATGGATTCATGAAGGGGAAATCATGTTTAACTAATTTACTGGAATTCTTTGAGGATATAACGAGCATGGTGGATAGAGGTGTACCGATGGATGTGTATTTAGATTTCCAAAAGGCATTCGATAAGGTGCCACAAAAAGGTTACTGCAGAAGATAAAGGTACGCGGAATCAGAGGAAATGTATTAGCATGGATCGAGAATTGGCTGGCTAGCAGAGAGACGGGATAAATGGATCCTTTTCGGGTTGGAAATCGGTGGTTAGTGGTGTGCCACAGGGATCGGTGCTGGTACCACAACTGTTTACAATATACATCGATGACCTGGAAGAGGGGACAGAGTGTAGTGTAACAAAATTTGCAGATGACACAAAGATTAGTGGGAAAGCGGGTTGTGTAGAGGACACAGAGAGGCTGCAAAGAGATTTAGATAGGTTAAGCGAATGGGCTAAGGTTTGGCAGATGGAATACAATGTCGGAAAATGTGAGGTCATCCACCTTGGGGAAAAAAAACAGTAAAAGGGAATATTATTTGAATGGGGAGAAATTACAACATGCTGTGGTGCAGAGGGATCTGGGGGTCCTTGTGCATGAATCCCAAAAAGTTTGTTTGCAGGTGCAGCAGGTAATCAGGAAGGCGAATGGAATGTTGGCCTTCATTGCGAGAGGGATGGAGTACAAAAGCAGGGAGGTCCTGCTGCAACTGTACAGGGTATTGGTGAGGCCGCACCTGGAGTACTGCGTGCAGTTTTGGTCACCTTACTTAAGGAAGGATATACTAGCTTTGGAGGGGGTACAGAGACGATTCACTAGGCTGATTCCAGAGATGAGGGGGTTACCTTATGATGATAGATCGAGTAGACTGGGTCTTTACTCGTTGGAGTTCAGAAGGATGAGGGGTGATCTTATAGAAACATTTAAAATAATGAAAGGGATAGACAAGATAGAGGCAGAGAGGTTGTTTCCACTGGTTGGGGAGACTAGAACTAGGGGGCACTGCCTCAAAATACGGGGGAGCCAATTTAAAACTGAGTTGAGAAGGAATTTCTTCTCCCAGGGGGTTGTGAATCTGTGGAATTCTCTGCCCAAGTAAGCAGTTGAGGCTAGCTCATTGAATGTATTCAAATCACAGATAGATAGATTTTTAACCAATAAGGGAATTAAGGGTTATGGGGAGCGGGCGGGTAAGTGGAGCTGAGTCCATGGCCTGATCAGCCATGATCTTGTTGAATGGCGGAGCAGGCTCGAGGGGCTAGATGGCCTACTCCTGTTCCTAATTCTTATGTTCTTATGACTCCAAAAGCAAGCACTCTACGCAGAGCTTCAACACGGAAAGCGAGCCCCAGGTGGGCAGAGGAAACGCTTCAAGGAAACCCTCAAAGCCTCCTTGACAAAGTGCAACACCCCCACCGACACCTCGGAATCCCTGGCCCACGACCGCCCTCAGTGTAGGAAAAGCATCTTGGAGCACCTCGAGTCCCGTCGCCGAGAGCATGCAGAAATCAAGCGCAGACAGCGAAAGGAGCAAACCAGACTCCCCACCCACTCTTTCCTTCAACCACTGTCTGCCCCACCTGTAACAGAGACTGTAGGTCCTGCATTGGACTGCTCAGTCACCTGAGAACTCACTTGTAGAGTGGAAGCAAGTCATCCTCGACTCCGAGGGACTGCTTATGATGATGATGGGCTTTGAACATTGACACGTGCTTGCCTCATCCACACTTACAATGCGCAAACCCCTAATGCTCTGCAACAAGAGTCCATGCTCGTATGTTTTGCAGCTTTGGCGGAAGCTCAAACGACTGCCGTACATAGAAACATAGAAAATCGGTGCAGGAGTAGGCCATTTGGCCCTTCGAGCCTGCACCGCCATTGAATAACATCATGGCTGAACATTCCCTCAGTACCCCTTTTCTGCTTTCTCTCCATACCCTTGAACCCCTTAGCCGTAAGGGCCATATCTAACTCCCTCTTGAATATATCCAATGAACTGGCATCAACAACTCTCTGCGGCAGGGAATTCCACAGGTTAACAACTCTCTGAGTGAAGAAGTTTCTCCTCATCTCAGTCCTAAATGGCCTACCCTTTATCCTAAGACTATGTCCCCTGGTTCTGGACTTCCCCAACATCAGTAACATTCTTCCCGTATCTAACCTGTCTAGTCCCCTCAGAATCTTATACGTTTCTATGAGATCCCCTCTCATCCTTCTAAACTCCAGTGAATAAAGGCCCAGTTGATCCAGTCTCTCCTCATATGACAGTCCAGCCATCCCTGGAATCAGTCTGGTGAATCTTCGCTGCACTCCCTCAATAGCAAAAACGTCCTTTCTCAGATTAGAAGACTAAAACTGAACACAGTATTCCGGGTGAGGCCTCACTAAGGCCCTGTACAACTGCAGTAAGACCTCCCTGCTCCTATACTCAAATCCCCTAGCTATGAAGATCAACATGCCATTTGCTTTCTTAACCGCCTGCTGTACCTGCATGCCAACCATCAATGACTGATGAACCATGACACCCAGGTCTCGTTGCACCTCCCCTTTTCCTAATCTGCCGCCATTCAGATAATATTCTGCCTTCGTGTTTTTGCCCCCAAAATGGATAACCTCACATTTATCCACATTATACTGTATCTGCCATGCATTTGCCCACTCACCTAACCTGTCCAAGTTACCCTGCAGCCTCTTAGCATCCTCTTCACAGCTCACACCGCCACCCAGTTTAGTGTCGTCTGCAAACTTGGAGATATTACACTCAATTCCTTCATCTAAATCGTTAATGTATATTGTAAAGAGCTGGGGTCCCAGCACTGAGCCCTGCGGCACTCCACTAGTCACTGCTTGCCATTCTGAAAAGGACCCGTTTATCCCGACTCTCTGCTTCCTGTCTGCCAACCAGTTCTCTATCCACGTCAGTACATTACCCCCAATACCATGCGCTTTGATTTTGCACACCAATCTCTTGTGCAGGACCTTGTCAAAAGCCTTTTGAAAATCCAAATATACCACATCCACTGGTTCTCCCTTGTCAACTCTGCTAGTTACATCCTCAAAAAATTGCAGAAGATTCGTCAAGCATGATTTCCCTTTCATAAATCCATGCTGACTTGGACCACTCCTGTCACTGCTTTCCAAATGCGCTGCTATTTCATCCTTAATGATTGATTCCAACATTTTCCCCACTACTGATGTCAGGCTAACCGGTCTATAATTACCCGTTTTTGCTCTCCCTCCTTTTTTAAAAAGTGGTGTTACATTAGCTACCCTCCAGTCCATAGGAACTGATCCAGAGTCGATAGACTGTTGGAAAATGATCACCAATGCATCCACTATTTCTAGGGCCACTTCCTTAAGTACTCTGGGATGCAGACTATCAGGCCCCGGGGATTTATCGGCCTTTAATCCCATCAATTTCCCTAACACAATTTCCCGCCTAATAAGGATATCCTTCAGTTCCTCCTTCTCACTAGAACACTGAAAAACTCATCCCACTGTCCTGCATTCTCCACATAGTCCTGTGTCTTCCTCTGTTTCAAACAGTTTTCCACTCTTCCCCTAAAAGATGCAGCAGTCTTTTCGTTAACTATCTCTGTGGTGAGCCATTCTTGGAGGCCAGTAGCCAGTTGCTCTTTGTATTACAGTGTGCCTTATTTCTGTAAGTTTGTTGATTTCGTTTTGTATATGCACTGCCACGGACTATGTCGCCACTTTGAGTAATCCATCCTGGTGCTTTAGCAAGACTAATGGGACAATTACTTCTGTAAGTATTTTTAAATTTAGCATTGTATTTAAATAACTGGGTAAGAATTATTTCCTCCTACTCAGGCTTTGCAAGAATTCCTGGAGAGACAGAAGACTGGTAGAATGGCCACTGCCGAGGAAGTGGCCCACCTCTGTGTGTATCTGGCATCTGATGAAGTACGTAGCTAGTCAATGGCGTAAAATGCTGTTCATGATATATAGCAAGCATCTAAAATGCACACCTGAAAATTATAAATTATATAATGTCACAAGAATATGTACAGTGGCTGTGATTTCCCCTTTCAGAACAAATCAGGAAATTACAGTGCTCAGAAAATCATCGGCAGCAGGTCCAAGGTCTCTGCATGCGTATGCAGGTGGAAAATTCCTCCTATTGATTTCTATTTTTTTTTAATTTATTCATTGACGGGATGTGGGCACCGCTGGCATTTATTGCCCTTGAGAAGGTGGTGGTGAGCCGCCTTCTTGAACCGCTGCAGTCCGTGTGGTGAAGGTGCTCCCACAGTGCTGTTAGGGAGGGAGTTCCAGGATTGTGACCCAGCGACGCTGAAGGAACGGCCGATATATTTCCAAGTCGGGATGGTGTGTGACTGGGAGGGGAACGTGGAGGTGGTGGTGTTCCCATGCACCTGCTGCCCTTGTCCTTCTAGGTGGTAGAGGTCGCGGGTTTGGGAGGTGCTGCCGAAGAAACCTTGGCGAGTTGCTGCAGTGCATCTTGTAGATGGTGCACACTGCAGCCACGGTGCGCCGGTGGTGGAGGGAGTGAATGTTTAAGTTGGAGATAGTTACCATTAACGCAGGAGTCTGCCACCATTTGGTCTTTGTGGGCCCCAGTGCACAATGCCCATTTGCACTCTACCATGGGTTTGCAATGCTAACGGATCTTGGCGTTCTTAATTAGGGTTTATCCACCAATGAGGCAGCACCAATAAGAACAGCCCTTTCCAAACTGGTAGCTCCACATGTTCAAACTAGAAATAGGAAGTCTAAGCTCCAAAGGGACTGATTTGTCTGGGCTTTGAGGGTTGGATTGGTTGGACTCATGCTGGACACTCTCTTCCTTCCCTCCCCCCCCACCTTCCATTCCTTTCCCCCGCCCCCCCCTTCCCTTCCAGATTAAAGTTTGGGACGGTTGATGAGCAGTGGCAGACATTTAAGGAGATATTTCATAACTCTCAACAAAAATATATCGCCATGAGAAGGAAAGACTGTAGGAGAAGGGATCACCATCCGTGGCTAACTAAGGAAATAAGGGATGATATCAAATTGAAAACAAGGGTATACAATGTGGACAAGACTAGTGGGAGGCCAGAGGATTGGGAAACTTTTAAAAGCCAGCAAAGAACGACTAAAAAAATTATAAAGAGGGGGAAGATAGATTATGAAAGTAAACTAGCACGAAATATAAAAACAGATAGTAAGAGTTTCTACAGGTACATAAAAAGGAAACAAGTGGCTAAAGTAAATGTTGGTCCCCTGGAGGATGAGACTGGGGAATTAATAATGGAGAACAGGGAAATGGCAGAGACTTTGAACAAATATTTTGTATCGGTCGTCACGGTAGAATACACTAAAAACATCCCAATAGGGGATAATCAAGGGGCTATAGGGAGGGAGGAACTTAATACTATCACTATCACTAATGAAGTAATACTCGGTAAAATAATGGGACTAAAGGCGGACAAGTCCCCTGGACCCGATGCATTACATCCTAGGGTCTTAAAAGAAGTGGCTGCAGAGATAATGGATGCTTTGGTTGTAATCTACCAAAATTCCCTGGATTCTGGGGCAGTCTCAGCGGATTGGAAAACCGCAAATGTAACGCCCCTATTTAAAAAATGAACAGACAAAAAGCAGGAAACTATGGACCAGTTAGCCTAACATCTGTCGTTGGGAAAATGCTGGAGTCTATTATTAAGGAAGCCGTAGCAGGACATTTGGAAAAGCATAATTCAATCAAGCAGAATCAGCATGGTTTTATGAAAGGGAAATCATGTTTGCCACATTCGCTGGAGTTCTTTGAGGATGTAACGAGCAGGGTGGATAAGGGGGAACCAGTGGATGTGGTGTATTTGGATTTCCAAAAGGCATTCAATGAGGTGCCACATAAAATGTTACTGCACAAGTTAAAAGCTCACGGGGTTGGGGGTAATTAGCATGGAGAGAGGATTGGCTAACTAACAGGAAACAGAGAGTCGGGATAAACGGATCATTTCTCGGTTGGCAATCAGTAACTAGTGGGGTGCCGCAGGGATCGGTGCTGGAGCCTCAACTATTTACAACCTATATTAATGACTTGGATAAAGGGACCAAATATAATGTAGCCAAGTCTGCCAATGATACAAAGATGGATGGGAAAGCAAATTGTGAGGAGGACACAAAAAATCTGCAAAGGGATATAGACAGGCTAAGTGAGTGGGCAGACATTTGGCAGATGGAGTATAATGTGGGAAAATGTGAAGTTATCCACTGTGGCAGAAAAATAGAAAAGCAAATTATAATTTAAATGGAGAAAATTTGCAAAGTGCTGCAGTACAGAGGGACCTGGGGGTCCTTGTGCATGAAACACAAAAAGTTAGTATGCAGGTAAAGCAAGTGATCAGGAAGGCAAATGGAATGTTGGCCTTTATTGCAAAGGGAATGGAGTATAAAAGCAGAGAAGTCATGCTACAACTGTACAGGGTATTGGTGAGGCCACATCTGGAGTACTGCGTACAGTTTTGGTCTCCGTATTTAAGGAAGGATATACTTGCATTGGAGGCTGTTCAGAGAAGGTTAACTTGGTTGATTCCAGAGATGAGAGGGTTGACTTATGAAAATAGGTTGAGTAGGTTGGGCCTCTACTCATTGGAGTTCAGAAGAATGAGAGGTGATCTTATCGAAACATATAAGATAATGAGGGGGCTTGACAAGGTGGATGCAGAGAGGATGTTTCCACTCATAGGGGAAACTAAAACTAGGGGACATAGTCTCAGAATAAGGGGTCGTCCATTTAAAACTGAGACGAGGAGGAATTTCTTCTCTCAGAGGGTGGTGAATCTTTGGAATTCTCTGCCCCAGAGAGCTGTGGGGGCTGGGTCATTGAATATATTTAAGGCGGAGATAGACAGATTTTTGAGCGATAAGGGAGTAAAGGGTTATGGGGAGCGGGCGGGGAAGTGGAGCTGAGTCCATGATCGGATCAGCCATGATCTTATTGAATGGTGGAGCAGGCTCGAGGGGCCGAATGGCTGACTCCTGCTCCTATTTCTTATGTTCTTCCCTCTTTCCTTCCTTCCCTCCTTCCTTCCCTCTTTTGATCCTTCTTTCCTTCCTTCCCTATTTCCCTTCTTCTTTCCCTTCTTCCTTCCATCCCTCCTTCCTTTCTTCCTTCCTTCCTTCCTTCCCTCCTTTGATCCTTCTTTCCTTTCTTCCTTCCCTTCTTCCTTCGATCCTTCGATACTTCCTTCTTTCCTTCCTTCCTTCCTTTCTTCCCTCCTTCCTTCCTTCCCTTCTTCCTTCCCTCCTTCCTTCCTTCCCTCCTATTCCCTCCCTCAAAAAGCAGTCTACGCAGCTGAATTGTAATCCTAATTTCTTCCCCCCGCCCCCCCCCCCCCCACCACCACCCAGTCCAAGCTCCCACAAACAGAAAGAAAAAGACTTCCCCACTCTGCCATAGCCCGTTCCGTCTGAAGTCACGCCTGTCCTGTTTACGAGGGCGCCAGGTCCTTATTCATGCGACAGTTGGGTTGCTGCGCTACTTTGCATCATCAGCAAGCATCCTGTGGGTTTTAACTGTTTATTTTGAGGTTTACTTTGACTATAAGCAGAATGTCAGTTCCAAATTGCAAGATGTTTCTCACATTGTTTAATTGTATTTGCAGTCTGCCTATGTGACCGGGAAAGAATTTATCATCGATGGAGGGTGGAGCTTGTGAATATTTTATACACAGGTGGCGGACAATACAAGTCATCGGATCAATTGAGTTGGATCCTGGTTAATCACTGATTAATGTAATTTCAATTATGAATAGATTACTTATCATCATTCTTCAGTTCTGTAAATTTAATGATCAATTTTTTTTTGAATGCAACTCCCATGCACAGCCTCACCCACTAGGACTGGGGATCAGCATATTGTGTAACTACTTGACACAAGTTTGAGTCCCTATTGAAATTCCCAATATGATTCTGTGCCGTAGAAGCATGCATTCGGAAAATCTGAATTATACCGTTCAGATGGAGGCCATTCGGCCCATCGTTCCTGTGCCGGCTCTGTCACTCCCCCCGCTCTTCATAGCTCTGCAAATTCTTCCCCTTCAAATATTTACCCAATTTCCATTTGAAAGTTACTATTGAATCTGCTCCCACCACCCTTTCAGGCAGCGCTTTCCAGGTCACAACAACTCGCTGCGTAAAAACATTCTCCTCGTGTTGCCTCTGGTTACCGACCCTCCTGCCACTAGAAACAGTTTCTCCTTATTTACTCTATCAAAACCCCTCATGATTTTGAACACCTCCATCAAACCTTCCCTTAACCTTCTCTGCTGTAAGGAGAACAACCCTATCTTCTCCAGTCTCTCCACGTCACTGAAGTCCCTCATCCCTGTTAGCATTCTCGTAAATCTCTGCATCCTGTCCAAGGCCTTGATATCCTTCCTAAAGTCTGGTGCTCAGAATTGGCCACAATACTCCACTCCCATCTTTAAGGAGAATTGGAAGATTGTGGCCAGAGCCTCCACAATTTCCACCCTGACTTCCCTCAGTCACCCAGGATGCATCCCACCCGGACCGGGTGACTTTTTTTACTTTGAGCACTCATCATCATCATCATCATCATAGGCAGTCCCTCGAAACCGAGGAAGACTTGCTTTCACTCTAAAAGTGAGTTCTCAGGTGAATGAACAGTCCAACATGGGAATCACAGTCCCTGTCACAGGTGGGACAGACAGTGGTTGAAGGAAAGGGTGGGTGGGACTGGTTTTCCGCACGCTCCTTCCACTGCCTGCGCTTGTTTTCTGCATGCTCTCAGCGACGAGACTCGAGGTGCTGCCAACCTGTTAGTACCTCCTCTTTATCTGTTTTTATCCCATTTTTCTCTTACCTCCTCCTTTACTGTAACATTGGCAGCATCCTCTTCTCTAGTGAAGACAGTTACAAAATATTCACTTAGTCATGCCATGCCCTCTGCCTCCACAAGAAGATCTCCTTTTTGGTCCCTAGTCACCCTTCCTTTGATGGCCCTTTTACTATTTATATGTTTATATTTGAGTTCCTTTTTATGTAATTCACAAATCGATTCTCGTACTCTCTCTTTGACCTTCACTCCCTTTTTCAGTTCTCTGTACTGTCTGTGTTCAGCTTGATTCTTCACTGAATTCTCAATCTGACATTCATCATGGGCTTCCTCTTTCTGTTTCATTTTAATCTCTATCTCTTTCCTCATCCAGGGAGCTCTAGCTTTGGATGCTTTCCTTTCCTCTTTGTGGGAATGTGTCGTTTGTATCCAAACAGTCTCCTCTTTGAAGGCCTCCCATTGCTCTTGACTGTGCTTGCTGACAATCTTTGATTCCAATCCCCCTGGGCCAGATCCCTCAACTCACTGGGATGAGCCCGCCTCCAGCTGAATATTTTCATGTTTGATTGTACCTTGTCCTTTTCCATAACTATTCTAAACCTAATGATGGTGTGCTCACTGTTTCCCCACTGAAACAAACCCCACTTCATTTCACGAAACTAGACCCAGCACTGCTTCCTTTCTCATTGGGCTGAAACACACTGATCAAGAAAGTTCTCTTGTTCACATTTCAGGAATTCCTCCCCCTCTTCGTCCTTTACACTGTTACTATCCCAGTCTGTATTTGGATAATTGAAGTCCTCCATTATCACTACTCTAAAGTTCTTATATCTTTCGGCAATTTTCCTGCACATTTGCTCCTATATCTCCTTTCCACAATGTGATGGCCTGTAGTACACCCAGCAACACCATAGCTCCTCTGTTGTTCCTTCATTGTAACCAAATCGACTCTGTTTTTGAATCCTTAAGTGCACCAACCCTTTCCAGTGCTGGACCTGTATCTTTGCCAACCCAACCCTCCTTCCCTATCTTTCCTGACTACATTGTAGCCAGGACCATTCCTCCCCTTGTTTGAGCCAGGTCGCCGTTATTGCCACTATATCATAATCCTGTGTGGCTACTTGTGTCTGCTGTTCACCAAACTTATTTACCACACTCCATACATTCACGCACATGCACTTCAAACCCGTCTTAGTCTGCCTCGCATTCCTCCCCTCCCCGTCTGACCCACTCTTTATTCTAGAAACATAGAAAATAGGAGCAGTAGTAGGCCATTCGGCCCTTCGAGCCTGCACAGCCATTCAATATGATCATGGCTGATTCTCTATCTCAACACCATATTCCCGCTTTCTCCCCATACCCCTTGATGCCTTTTGTGTCTAGAAATCTATCTATCTCCCTCTTAAATATATTCAGTGACTTGGCCTCCACAGCCTTCTGTGGTAGAGAATTCCACAGGTTCACCTCCCTCTGAGTGAAAAAGTTTCTCCTCATCTCGGTCCTAAATTTCCTACCCCGTATCCTGAGACTGTGACCCCTTGTTCTCGACTTCCCAGCCCCGGGAAACATCCTCCCCGCATCCAGTCTGTCCAACCCTGTCAGAATTTTATACCTTTCAATGAGATCCCCTCTCATTCTTCAAAACTCTAGTGAATACAGGCCTCGTCGACCCAATCTCTCCTCATTCGACAGTCCTGCCATCCCAGGAATCAGTCACTGCACTCCCTCTATGGCAAGTATATCCTTCCTTCGGTAAGGAGACCAAAACTGCGCACAATGCTGTTTGTCTCTCCCAGTGCTCTGTGCACCTTGTATCTCCTCTCCCCCAGCACTAGTTAGCCTCCCCGCGATCACAATGATCGCCAGCTCTGTTGAGGTGCAGCCTGTCCATATTGTACAGGTCCTTCCTGCCCCAGAACTGGTGCCATGCCCCAAGAATCTAAAACCCTCCCTTCTGCAATATTTCCCCTGCCACGCACTAACCTGTGTTAACTTACTGCTCCTATACTCACTATCTGTAACTTTTCCGACCTTCGCCATTGATTCCAACACGGACCCCGACTTCTGGCTGTTTCCCTTCCCCTCGCAAAAAATGTGATTTGTTCATTATTTCTCTACAAAGGAAGTTGTAACCGGACTAAGAGAAAGTGATACAGGATGCAAATAACACCTAATTATAAAATAAATCTGTTTCCAGTTCTGTGTAAAATGTAATTGAAGGACAGTTTGTCAATATATCCATTCTCAGCAGAGATTGAGCAGACTGCGACTGTCTTCTCTGAAGAATAGAAGACGAGGGAGAGCTGATCAAGATTTTTTTTAATTATGAAGGGCTTTGCTAGACTGGAGCTGGGGAAACTGTTTCTGCTTGTGGGCGAATCCAGAACAAGGGGGAATAAATATAAAGTTGAAGTATACATGAGGAAGAAAGGAATAGACAGATACTGGGATAGGGTGGAAGATAGAATGGGAGGAAGCTAACGTGGAGTATAAATAGCAGCATAGACCAGTTGGGCCGAAAGGTCTGTTTCTGTAATGTACATTCGATGTAATATGATGACTGCTCATTGATGGCCAGAAGTGCTTGGGCATCAATCAGAATATGAAGACAAAATCATAACCTGTATGAAAAAAGATGGTGAGACATTCAGTGATATTATCTGAGAGTCAAGTGACTTACCTTGTTCTTAAAAACAGAAAATGCTGTAAATACTCAACAGGTCAGGCAGCATCTGTGGAGAAAGAAACAGAGTTAATGTTTCAGGTCGATGACCTTTCGTCAGAACTGGAAAAAGTTAAGAGATGGAGCAGGTTTTAAGCAAGTTCAGAGGCAGGGAGCGGGCAGGAAAGAATAAAAGGTAAGATAGGGTGGACAATTAAATGACAAAAGGGATGATGGTGCCAGGCAAGCAGGGGTGGTAATGGAACAAGTAAATGGGAATCGCAGACTCATCAACAGCTGCCGTCCGCAAAAATAGGAGCAGAGGTTGTGGTCTGAATTTGTTGGTCCGGGAGGCTGTAAGGTGCATAATTGAAAGATGAGGCGCTGTCCCTCAAGCTTACGTTGAGCAGTGTAGGAGGTCGAGGATGGAGAGATCAGAGTGGGAGTGGAATGGAGAATTAAAGTGACAGGCAATCGGAAGCTCAGGGTCACGCTTGCGGACTGAACGGAGGTGTTCCGCAAAGCGGTCACTCAATCTGCGTTTGGTCTCCCCAATGTAGAGGAGACCACATTGTGAGCAGCGAATACAGTATACTACATTGAAAGAAATAAAAGTAAATCGCTGTTTCACCTGGAAGGAGTGTTTGGGGCCCTGGACAGTGGGAAGGGAGGAGGTAAAAGGGCAGCTGTTGCATTTCCTGTGCTTGCACAGGAAGGTGCCGTGGGAAGGGGAGGGGGTGCGGGGGGGTGACTGAGCAATGGACCCGGGTGTCGCAGAGGGAGCGGTCCTTTCAGAATGCTGAAAGGGGAAGGGAGGGGATGATGTGATTGGTGGTGGCATCACACTGGAGGTGACGGAAATGGCGGAGGATGATCCTTTGAATGTGGTGGCTGGTGGGGTGAAAGGTGAAGACAAGGGGAGCCCTATCGTGGTTCTGGGAGGGAAGAGGAAGGGTGAGAGCAGAAGTGCGGGAAATGGAACAGACATGATCGAGGGCCTTGTCAACCACGGTGGAGGGGAATCTTTGGTTTAGGAAAAAGGAAGACTTGTCGGAAGCTCGAGCATGGAAGATAGCATCTTCAAAACAGAATCGGAGAAACTGGGAGAATGGAATAGAGTCCTTACCCTGTTCCTCAGGTTTCTAATGAAATATGTTGGTGGAACTATCTTCTTAAAGGCTGCACTGCAGATTCCATGCACTTCAGCTACTTGCACCGATTTTACACTGGGATTACGCCAATCATTACTCCAAATGAGCTGACCCAGGAAACTGTAGTGTAATGTTTCTTCAGACCACTGGTGGGTACAAATATTTTTCCATTGGTGTAACAGCAGCACAGATCACTGCAACAAAGTGATACCATCTTTACAGGAAGTGTCATGGGTTATAGTTTAATCTTCAATGACTAGGAGTAATCTGATGGAGTGAATCACGCGCCCTATACCAAACCCGCATGATTTTCATTCCATTGAAATTAATTGATCCACTCTGCCAGATTACTGACAAACCAATGAAGATGAAAAATTACCTGAGGGTTCCCAGTAAATGACTATGGCTAGAACCCCCACTTTTGTGCTTATCGCCTAAAAATGGGCATTATTTCCAGCGTGGGTGGTAAAAAAAGGGTTTTCAGATCGCCAGCTTCTTTGCCCATTCTCAAAACACCTAGTTTACATTTTTTTAAATGGGCGTTACCGTGAGCGATGTCAAATGGGCGGTAGCGTTAAATTTTTCTGACCTTCTGCCATAAAGTGTGGCCGTCCTTAGCAATGGCATGGCAACGCTCGATTCCCGCGATTCAGGAGGTTAAGGGTCATCATGACATGCGCAGAAGAGGAGACAGAGAGAGAGGGAGCTCAGAGGCACTGAAAGTGTGTGTGGCTGTGGTGTGTGCCTGTCTGGCTGTTGTAGCAAAAAGCCTACTAAGCACCAAGAACATAGTTGGCACCGAGTTTTTGTCCAACAAATAAGATATAACATGGAAGGGATGGAGGAGGCCCTGGAGCTGATAGCCAGGAACAGTGGTGGCAGAGGGCTCCCAGTGGTCACCGAGCACGGCACTCCACCCCTAGATTCCGCACCACCACTGCGAATGACAGATGAGAGCAAGGAC
Organism: Pristiophorus japonicus; assembly: GCF_044704955.1. Classification (NCBI taxonomy): domain Eukaryota; kingdom Metazoa; phylum Chordata; class Chondrichthyes; family Pristiophoridae; genus Pristiophorus; species Pristiophorus japonicus. The sequence goes on from NC_091978.1 coordinate 373,886,889, forward strand.
CAAGATCCTGCTTCTATATCGAAGAATGTCGCCCCCTTGGCACGCCCCGCTCCCGTACTCGTGCACCCACTGCATCTGCCTTCATCCTCTCCAATGAGGCATCGCCTGAGGAGCTCCTTGGCCAGGCGCCATGGAGCGAGGAGGGGACGGGATAGAGGTGGGCAGAAGAAAGAGAGGGGGGAAGGAAAGTGAGGTGCATATGCGCAGGTGATGGTTGTGTTATATTTCCATCTGGGTGTATGCAATTTGTTGGGACCACGCTCCTGTTTTGCCTTTGTATTCTGTGTTGCTGGACATGTTGAACATGTGATTTATGTCAATGGTGGAAAAAGTGGGTTGTGGGCAGGGGTTGGATGTTATTGGCTGTGTTAATTATGATTTCAGAACAATGTTGGTATTAAACTTTTGTTATTGAACAGACCTTGTCGCGCATTGTCTTAGATAGCTGGACCGTTACACACTGGCGATTCCTTACCATGAAAGGGTTAAATAACAACTTAACATCAATCACCGTAAACTTTAACTGGCACCAAGGTGATGGGCACTGTTATATATGAATAAAGAGTCTGACTGGATACTGTGAGCTCAAAGTAAAGTGTGACCGTGGTCTTTTATTGCGGGTCTCCAAGTGCCTCTCCAGCCTGTGAGGCCTTCTTAAGTATCTGTGCTCCCAAGGAATTGTGGGATCCCTTGGGACTCCAGGGGATGAGCACTCTGGTGGCAGTACAAGGTATATACAAGTTTACATACATAACAGGCACCATTGATGTCTGAGCTGCACACACACAGCAGTGTTGTCACTCACATCAGTGCTCTTTCAGGCAAATCTTTCCAATATCAGCTCCTCACGTAAGAGTGCGATTTAACAAATGCCAGCCACACCACTGGCGTCTGTCCCGGTTAGTTCCACTTTTTGTGAGCGGACGATATTCTGGGCGATATGTGTGCGAGGTGGTGAAATTGACGGGTGATCTCCATGGCCGCTAGTTTGGGTAAATATTCTCTTTACGACAAAAAACAATGGCCGGGGGTTATTATTGAATCTCGGCGTTAAGTCCGTGAGGAAAGTAACGTTGGGCGATAATATGGGCGTTGAAATTACCCATTCTGCTGATTGCACCCCAAAAAAGTGGCCGGGCGGTAATATTTTTTCTCGCCGTTAAGCACATGGGGAAAATAATATTCGGTGATATGTCTCCTAAAAAAGCCCGTCAGTTTCCATTTTGTGCCAAAATGGGCCCTATCTGGGCGTTATACGTCATTTCAGCGGTTAAGTGGGCGTTAAGCAGGCAAAGAAAGTGGAGGTTCTAGCCCATAGAATTTACAGCACAGAAACAGGCCATTCGACCCAACCAGCTTCTGCTAGTGTTTATGCTCTACACGAGCCTCCTCCCACTTTCAATACATAGTCTATCTCTATAAATTACCAATCGAGATATCCTCCTCCTTTCTCCCACATGTGTTTATCCAGCTTCCCCTTAAATGCACCAACATTATTTACCTCAATCACTCCCTGTGGTAGCGAGTTCCACATTCTTACCGCTCTCTGGTCATTGAAGAGTTTTAGGGCAGATGGTTCTCTGCCAATTTTCTATGCTTGCATCCACAGGAAAAGGTAGCTTCCATAAGCAGACCCCGTGTACCTTATACTCTGAAATGAGCAAATTAACATGTGACATGAAGGAAATGGTCACATGATCAACAACAGTTGCCTATTGCGCAGATCGTGCCGAAAGGTAGACACATATTGTTCATCCTTATTAGGCGGGAAATTGTGTTAGGGAAATTGATGGGATTGAAGGCCGATAAATCCCCGGGGCCTGATAGTCTGCATCCCAGAGTGCTCAAGGAAGTGGCCCTAGAAATAGTGGATGCATTGGTGATCATTTTCCAACAGTCTATCGACTCTGGATCAGTTCCCATGGACTGGAGGGTAGCTAATGTTACACCACTTTTTAAAAAGGGAGGGAGAGAAAACGGGTAATTATAGACTGGTTAGCTTGACATCAGTAGTGGGGAAAATGTTGGAATCGATCATAAAGGATGAAATAGCAGCGCATTTGGAAAGCGGTGACAGGATCGGATCAAGTCAGCATGGATTTATGAAAGGGAAATCATGCTTGACGAATCTTCTGGAATTTTTTGAGGATGTAACTAGCAGAGTGGACAAGGGAGAACCAGTGGATGTGGTGTATTTGGACTTTCAGAAGAGGTCCCACACAAGAGATTGTTGTGCAAAGTCAAAGCACATGGTATTGGGGGTAATGTACTGACGTGGATAGAGAACTGGTTGGCAGACAGGAAGCAGAGAGTTGGGATAAATGGGTCCTTTTCAGAATGGCAGGCAGTGACTAGTGGAGTGCCGCGGGGCTCAGTGCTGGGACCCCAGCTATTTACAATATACATTAACGATTTAGATGAAGGAATAGAGTGTAATATCTCCAAATTTGCAGATGACACTAAACTGGGTGGCGGCGTGAGCTGTGAGGGGGACGCTACGCTAAGAGGCTGCAGGGTGACTTGGACAGGTTAGGTGAGTGGGCAAATGCATGGCAGATGCAGTATAATGTGGATAAATGTGAGATCCATTTTGGGGGCAAAAACACGAAGGCAGAATATTATCTGAATGGCGGCAGACTAGGAAAAGGGGAGGTGCAGCGAGACCTGGGTGTCATGGTACATCAGTCACTGAAAGTGGGCATGCAGGTACAGCAGGCGGCGATGAAGGCAAATGGTATGTTGGCCTTCATAGCTAGGGCATTTGAATATAGAAGCAGGGAGGTCTTATTGCAGTTGTACAGGGCCTTAGTGAGGCCTCACCTGGAATATTGTGTTCAGTTTTGGTCTCCTAGTCTGAGGAAGGATGTTCTTGCTATTGAGGGAGTGCAGCGAAGGTTCACCAGACTGATTCCAGGGATGGCTGGGCTGTCATATGAGGAGAGACTGGATCGACTGGGCCTTTATTCACTGGAGTTCAGAAGGATGAGAGGGGATCTCATAGAAACGTATAAGATTCTGACGGGACTGGACAGGTTAGATGCGGGAAGAATGTTCCTGATGTTGGGGAAGTCCAGAACCAGGAGACATAGTCTAAGGATAAGGGGTAGGCCATTTAGGACTGAGATGAGGAGAAACTTCTTCACTCAGATGGTTGTTAATCTGTGGAATTCCCTGCCGCAGAGAGTTGTTGATGCCAGTTCACTGGATATATTCAAGAGGGAGTTAGATATGGCTCTTATGGTTAAGGGGATCAAGGGGTATGGAGAGAAAGCAGGAAAGGGGTACTGAATGAATGATCAGCCATGATCATATTGAATGGCGGTGCAGGCTCGAAGGGCCGAATGGCCTACTCCTGCACCTATTTTCTATGTTTCTATGTTCTATTACCTTGTAGTCTCTGCAGGTTCTGACTGTGCCATCGCTTTTCAACACCGGAACAATTGGACTGGCCCACTCGTTGAACTCGACTGGCGATATGATTCCTTTGCGTTGGAGTCTGTCCAGTTCGATCTCGACTTTCTCCCTCATCATGTACAGAACCGCCTGAGCCTCTTGATGGATGGGCCGTGCATCGGGGCCTGGATGAATCTGTACCTTGGTGCCTGTGAAGTTGCCGATGCCTGGTTTGAATAGCGAGGGAAATTTGCTCAGCACTTGAGCACACGAGGCGTCATCCACTGAAGACAGTGCTTTGATGTCGTTTCAATTCCATCTAATCTTTTCTAGCCGAACAGTGTTGGGCCATTGCCTGGAACAATCCACAATGATAGGTCATGCACAGCTCCATCATACGATACCTTCACTGCCGCACTTCCAATGACTGGTATGAGCTCTTTGGTGTAGGTACGGAACTTTGCATTAATCGGGCTCAGTTTGGGCCTTTGTGCTTTATTGCCCCACAGTTTCTCGATTATTGACTGACTCACACCCGTGTCCAACTCCATGGATACTGGAACTCCATTTAATTTGACTTTCAGCATTATAGGAGGGCTCTTGGTGGTGAAGGTGTGTACCCCATACTCTTCTTCCTCAGGTTGAGTTGCCTGTGCTGCGTGATCTGCGCCGGATCGATCATCCTCTGCCACGTGGTATGTCGCAGCACACTTGCACATTCGCTGGAGGTGCCCCAGCATTGTGCAGCCTTTGCACACGTAGTGCTTGAATCGACATTGATGGGCCCGATGATTACCCCAGCAGCGTCAACGCGGTGCTAATGGATTCACATTCACCCCCGATAGCGGACTCTGAGTTACCACAGGTCTTGCAGCCGCAGACGTATAGGCCCTGCCATATGCAGTTCGGCCTGCTAGCGACGTCATTTTATGCGCTGTACTTGCCGGTGAGCTTCGATGTTGAGAAGATATCTGTTTGGTGTTATCGCCCGTGGCCATGCATACCTGGGCGATTGCGATGGCCCTGCTCAGGTCTAGGGTTTTGGCAGCCAGAAGCTTTCGAAGAATGACCTTGTGGCTGATGCCCAGCACGAAAAAATCCCGCAGCATTTGCCCCAACGCAGCTCCAAATCGCAAGGTTCCGCGAGGCGTTTCAGGTCTACACCATAATCCACCAGGTCCTGGCCCCTGGAGCGCTGGTGCGTGTAAAAATGATATCTGGCCATGAGGATACTCTCCTTTGGCTTGAGGTGGTCCCGAACCAGCATGCCCACAATTCTGTATATTCCTTCTCCGTTGGTTTTGTCGATGCGAGCAGATTCTTGATGAGGCTGTATATTATAGGCCCATAGACGGTGAGGAGAACCGCCCTGTGCTTGGCCGCGTTAGTGTCTCCTTCCAGCTCGTTGGCCACGAAGTACTTGTCGAGACGCTCGACAAAGGCTTCCCAATCATCACCCTCTACGAATCTCTCTAATATTCCAACGACAGCCATGGTTGCATGAAGGTTCATATTCTGTTACTCATCGCCAGTTGTTGTGTATAGAAGAACTCCATGAGGCTGGGGTACTGTGAGCTAAACTTAGTGTGACCTTAGTCTTCTTTATTACAACTCCGGAGTGCCTAAACAACATGGCAGTCAACCTTTTATACTGGCCCTGCACATGTGTGCAGGTGACCATTAGGACTCCAACAGTTGCACCCTCTGGTGTCAAGTGTTACATAGTTACACAAAGAAACTCATTTAAGAATGCAGCTAACTGACGTCCATTTGTAAGTTTACAATATTTTGGCTCATTTTAAAGCTCAGATGAAAAATATATAACCCAGAAATGTCTCCCGTTTGAGCAATGATGAATCTCTGCTGCTGTCAGTAGTCACAGAAGGTGAACATATATCACAACAATCACTCACTTCTGCCACAGTTGACATTGGTACCAGACATATCACTGGCAGACTGGGCCATCACCTGCAAGCGAGCTGGGTCCAGGCCCAGTGGATATGAACATATATAACAACATAAGAATTAGGAGCAGGAGACGGCCATTCGCCCCCTCGAGCCTGCTCCGCCATTCAATTAGACCATGGCTGATCTTCGACCTCAACTCCACTTTGCTGCCCGATCCCCATATCCCTCAATTCCCTTAATATCAAAAAATCTATCGATCTCTGTCTTGAATATACTCAGCGACTGAGCCTCCACAGCCCTCTGGGGTAGAAAATTCCAAAGATTCACCGCCCTCTGAGTGAAGAAGTTTCTCCTCATCTCAGTCCTAAATGGACGACCCCTTATTCTGAGACTGTGACCCCTGGTTCTAGACTCCCCAGCCCGGGGGAAACACCCTTCCTGCATCTACCCTGTCAAACCCTGTAAGAATTTTGTATGTTTCAATGAGATCACCTCTCATTCTTCTAAATTCTGGAGAATATCGGCCTAGTCTGCTCAATCTCTCCTCATAGGACAATCCCCCCATCCCAGGAATCAGTCTGGTGAACCTTCGTTGCACTCCCTCTATGGCAAGTATATCCTTCCTTAGGTAAGGAGACCAACACTGTACACAATACTCCAGGTGTGGTCTCACCAGGGCCCGATATAATTGCAGTAACACGTCTTTACTCTTATACTCAAATCCTCTTGTAATAAAGGCCAATATACAATTTTCTTTCTTAATCACTTGCTATACCTGCATGTTAACTTTCAGTGATTGGTGCACAAGGACACCCAGGTCCCTCTGAACACCAACATTTCCCAGTCTCTCACCATTTAAAAAATACTCTGCTTTTCTATTTTTCCTACCAAAGTGGATAACTTCACATTTCTCCACATTATATTCCATTTACATGTTCTTGCCCACTCACTTAGCCTGTCTATATCCCCTTGAAGTATCTTTGCATCTTCCTCACAACTTACATTCCCACCTAGCTTTGTATCATTAGCAAACTTGGATATATTATATTTGGTCCCCTCATCCAAATCATTGATACAGATTGTGAATAACTGGGGCCCCAGCACCGATCCTTGCGGTACTCCACCAGTTACAGTCTGCCAACCCAAAAATTACCGGTTTATTCCTACTCTCTGTCTGTTAACCAATCTTCAATCCATGCTGGTATATTATCTCCAATCTCATGAGCCTAATTTTGTTAAATAACCTCTTGTGTGGCACCTTATCGAATGCCTTCTGAAAATCCAAATACACCACATCTATTGGTTCCCCCTGATCTATTCTACTGTTACTACCTCAAAAAACTCTATAACAAATTTGTTAAACATGATTTCCCTTTCATAAATGCTGATGAAGCAGTGCATCTGGCTCATTCATTGACTGGAATGAAGGGCAGTTAGGCTATCTGTGGAACGTTTCCCAATAACGAGTCAAGGCCTACATGAACAAAACTCGTATGGAGCATAAATTACCGGTCCCAGCTGGAGTGTTGTGTCCAATTCTGGGCAGCCGCTTTAAGGAGGACCCGTTTCTTCGGCGACACCCTGATCCACTATTTCATCACTCCCAACACCCGCTCCCCTTCCCAGGCTCTGTACTTGCTTATAAACTGTTAAATCTTCTCCCAGTTCTGATGAAAGGTCAGCTGCCTGAAGCATTGACTCTGCAAAGCCATGTTTCACAAATGTTATTTAGGGTTGTTGAATCTTGAAAGCCCACAAACAGATGACACTAAGATTAGTGGGAAAGCGGGTTGTGCAGAGGACACAGAGAGGCTGCAAAGAGATTTAGATAGGTTAAGCGAATGGGGTAAGGTTTGGCAGATGGAATACAATGTTGGAAAGTGTGAGGTCATCCACCTTGGGGGAAAAAAACAGTAAAAGGGAATATTATTTGAATGGGGAGAAATTACAACATGCTGCGGTGCAGAGGGACCTGGGGGTCCTTGTGCATGAAACTCTTTTAGAGTCTACCTGCAAAACATAAACATTAAACTGTGCCACCCGACCTGGGTGAATCCCAAAAAGTTAGTTTGCAGGTGCAGCAGGCAATCAGGAAGGCGAATGGAATGTTAGCCTTCATTGTGAGAGGGATGGAGTACAAAAGCAGGGAGGTCCTGCTGCAACTGTACAGGGTATTGGTAAGGCCGCACCTGGAGTACTGCATGCAGTTTTGGTCACCTTACTTAAGGAAGGATACACTAGCTTTGGAGGGGGTACAGAGACGATTCACTAGGCTGATTCCGGAGATGAGGGGGTTACCTTATGATGATAGATTGAGTAGACTGGGTCTTTGCTTGGAGTTCAGAAGGATGAGGGGTGATCTTATAGAAACATTTAAAATCATGAAAGGGATAGACAAGATAGAGGCAGAGAGGTTGGTTCCACTGGTAGGGGAGACTAGAACTAGGGGGCACAGCCTCAAAATACGGGGGAGTTGAGAAGGAATTTCTTCTCCCAGAGGGTTGTGAATCTGTGGAATTCTCTGCCCAAGGAAGCAGTTGAGGCTAGCTCATTGAATGTATTCAAGTCACAGATAGATAGATTTTTAACCAATAAGGGAATTAAGGGTTATGGGGAGAGGGCGGGTAAGTGGAGCTGAGTCCACGGCCAGATCAGCCATGATCTTATTGAATGGCGGAGCAGGCTCAAGGGGCTAGATGGCCTAATCCCGTTCCTAATTCTTATGTTCTTATGTAAACCATTAACAATAGCGTCAGGCTTTGGGAGTTAAACGCATCTTGACTTTCATCTCCGGAAGATTCTTCTGCAGAGGATGAACTAATATCAAGAATGAAGAGCTCGTTGATGGAAAGCTGTTCCTGTGTGCCCAAAGTTTCTGGAAGGAAAGTGACTGCTCATTTTTTCTGAAAAGCTCAATGTTGTAGATTCATGAAAGAAAAGGGTAACGCGAATTCTGAGCTCGGAGCTTCTCCACTGGTTCCACGATTTAAAGGTTTGCAGATAAATTTTAACCTTCGTCTCACCCAGCTTTTATTACCAAGTCACTAGCCACATACACGCCACGATTGGCGGTCTTTCAATAAAAGGTTATTGATTTGCAGAGATTAAAATTATCTCAGCTACTCACAGTAGGAACAATAAAAATACAATTTGGGCTAGAAATTTGTGGCCTTCGTGCCACTACGTAAAACATTAGCTGCTGCTCTTTTACCAACTGTTGGCAGTTCCTGTGGCAGCCACATGTTTTCCTTTACCTTTACGCTAACAGTTACTGGCAGCGCCATCTCAAACAAAATGGCAGCGTTATGATGTAAATCGCGAACTTCGACTCTCTTGCTGAATTCAGCGCTGGGTCCTAAGCACACCAGGTTAACCCAGTGTGCAAGCAGGCTGACAGTGGCAATCTCTGCACCTTTTAACGGAACACACACATCGGTCAGGTCAGTTTGGATTTAAGGATTTGGACTTTTTTAAAATTTAATTGAAGTGGTGGCTTGCTGCAATAGATGTGAAAAGATTTTTGCATGTAGGGAGTGCAGCTGAATGCTTGCAAGGGCTTGGATGGTAAATGAAGGCCCCTGAGAATACAGAAAATGCTGCAAATACTCAACAGGTCATGCAACATCTGTGGAGAGAAAAACAGAGTTCACATCTCAGATCGAGATGCTGAATATTTGCAGCATTTTATGCTGTCATTTCAAATTTACAGCATCCGCTCGCAGAGGGAAGAGGAAGACACAGAAGAGGAGGAAGCAGAAGAGAAGGAATCAGGAAGGATGCATCCCAGACAGCCCCTTTCTGGGATATCCGGGATGGAGTCATCCGCCTATGGTCCCAATGACCACAACCGTAATTCCCCATTCACCATCAGTCCCACTCCTTCCCTTTCCTCTGTTACTGACCATCACAGCGTCCTCTCGGCCATGATGCTGAACCAAAAGCCACCACAAAACAGACTTTCCAATCCACCAGTATACGACTATCCATCTAATGTGACATCAGGAAATCAGCTCATCCCCCGTATGCATTCCCTCAGTGACTGTCTTGTGTGGGCCTTTGCCTATCCTACTGATATCACGCAGTGCTACCCCAGGGCCTGCAACAAGGCAGGTGGGAGGCTGCTGACTTTCAGTAGGGGACACTGCAGATGGCCTTGCTGGTCGACCTTGAGGTGCTGGTGGCTGGGATCATCTTCCTGTACTTCTTCACTCTCCTCTCCCCTCTCTTGGTCACCCCCGGGCTGGGCAGGCTGCATTTCCTGGGAGTGTGAAATGAGGAAGGCACAAGGGTGGAGTTGTGGGGATGGGAGGGCGGAAAAGCGTGAAACGCGTCCCAGAATGAGGATAATGTACTAAGGTGCCGGCATCGTGTATCCCTTCAGCCCCGCTGTTGACCCCAGCCTCAGCCATGATCCTGCCATAATAGTCCGCACCATCTCCTCCAACGGGGTGGGGTGAGGCTCGGAATGGGAGATGTGCCTCGTGATTGGTGCGGATTGTTGGTAGGTGAATGATCGGGGGTGGGGTCATACATTGAGCAGTGTGGGGGGCTGGTGGTGCAGTTGGTAGGAGACGGCTTTTGAAGATGCATTCACTGACTCTGAGCAGTGGTCTGAGGTCACGGAGTTTCTTTGGGCACTGGAGCCGGGTGGTGGGGGAGCGACACTGCTGTCGGTGACAGCCTCAGTGATGTCCCACATCCTTCTTTCTGGAGAGCCTCCTGCCCCTGGGGGTAGAGGGCCTGTCTTGCAGTGTTGGCCCCCTGCACAAAGCTGGAGTGTTGCATGCGAGACCCTGGGTGCCCCTCCCTGGTTTGCTGGGCCATTTGTGTTAGTGCCGGGGCAGTTTTTCCATTTGTTATGGTTAGGAAGGGAATTCAGGTTTAAGTTTGGAATATTCACATTTGGCATTTCTTTTTAATGTTAAATATTTTTTTAAAAGGCAGAAAGGGCTGAAATGTGCATTGTCTCACTTCATTTTAATTGGATTTGCTTCAGCGGACCCTTCCATTCTCAGGCTTCTTCATTGCCCACAATTCCTCGCGAACTCCAACTGCCTCGATTCCAGAGACTCCCAGGCCCCTCCCTCTCCCGCCCCTTCCCTCCAGCTCTCCCCCTCATGCCCACGGCCCTCCCTCTCCCACCCCTCCCTCTTCCCCCCTCATCCTCGCACCCCTCCTGCCCACACCCCACCCCCTCCCGCCCCATCCTCGCACCCTTCCCACCCACAACCCACCCCTCCCCCTCACACACTCCCGCCCATGCCCTTCCCCCTCACACCCCACCGCCCGCTCCCACCCACGCCCCTCCCGCCGACGCCCCCTCCCCTCCCTCACACCCCTCCTGCCCACGCCGCTCCCCATCATCGTCCAGCTGGGTGGGACTGCACTCGCCTGGCTCCACTGTTACCTATCCAGTCACAGCCGCTGTGCAATCATTGGCCAGACACTAATAGTTCTGTGAACTTTACATAAATTGCTTATTTGTATACTCTCCATGTAAGAATGTTAAAAATGATTGGATGGAAAATCATAGGGAGCCAACCTGCCACTCACGGAGAATGCCCACGACACTTCACATCAGAACCACTCATTTATAAAACTTACCCTAAAACCTTTATGGTTTAGCCAGATTATCGGTTTTCAGTGATGTTGATTGTGGTGTAAATATTGGACCCAGGACAGCGGGGAGAACTCCAATAGCGCCGTGGGATCTTTTACAGTATAGACTTAGCCATGTTTTTATCCCCGTTAACTACTGGAGAAAAGAATTGGATTTGGAACACAAGGAGGGTGGTTTAATAATTATGGCACTTGCTTTCAAGGTTTAATCTCACTTCCGACAGTTAGGGACAAAACAGGTGGTCTACGTCTGGCATGTTACACAAGGATATGAAAGGGGGATGGGTATCCATTGCTTAGTCAGTTTCCAAAAGTGACAATGTAAGTGACTGCAGGACAGAACTATATGGGATGAACCTCCCCAAGTTACACTCGAGGATCTGACAGTGAACCAGGTCAATCATCAAGCCTTTCCTGTCCAACAGAGAATTGGATAAATACTTTAAAAGGGGAGACATTCACAGGGCTATGGGGCTAATTAGCTCTTTCTGAAAGTGGGCACAGGCACGATGGGCTGAAAAGCTGCATCATTCAATACTGGTTCAGGTAACTGATCCCTAAATCTTCTGCAGGGGGTCCATTGCCAAGCAGATCATTTTGGAACCAGCTCGATCCCAAGAAAACCCTGCTTATCTTCACCCCCGAGGTGGACTGTCGATGATTAACGAGCATGGCAGACAGTACTACCAGGAATTCCCCACAGGCGGCAATGGGAACGCCAGAGATGAGGAATTTCTTCTCAGGATCGTGAATCTTTGGAATTCTCTGCCCCAGAGAGCTGTGGAGGCTGGGTCATTGAATATATTTAAGGTGGAGATAGACGGATTTTTGAACGATAAGGGAGTAAAGGGTTATGGGGAGCGGGCAGGGAAGTGGAGCTGAGTCCATGATCAGATCAGCCATTGGAACCGGTTCTGGGGGAGGTGGGACCAGTACAAACCGGCCGGTCTGCACCTGGGCAGGAACGGAACCAATGTCCTAGGGGGAGTGTTTGCTAGTGCTGTTGGGGAGGAGTTAAACTAATATTGCAGGGAGACAGAGGGAAACAAAAAGGAGACAAAAGCAAAAGACAGAAAGGAGATGAGGAAAAGTGGAGGGCAGAGAAACCCAAGGCAAAGAACAAAAAGGGCCACTATACAGCAAAATTCTAAAAGGACAAAGGGTGTTAAAAAAACAAGCCTGAAGGCTTTGTGTCTTAATGCAAGGAGTATCCGTAATAAGGTGGATGAACTGTACAAATAGATGTTAACAGATATGATGTGATTGGGATTACAGAGATGTGGGCTCCAGGATGATCAGGGCTGGGAACTCAACATCCAGGGGTATTCAACATTCAGGAAGGATAGAATAAAAGGAAAAGGAGGTGGGGTAGCATTGCTGGTTAAAGAGGACATTAATGCAATAGTTAGGAAGGACATTAGCTTGGATGATGTGGAATCTATATGGGTAGAGCTGCAGAACACCAAAGGGCAAAAAACATTAGTGGGAGTTGTGTACAGACCTCCAAACAGTAGTAGTGATGTTGGGAAGGGCATCAAACAGGAAATTAGGGGTGCATGCAATTAGGGTGCAGCAGTTATAATGGGTGACTTTAATATGCACATAGATTGGGCTAACCAAACTGAAAGCAATACGGTGGAGGAGGATTTCCTGGAGTGCATAAGGGGTGGTTTTCTAGACCAATATGTCGAGGAACCAATTAGGGGGGGGAGACCATCTTAGACTGGGTGTTGTGTAATGAGAGAGAATTAATTAGCAATCTCATTGTGCGAGGCCCCTTGGGGAAGAGTGACCATAATATGGTGGAATTCTGCATTAAGATGGAGAATGAAACAGTTAATTCAGAGACCATGGTCCAGAACTTAAAGGGTAACTTTGAAGGTATGAGGCGTAAATTGGCTAGGATAGATTGGCGAATGATACTTAAGGGGTTGACTGTGGATGGACAATGGCAGACATTTAGAGACCGCATGGATGAACTACAACAATTGTACATTCCTGTCTGGCGTAAAAATAAAAAAGGGAAGGTGGCTCAACCGTGGCTATCAAGGGAAATCAGGGATAGTATTAAAGCCAAGGAAGTGGCATACAAATTGTCCAGAAATAGCAGCGAACCGGGGGACTGGGAGAAATTTAGAACTCAGCAGAGGAGAACAAAGGGTTTGATTAGGGCAGGGAAAATGGAGTACGAGAAGAAGCTTGCAGGGAACATTAAGACGGATTGCAAGTTTCTATAGATATGTAAAGAAAAAAAGGTTAGTAAAGACAAACGTAGGTCCCCTGCAGTCAGAATCAGGGGAAGTCATAACGGGGAACAAAGAAATGGCAGACCAATTGAACAAGTACTTTGGTTCAGTATTCACTAAGGAGGACACAAACAACCTTCCGGATATAAAAGGGGTCAGAGGGTCCAGTAAGGAGGAGGAACTGAGGGAAATCTTTATTAGTCAGGAAATTGTGTTGGGGAAATTGATGGGATTGAAGGCCGATAAATCCCCAGGGCCTGATGGACTGCATCCCAGAGTACTTAAGGAGGTGGCCTTGGAAATAGCGGATGCATTGACAGTCATTTTCCAACATTCCATAGACTCTGGATCAGTTCCTATGGAGTGGAGGGTAGCCAATGTAACCCCACTTTTTAAAAAAGGAGGGAGAGGAAAAACAGGGAATTATAGACCGGTCAGCCTGACATTGGTAGTGGGTAAAATGATGGAATCAATTATTAAGGATGTCATAGCAGCGCATTTGGAAAGAGGTGACATGATAGGTCCAAGTCAGCATGGATTTGTGAAAGGGAAATCATGCTTGACAAATCTTCTGGAATTTTTTGAGGATGTTTCCAGTAGAGTGGACAAGGGAGAACCAGTTGATGTGGTATATTTGGACTTTCAGAAGGCTTTCGACAAGGTCCCACACAAGAGATTAATGTGCAAAGTTAAAGCACATGGGATTGGGGGTAGTGTGCTGACATGGATTGAGAACTGGTTGTCAGACAGGAAGCAAAGAGTAGGAGTAAATGGATACTTTTCAGAATGGCAGGCAGTGACGTGGGGTACCGCAAGGTTCTGTGCTGGGGCCCCAGCTGTTTACACTGTACATTAATGATTTAGACGAGGGGATTAAATGTAGTATCTCCAAATTTGCGGATGACACTAAGTTGGGTGGCAGTGTGAGCTGCGAGGATGCTGTGAGGTTGCAGAGCGACTTGGATAGGTTAGGAGAGTGGGCAAATGCATGGCAGATGAAGTATAATGTGGATAAATGTGAGGTTTATGAGAGACAGACTATTATCTGAATGGTGACAGATTAGGAAAAGGGGAGGTGCAACGAGACCTGGGTGTCATGGTACATCAGTGATTAAAGGTTGGCATGCAGGTGCAGCAGGTGGTTAAGAAAGCAAATGGCATGTTGGCCTTCATAGCGAGGGGATTTGAGTACAGGGGCAGGGAGGTGTTGCTACAGTTGTACAGGGCCTTGGTGAGGCCACACCTGGAGTATTGTGTACGGTTTTGGTCTCCTAACTTGAGGAAGGACATTCTTGCTATTGAGGGAGTGCAGCGAAGGTTCACCAGACTGATTCCCGGGATGGCGGGACTGACCTATCAAGAAAGACTGGATCAACTGGGCTTGTATTCACTGGAGTTAAGAATGAGAGGGGACCTCATAGAAACGTTTAAAATTCTGACGGGTTTAGACAGGTTAGATGCAGGAAGAATGTTCCCAATGTTGGGGAAGTCCAGAATCAGGGGTCACAGTCTAAGGATAAGGGGTAAGCCATTTAGGACCGAGATGAGGAGAAACTTCTTCACCCAGAGAGTGGTGAACCTGTGGAATTCTCTACCACGGAAAGTTGTTGAGGCCAATTCACTAAATATATTCAAAAAGGAGTTAGATGTAGTCCTTACTACTAGGGGGATCAAGGGGTATGGCGAGAAAGCAGGAATGGGGTACTGAAGTTGCATGTTCAGCCATGAACTCATTGAATGGTGGTGCAGGCTCGAGGGGCCGAATGGCCTACTCCTGCATCTATTTCTTATGTCCACCCATGGCCAGGACCTGTGGCTGCACCAGAGACAGAGCTTCAGCAGCTGCTGCTTTCAACCAAGTCACTGTACGCACTGAGCCTTGGCTCCACAAGGACATGTTCTCAAACTTCAGCTTCTCGGCAACACCTCCCACAAGCAGTCATCCCAAATCTCAACTTCAAATTAGCTGCATGATGAATGTCTGCTTTCGCAGCTTGATGGGAGGACCTTGCAGGGCAGCTTGCAAAGCACCATCCACCTTGCGACATCCTGCTTCAGTGGCACATACCAGGCTAACCCAGAACCCACTACAGAATCGAGACCCTCATGGAGGTGCTTTTCCTGTGAGGCTGACTCCCCCTCTCCTGAGGGAGTGGTGGGAAGGCCACCCCCCCCCCCCCCCACAGGCAAGCTTCTCCCCCCTTTTGGCACAGATCTGTATTATCGCTCGGTCTTGGATGGACAAGAGAAGCCCATCCACTCCACACTATAAAAAAGGAGAATTGTTTGAACACATCTCGTGCCACAAGCTTAGCCTGCAGAGGCTTTGCCGCCATTCAAGCTGGATCGAAGTGTCCGTTAACCATTCGGAGCACCCTCCCAATGGACTATATCTAGGCCAAGATTGGCATTCTCAAAAATTTCCTGTCATCAATGTGAACCAACAATTGGGACAGATATCACCTTGCATCTTCCAGTCAATAGCACAGATCAGCCGAGATTTTCAAAGCTACATGTATTGCACTAAGAATGAACACTGATAATGCAATTTAACAAAGTATTTGAGCAGCAGTTAATTTTTATTTAATTGATTCACTAGACAGTAGTTACAGAATGTAAAACCAGTGACATTTTCCTGAATTAAACTCCAATATATCAATTAAAAATGCTTGAATTGGTTTTGAAGGGCAGATTGGCAATAATAAAACGTGCGTGATATCTAGTTCATGCACTGCCTTCGTGCAAACTTTAAGACTTAACGCTGTATTTTTCAATCACGGCTTCTGTGATCGTTTCATCGGCATCTATTTTGGCTTTAACTTTCTTCCCCACCAGCTTAAAGATGTTGTCTGGCTCAACACCTTTGGGTTCTGCCACCTTCACAGTCATCATATCCAGAGTCAGTACAGTTCCTGCTGGAATAGTAACCTTGGCTACTATCGATTTGCCCAGCTGTGAAGATAAAAGAGGATAAATCAACATTTTATCCGCTATAAGGCAGCGTGCAGTGTGTATGTTGCACACTCCCTACACGCAATACTAACGGAAGTCATTTATAGTTCCGAGGGAAGACAGCAGATGGAACACTCAAGTACTGCCACTAATTTCTGGTCATTTTCACCAAGTCATGTGTTAGTGGATGAGCCCACCCCTGGAATTGCTCATCTTTCATCTATACGACCACACGTCATAAAGATAAAATCAAACCGAAAATAAAATGCTTTAGAACACCGTCTAAACTTTATTTTCTGCAAAATCCATCGTTCCTAGTATTGGCACAGCAAGACATCAAGCGAGCTTTGAAACTTGTTTGGGCTTGATTTTATTGCCCGACACTCTACACGAACTGCCCCGTGAGCACGTTACCTTGTTGTGGCAGGCCAGCTCGGAAGGCAACATGTGTTTGACGGCAGATCCGAAGGCCTGCTCCACAATGCGGATTGAGCGCACTAGTTCCCGCAGCTCGTCGGGCTCCAGGGAAGCTTGGTGGTCGTTGCCCTTCCAGGTCTTGTCCAAGGTCACGTGACGCTCCACAACTTTCGCTCCCATGGCGACGGCTGCTATGCTGATAGCAATTCCAGTTTCATGTCCAGAGTATCCAATAGGAATGTCTGGAAATTCTTTCTTGTATTCCTGGAAGCAGGGAGAAAAATAAAAAGCTTACATCCATCTGCAGGGCATGGATACGATCTTATTTAACTTTGGCAAACTACATCTGGTTAAAGACAACAGCAACATTTTACCAATCCCCAATTCAATTTCAAGCCCCAGTCCAGAGACTTGAGCAGCAAAACCTAGGCTGACACACCAGGGCGGTACCGAGGGAGCGCCGCACTGTCGGAGGGGCGGCACAGAGGGAGCGCCGCACTGTCGGAGGGGCGGCACAGAGGGAGCGCCGCACTGTCGGAGGGGCGGCACAGAGGGAGCGCCGCACTGTCGGAGGGCCGCACTGTCGGAGGGGCGGCACAGAGGGAGCGCCGCACTGTCGGAGGGGCAGTACTGAGGGAGTGCCGCACTGTCGGAGGGGCAGTACTGAGGGAGTGCTGCACTGTCGGAGGGGCAGTACTGAGGGAGCGCTGCACTGACGGAGGGGCAGTACTGAGGGAGCCCTGCACTGTCGGAGGGGCAGCACTGAGGGAGAGCTGCACTGACGGAGGGGCAGTACTGAGGGAGCGCCACACTGACGGAGGGGCAGTACTGAGGGAGCGCCGCACTGACGGAGGGGCAGTACTGAGGGAGCGCTGCACTGACGGAGGGGCAGTACTGAGGGAGTGCTGCACTGACGGAGGGGCAGTACTGAGGGAGTGCTGCACTGTCGGAGGGGCAGTACTGAGGGAGTGCCGCACTGTCGGAGGGGCAGTACTGAGGGAGCGCCGCACTGTCGGAGGGGCAGTACTGAGGGAGCGCCGCACTGTCGGAGGGGCCGTCCTTCGGATGAGACGTTAAACCGAGGCCCCGTCTGCTCTCAGGTGGATGTAAAAGATCCCATGGCACTATTTCAAAGAGCAGGGGAGTTATCCCCGGTGTCCTGGGGCCAATATTTATCCCTCAATCAACATCACAAAAATAGATTATCTGGTCATTGTCACGTTGCTGTTTGTAGAAGTTTGCTTCCCGCATATTGGCTGCTGCACTTCCTACATTACAACAGTGATTAAACTTCAAAAAGCAATTAATTTGCTGGAAAGCACTTTGGGACGTCTGGTGCTCATTAAAGGCGCTATAGAAATGCAAGTCTTTCTTTTAATCATCAGAAATGTTATTTGCATGGAGCAAAAATGTCTTGTAATATCCTCCACAGCCACTGGGTGTTCCCCAGGGGTCAGTTCTAGGACCACTGCTTTTCTTAATATACATTAATGACTTGGACTTGGGTGTACAGGGCACAATTTCAAAATGTGCAGATGACAAAAAACTTGGAAGTATAGTGAACAGTGAGGAGGATAGGGATATACTTCAAGGAGGACAGACAGGCTGGTGGAATGGGCAGACAGGTGGCAGATGAAATTTAACACAAAAGTGTGAAATTATATATTTGGTAGAAAGAATGAGGAGAGGACATATAAACTAAAGGGTACAATCCTAAAGGGGGGCAGGGACAGAGAGACCCGGGGGTATATGGGCACAAATCGCTGAAGGTGGCAGAGTAGGTTGAGAAACCAGTTAAAAAATCTTACGGGATCCTGGACTTCATGAATAGAGGCATAGAGTACAAAAGCAAGGAAGTTATGATGAACCCGTAGAAAACACTGGTTCGGTCTCAACTGGAGTATTGTGTCCAATTCTGGACACCACACTTTAGGAAGGATGTGAAGGCCTTAGAGAGGGTGCAGAGAGATTTACGAGAATGGTTCCAGGGATGAGGGACTTCAGTGACGGGGATAGACTGGAGAAGCTGGGGTTGTTCTCCTTGGAGCAGAGAAGGTTGAGAGGAGATTTGATCGAGGTGCTCAAAATCATGAGGGGTCTGGACAGAGTAGATCGAGAGAAACTGTTCCCATTGGTGGAAGTGTGGAGAACCAGAGGACACAGATTTAAGGCGATTGGCAGAAGAACCAAAGGCGACATGAGGAAAACGTTTTTACGCAGCGAGTGGTTAGGATCTGGAATGCGCTGCCTGAGAGGGTGGTGGAGGCAGACTCAATCGTGGCTTTCAAAAGGGAATTGGATAAGTTCCTGAAGGAAAAAAATGCAGGGCTATGGGGAAAGGGCGGGGGAGTGGGACTGGCTGAGGTGCTCTAGCAGAGAGCCGGCACGGGCTGAATGGCCTCCTGTGCTGTAACCGTTCAATGATGAGTATGGCGAGACAGGTGAACCCCAAGTTATTGGATATCCAGTGTGAAGGCTACAATCCAGCGGCATTATACTGACCGTGATGACACGCAGATTGGCATCTTCAGGCTCCAGCGGGTAGGTACTGGTGCACTGGAGAAAACAAAACTTGGGGTTGATGGGCTTGACTGTTTTGTAAACCTCTCTCATTGTTTGCATGCTCTGCATCCCACTGGAGATCACCATCGGACGGCCTGATCACACAAAGCAGACAATCAGTACAAGTAGACGCTGAGTTCATGCAATGCAAGCTGGGCATTACTGCAGCTTTAGTTACCTTTCTTGGCAGCTTTTTCTAAATATGGAATGTTATTTGTGTCCAAAGAGCCGACTTTGAAGAAAGGCACATTCAGCTCATGAAGGAATTCAACCGCCATCTGCAATCCGAGCAAGAAAGAGTCAGCCCACCAGTCACAGACTTTGATCATCTGCAAATCAATCATTCTGGCACTTCGCTACTTATCTGGATAGCCGGCTATACCTTTCCATTTCTGGACTTCATCGCTTGCTTGCTAACTTTTTCCTTTCTTTTAAATCATTTCAACAATCGCGAGGCTAGTCTGTGCCTATTGCAGATAATTAAATAGTCAACAGAACAGGTTAAAACTTTAACGTGGACAATAAGGATAAACAAAAGGAGTACTGTTAAGAGTTTACTAGCAGAAGGCTCACGGGTATATCTGCTGACCCAGTAACACACAGACAAGAGGTACGAATGATAAGGGAGTCAAGGGTTATGGGGAGCGGGCAGAGAAGTGGAGTTGAGGCCAAGATCAGATCAGCTATGATCGTATTGAATGGCGGAGTAGGCTCGAGGGGCCGAATGGCCGACTACTGCTCCTATTTCTTATGTTATATTCCCATCAGAGTGCAGGCGAGCAGACCACCACCAACTTCTTCTCCGGTTGTCATGAATGAAGACCTGGAAACGCAAGCAGGCTTAGCTAAAGGACTATAGAAACAGAAAATAGGTGCAGGAGTAGGCCATTCGGCCCTTCGAGCCTGCACCGCCATTCAATGAGTTCATGGCTGAACATGCAACTTCAGTACCCCATTCCTGCTTTCTCGCCATACCCCTTGATTCCCCGAGTAGTAAGGACTACATCTAACTCCTTTTTGAATATGTTTAGTGAATTGGCCTCAACAACTTTCTGCGGTAGAGAATTCAACAGGGTCACCACTCTGGTTGAAGAAGTTTCTCCTCATCTCGGTCCTAAATGGCTTACCCCTTATCCTTAGACTGTGACCCCTGGTTCTGGACTTCCCCAACATTGGGAACATTCTTCCTGCATCGAACCTGTCTAAACCCATCAGAATTTTAAACATTTCTATGAGGTCCCCTCTCATTCTTCTGAACTCCAGTGAATACAAGCCCAGTTGATCCAGTCTTTCTTGATATGTCAGTCCCGCCATCCCAGGAATCAGTCTGGTGAACCTTCGCTGCACTCCCTCAATAGCAAGAATGTCCTTCCTCAAGTTAGGAGACCAAAGCTGTACACAATACTCCAGGTGTGGCCTCACCAAGGCCCTGTACAACTGTAGCAACACCTCCCTGCCCCTGTACTCAAATCCCCTCACAATGAAGTCAACATGCCATTTACTTTCTTAACCGCCTGCTGTACCTGCATGCCAACCTTCAATGACTGAATGTTGGCATGCAGCCCTACATTTAATTGCGGGAGGATGGTGGGGGGAGTAACCTTAAAATTAGAACCAGGACGTTCAGGTGATGTCAGGAAACACTTCACACAAAGGGTGGTGGAAATCTGGAGCTCTCTCCCAAAAAGCTGTTGACTATGGATAGATTTTTGTTGTGCAAGGGTATGAAGTGTTACAGACACAAGGTGGGTAAATGGAGTTAAGATACAGGTCAACCATAATCTAATTTGAAAGGCAGAACAGGCTCGAGGAGCTGAATGGCTTCCTCCCGTTTCCATGGACAGCAAACAGCATCATATTCAAAACATGTCTCTAACATATTAGGAATATAGGCCATCCAGCCCCTCGAGCCTGCTCCGCCATTTAATAAGATCATGGCTGATCTGATCATGGACTCAACTCCACTTCCCTGCCCGCTCCCCATAACCCCTCATTGCTCAAGCAACTGTCTATTTCTGTCTTAAATTTATTCAATGTCCCAGCTTTCACAGCTCTCAGGCAGTGAATTCCACAGATTTACAACCCTCAGAAGAAATTCCTCCTCATCGGTTTTAAATGGGCGGCCCCTTATTCTAGTCTCCTACATCAGTGGAAACATCCTCTCTGCATCCACCTTGTCAAGCCCCCTCAATCTTAAACGTTTCGATAAGATCACCTCTTATTCTTCTGAACTCCAATGAGTAGAGGCCCAACCTACTCAGTCTTTCCTCATAAGTCAATCCCCTCATCCCCAGAATCAACCGAGTGAACCTTCTCTGAACTGCCTCCAAAGCAAATATATCTTTTCGTAAATATGGAAACCAAAACTGCACGCAGTATTCCAGGTGTGGCCTCACCAATACCCTGTATAACTGTAGCAAGACTTCCCTGCTTTTATACTCCATCCCCTTTGCAATAAAGGCCAAGATTCCATTGGCCTTCCTGATCACTTGCTGTACCTGCATACTATCCTTTTATGTTTCATGCACAAGTACCCCCAGGTCCCGCTGTACTGCGGCACTTTGCAATCTTTCCCCATTTAAATAATAACTTGCTCTTTGATTTTTTTTTTCTATCAAAGTGCATGACCTCACACTTTCCAACATTATACTCCATCTGCCAAATTTTTGCCCATCTAAAGTGACATCTAAACTCTTCTGTACGTGGAAGAATATGGAGGGCTGTTTATAAATGCATACAAAAAAAAATCTGCTCATCTCAATATTTTATGGAAAACTGTGGGCAGGACATCGACAGTGTGTCAATGGTGTGTGCAAACAATGCAGAAACATCAGGTCTCGTGAATGTTATGAGGAAACTTGGTTTGCGCCTCGTAACCCCTTGTACCAAAGCCACGTTTAATTTCCAAGTGCTGTGAAGAGATGAAGCTTGCTGCCATGGGTAGAGGCTCCTTCTCTCAGACACTTGTACAAAACTGGATTTAAAAAATATTCCAGTGGCATTTGCAGAAGATAGTCATCATCATAGGTGGTCCCTCGAAGCGAGGATGACTTGCTTCCACGCCAAAAAAGGGACGAGTTTGCAGGTATTGCAATGAAGGACCTAATATTCCAGATCCCGAACTACATGAAGGGTGGAAGATGCCTGTGCGTGAATTTTTTAATGTGGGGTGACCGTTGCACACCAGCCACCACACGGGCTTGACACAGCTAGGTCTTGGTCCAGTGGCAAGGATTAAGCAAGGAGACCTGCTCTGCTGCACAGGGACACCTTAAACTTAAAAATACAACATACCTCATCCATGCCCGACGCAGTGAAGAAAATGCCCAATTCTTGTGCATATTTTTGGAGCTCCTTGTACTGCTCATGACTGAACTCCAGGTGGCGCTTGTGATCTCCGTAGGTGACTCCCCACGAGTGTTTGGATGGGTAAAGCTTTTCTAAAGCTTTCTGGTTAAATTTGTACTCCAATTCACTCTTCTGGAACTTTGCACAGTCTGCTCCACATTCCTACAACCAGAAACACAAACAGCAGATTCACAAAAAATACACAGACCTATAAAACCCCAATATCTGCAGGAATTTAGAAAAAACAGACTTGCATTTCTACACGGTGTCTTTCCCGACGTGCCAAAGTGCTTTACAGCCAATGAAGTACTTTTGGAAGGGTAGTCACTGTTGTAATGTAGGAAACACGCAAGATCCTACAAATTCCCTGGGAGGACAGACACACCAGCATTAGCGTCCTCGACCAGGCCAACATTCCCAGCATTGAAGCACTGACCACACTTGATCAGCTCTGCAGGGCAGGGCCACATCGTTCACATGCCAGACATGAGACTCCCAAATCAAACGCTCTACTCGGAACTCCTTCACGGCAAATGAGCCGAAGGTGGGCAGAGGAAACGTAACAAAGACACCATCAAAGTCTCCCTGAAAAGTGCAACATCCCCACCGACACCTGGGAGCCCCTGGCCAAAGACTGATCTAAGTGGAGGAAGTGCATCCGGGAGGGCGCTGAGCACCGAGTCTCATCGCCGAGAGCATGCAGAAATTAAGTGCAGGCAGCGGAAGGAGCGTGCGGCAAACCAGACTCCCCACCCACCCTTTCCTTCAACGACTATCTGTCCCACCTGTGACACGGACTGCGGTTCCCGTATTGGACTGTTCAGCCACCTAAGGACTCATTTTAAGAGTGGAAGCAAGTCTTCCTCGATTCCGAGAGACTGGCTATGATGGTAGGAAACGCGGCAGCAAAATTGTGATAATGAGCGGATAATTTGTTTTCGCGATGTTGGTTGAGCGATAAATATTCAACGTGATTATTTACATGAACATTTTTGTACCTTCTGCGCACGTGTGGTCAGCCATGCTCCTTTTTGCACACACGCAGCTGATCCACTTCTGCACATCCTCACAACTTACATCCCACCTAACTTTGTATCATCAGCAAACTTGGATATATTACATTTGGTCCCCTCATCCAAACCACTGATATACATTGTGAATAGCTGGGGCCCAAGCACCAATCTTTGCAGTACCCCACTAGTTACAGTCTGTCGACCCAAAAATGACCCGTTTATTCCTACTCTGTTTTCTGTCCGTTAACCAATCCTCAATCCATGCTGGTATATTACCCCCAATCCCATGAGCCCTAATTTTGTTTAATAACCTCTTGTGTGGCACCTTATCGAATGACTTCTGAAAATCCAAATACACCACATCCACTGGTTCCCCCTTGTCTATTCTGCGAGTTACAACCTCAAATAACTCAGATTTGTCAAACATATTTCCCTTTCATAAATCCATGTTGACTCTTCCCAATCCTATTGTTAATATCTTCGAAGTGCCCTGTTACCACATCCATAATAATAGATTCTAGCATTTTCCCTACTACTGATGTCAGGCTAACTGGTCTAGTTCCCAGTTTTCTCAATCCCTCCTTTCTTAAAAATAGCAGGGTTACATTTGCTACCTTCCAATCTGTGGGAACCGTTCTGGAATCTATGGAATTTTGCAAGATGACAACCAATCTATAGCCAACCTCGTTCAAAATCCTAGACCATCAGGTCCAGGGGATTTATTGGTTTCCAGCCCCATTAATTTCTCCAGTACTATTTTTTACTAATACTAATTTCTTTCAGTTCCTCATTCTCGAGAGACCCTTGGTTCCCCACTATTTCCAGGGGGTTTTTAAGCATCTTCTTCCGTGAAGACAGACACAAAGTATTTGTTTAATTTCTCTGCCATTTCCTTATTCCCTGTTATAATGTCTCCTCAGCCTGTAAGGGACCCAATTTACTTTCGCTAATCTTTTCATTTTTACATTCCTGTAGAAGGATAGGAACTTGGGTCGGGGGTGGGGGGAGGAGGGCATGCACTTAGTGGTGGGGGGGGAGGAACTTGTTTGGGGGTTGGGAGATCTTAACCTACAAAAGTGAGCTCTGTCTGTTCCAAGTGATCTGTTTTGTCTGGAGTTAGCAGGCAGCATGGCTCGAATTACACTTTGCAAAGTCACTGATTACGCAATTAAACATTCCAGAGAAACCGCCAGGTGTGTCTTATCCTCCAAAGGGACCAATCAATTCTTGTGATCAAGGGGACCCAGAGTTTTAGGTGTTACAAATAAACAGGTCCATATATATTATTGGCCAGAACACCAGGAAGAAATCCCTGCTCTTCGAAAGTCCCGTGGGATCTTTTACTTCACCTGAAGGGGCAGACAGGGCTTTGGTTTAACATCTCATCCCAACGACAGCATCTCTGACAGTGTGGCACTCCCTCAGCACTACTCTGGGAGTGTCAGCCTAGATTTTTGTGCTCAAATCCCTGGAATGGGACTAGAACCCACAATCTTCTGACTCAGGTGTGCTACCCACAGCCACAGCTAAAAAACAAGCAGCAATAGTTAGGTACGTACTATTTATAGTAAGTACCAGTCAGTAGCATTTCACACAAGAACTGTAGGCTGGGCACAGTCTTCAGATGAAGCAGGGTTAGAGGGCACATGATAACTGGACCAGGGTAAACCGACAATTCAGTCCCCATTTGACAGTCATACATACTGTCCTTATTTTATATGCACTTTGATTTTACATTATTTATAGTCAAAATATCAAAACTGGCAACAACTTGCAATGCAGAGTGGTAGAGTGGGTGATACAAGAGTTTCTCTGCAGTGCAGGGATTTTGCTCCAAGATGGAGCATCACTTATTGGAGAACTCATGGGTGAGCACAAGTTTATTTGCGAAATAAACGATAGAGACAGAACGGCATTATATAAATCTTGTATATTGTACACACTTGTCTGAAAATCTTACTCCCACATTACCAGAGTTACGTTCACATCAATATGAAACGGTGTACAGGTCGGACCTCTGTGGCCCGGCACCCTCAGGACTGGCTGTTGCCAGAACAGAGAATTTTCCAAACCACAGAAGGTCACCGCGAGCCTCAGTACCCAATCTCAGCGCCCGGACTCCTGTTCGCCTCGCTCTTTTTCTGTTGGTTTGCTGTTTTGTTTTTTGAAGGTCGTGGCTCACCCCCCACCCCCCTCCACGCCCCCCACCCTCCCTCCACGCCCCCCACCCTCCCTCCACGCCCCCCACCCTCCCTCCACGCCCCCCACCCTCCCTCCACGCCCCCCACCCCCCTCCACGCCCCCGCTCCAGGCAGTTCGAAACAAGATGGAGGCGGCTGTCGATTCCCGACACCGAAGCTGGATTTGCGCGGCTTCTGTGCGCATGCGCAAATCTATTCAGTCCAGTCACAGGGTGTGAAGCAGGTGGGACCAGCGACCCAGAAAACCCTGCGCAGCATTAAGTCGTTGTCTACAATCACTCCTCACTGAACAGCCCGGGAAACCGGGACGTCACCCACACCGGGACTGATGTCGAACCACGGATGTTTCCGGATTAGTGTGTGTCCCGGACTGCAGAGGTATAACCTGGAACTGCCTACATATGGAAAACCCCAAGGCAGCATTTCACATTTGCTTATAACACAACTGAATCTCAATGCTTTTAGGAAAATGAAATGTCAACCACTATTTATTTCTTCCTCAGCAACTAAGATTTCTAGTGTCCAAAACAGTTACATTTGAAAAAGAATTCTAAAGGAGTTAATTTTAGCCCAAGCCACCCGTGAGAAAACAGTTGTGGACAGTAATGTTAGGCTCTCTACAAGGTGCTCCTTCAAACCTACTTCTCACCTGTCCAATATCTTCTTGTGGTTCGGTGTCAGATTTTGTCGGAATTACATTCCTGTGAAGTGCCTGTTCTAGTACATTAAAGGCGCTGTAATGCAAGCTGCTGTCTCGGTCGGTCACGACCTGTCCGATGCAGAATCGAGCAGCACCAGAGAATTGCCAGAATCTGCAGAGTCCTGTCGCAGCAAGAATCAAGTGCCTTTGAGACAAAATTGGAATTTCTATTTTGGGGGTTGGGGGAGGAGGAAGTTGAGGGATTTGCCCACAGAAATAGTGACAGCACTGCCATCGCCCACCATGGGGTCTCTCTCCATCGAATCCCCAGGACTAAATCAATGCACTAACTTACTCCCCCGCTATTACCGTGCGATCAAAGCCTACAATGCTAGGCCCCACGGTGGCTCAGCGCTGAGGGCAAGCGAGTTCCGAGATTCAATCTCCACACACTCTGGATTTAGCTGGTCTCGCCTGAGGGGACCGTAGAATCTCTACACATTATAATTACTGCTCTTATTTCTCCCCGCACTCAAGACAGCAGATGCTGGTAATGATTGCCATTAACAGCCCCTTTTTGTTCCCGAGTCCGAAGGTTGTGGGTTCTGTAAAGTCCTTACTCTACAGTATGAAACACACGAGGTACATTCTGGGGACAAGGTCACTCTGGGACCTTAACTCTCTATTCACAGGACTCCAAAGACGATGACCCTGCGTGGGACCTCCCTTTTTATACTT
Organism: Pristiophorus japonicus; assembly: GCF_044704955.1. Lineage (NCBI taxonomy): Eukaryota > Metazoa > Chordata > Chondrichthyes > Pristiophoridae > Pristiophorus > Pristiophorus japonicus. The sequence continues at coordinate 373,913,926 of NC_091978.1, forward strand.
GTGTGACCAGGTAATGAGTGTCTCCCACAAGTTCACCCCTTGTGGTCTAAGTTGAGTGTATACAGTAATACAGTGGTGTTACATTGTGGTTACATACATGACATCACCTCCCAAGTCTTATTGGGATCATAGGTTTAGCCTTTCAGGTGGTCTACGCTCCCTCGTGGAGCGCCGCAGTTGGGGCTCTGGTTGCTGGACACTGATGTGAGTGTCTGTCACCTGTGGTGATTCCGGCCTAACCGCAGGGACTGTGTATTCTTCTGATTGCTCTTGTTGCTCGTTCACTGGCAGTAGTGTGAGCGCCATCTCATGGTCTTCTTCAGGTTCCTCCGTGTAGATGCTGAACCTTTTTTTTTTTTACTTGGTCCAGATGCTCATTGGACCATTGTTGAGTTTTACCACGATGACCCTATTCCCCTCTGTCAATTACAGTGCCCTCAAGCCATTTGGGCCCCATGGCATGATTGAGGACGAATACAGGATCATTTATTTCTATACATCTCCCCCTCACATTACGGTCATGGTACTCGTTTTGTGACTTGCGCTCGCCCTCAACTATGTCGGTCAGGACTGGGTGAATGAGGGACAACTGAGTTTTGAGTGTCCGTTTCATTAGTAGCTCTGCGGGCGGGACCCCCGTGAGCAAGTGCAGTTGGGATCTATAGGCCAGCAGGAGACGCGATAGGCGGTATTGTAGGGAGGGTCCTTGAATCCTGAGCATCCCTTGCTTAATGATTTGGACCGCACGTTCCGCCTGGCCATTGGAGGCCGTCTTGAACGGTGCAGCCCTGACGTGGTTGATGCCATTCACGACATAAACTCTCGGAATTCGTAGCTTGTGAAACATGGGCCATTATCACTCACCAGGATGTCCGGCAAGCCATGGGTTGCAAAGATTGCATGTAGGCTTTCCACGGTGGTGGATGACGTGCATGAATTCAGAATGATGCACTCAATCCATTTAGAGTACACATCTACCACAATAAGGAACATCTTTCCCATGAACGGGCCCGCGTAGTCAACATGAATGCATGACCATATCCTGGTGGGCCAGGGCCACGGACTGAGCGGGGCCTCCCTGGGGGCATTACCCAGCTGGGCACATGTCGTGTTCCAGGTCTGAATCAATTCCAGGCCACCAAACGTGTGACCGGGCAATGGCCTTCATCAGCACAATGCCTGGGTGCTCGCTGTGGAGTTCCCTGATAAATGCCTCCCCCTGCCCTTCTGGGGCATAACTACCCGGCTACCCCATAGTAGGCAGTCGGCTTGAATGGAGAGCTCATCTATCAGTCTGTGGAACGGTCTGACCTCCTCAGGGTATGCTCCGTGTGCGGGCACCCAATCCCCAGTCAGGACACATTTCATAATCAGAGGTAGGAGAGGATCTCTGTCCAGATTTTGATCTGGCGGGCTGTGATGGGGGAGCCTGCGCTGTCAAAGACATCGACAGCCATGACCATCTCGGCGCTTTGCTCCGCTGCCCCCTCAGTGGTGGCCAGTGGAAGCCTGCTGAGCGTATCAGCACAATTTTCAGTGCCGGGCCGGTGCCGGATGGAGTAGTCATAAGCAGCCAGCGTGAGAGCCCATCACTATATGCGAGCTGATACGTTGGCATTGGTAGCCTTGCTGTCTGACAACAGGGATGTTAATGGCTTGTGGTCCGTCTCTAATTCAAACTTCCTACCAAAGAGGTACCGATGCATTTTTTTTTTACACCAGAGACACATGCAAGCGCTTCCTTCTCAACCATCCCATATCCCCGTTCTGCTTGAGCGCGCGACCTGGAGGCATAAGCCACAGGTTGTAGTTGTCCCTCAGCATTGCCCTGCTGCAACACGCACCCAACCCCATAGGATGATGCATCACGTCAGAACCAATTTTTTTTTTAAAAAACAGGTGTCGTACAGGGTCAACAACTTGTTTGAACAAAGTAGGTTCCGCGCCCGATCAAAAGCCCATCCCTGACAGTCCTCCCAAAACCAATCGCAACCCTTACACAGGAGCACGTGTAGCGGCTCCAACAACGTGCTCAAGTTCGGCAGAAAGTTCCTGAAATAGTTCAACAGTCCCAGGAATGAACGCAACTCCGATGTGTTGCAGGGCCTGGGTGCTCGTCGAATCGCCTCGGTTTTGGATTCTGCAGCAACTCTCCTGCCCAGAAACTCAACCTCAGGAGCTAAGAACACACATTTAGACTTCTTGAGTCGCAGGCCTACCCGGTCCAGTCGGCGAAGCACCTCCTCCAGGTTGTGGAGATGCTCCTCGGTGTCTCGACCCGTGATGAGGATGTCGTCCTGGAATACGATTGTTCCAGGAATGGATTTAAGCAGGCTTTCCATGTTTCGTTGAAAAATCACGGCCGCTGATCGAATGCCAAACGGGCACCTGTTATAAACCAACAGTCCCTTGTGCGTGATGATGGTGGTCACGAGTTTAGATTCGTCGGCCAGTTCCTGGGTCATATAGGCTGAAGTGAGGTCCAACTTGGTGAACAACTTGCCGCCTGCCAGCGTGGCAAAGAGGTCCTCCGCTCTCAGGAGCGGGTATTGATCTTGTAGGGGCACCCGATTGATGGTGGCCTTGTAGTCGCCACAGATCCTGACAGAGCCATCCGCTTTTCGGACGGGAACGATGGGGCTCGCCCAGTTGCTGAATTCAACAGGCGAGATGGTGCCCTCTCTCAACAGCCAGTCCAATTCGCTCTCGATCTTTTCCCGCATCACATACGGCACCGCTCTGGCTTTGTGGTGCACTGGCCTGGCGTCCGGGGTGATGTGTATCACTACTTTAGTGCCTTTGAAAGTCCCGACGCCAGGCTGGAATAGTGAATCGAATTGTTGTAGGACCTGTGAGCACGAACTTCGCTCCACAGATGACATTGCGTGAACATCCCCCCATTTCCAGTTCATCTCAGCTAACCAGCTCCTCCCCAATATTGCGGGACCATTGCCCGGGACAATCCAGAGCGCCAGCCAATTCACATTATGTGTGACAGCCAACATTACACTGCCTAGCACCAGAATAATTTCTTTAGTGTAAGTCCGTAATTGTGTCTCAATACGTGCTAATTTGGGTCTACTGTAAGTGGCTATAGCTTCTCAAATTGCTGAACTCCCATGAGTGACTGGCTGGCCCCAGTGTCCAGCTCCATGCGTACAGGGATACCGTTTAATAAAACCCTCATCATCATTGGTGGCATTTTAGTGTATGAACTGTGAATATTCGCCACATGGACCCGCTGAGCCTCGGCGTCCATCGATTTGCCCCAAAGAACCCTCTTCTGGTCAATCCACCTCATATTAGTCTGGTTGCAGACTTCCTGCACATTCGAGCTAAGTGGCCACTGAGATTGCAGTTCCTGCAGACGAACTGTTGAAATCTGCAAGATCTAGCTGAGTGTTTTCCCCCACACCTCCAGCATGAGTTAAAGTTTCCATTGCTGGGAACAAAGGGACTATGGCCAGGCATTCCGCGCTGACTGTCCCTTTGACTGCTCTTAAGTACCCTATTAGTGGGTGTCAATGGCCCCAACCCGGGCCACATTGTCCACTGTGATGGCGTGAATGTCCGTTCAGCCTGCCATTGTCTCTGTTGAAGTCCTGCTCTGGGGTCTATTGCTGCCTGGGGAGTGTTGGTCTGCCCCTGCCTGCAGGGCTCTGAGTTGCATTGATGATGTTGACTCCCTGATCCATCTCCTCGTTAGAGGCAGAATTGCGTACGTACATTATTTTCGTCTCTTCCTCCCCCATGAAAGTTTGAGCTATCAACGCCGCCGCTTCCAAATCCTTGGTCTCAATTAATTTGCGGAAAATTCCCACATGACCGATGCCCTCGATAAAGAAGTCCCTTCGCTTCTCCCCCCTGCAGGCGTCTGTGAACTTAGAGGCTGGCCAAACGCCAGAGGTCCGCTACGAAGTCCAGTATGCTCTGTCCTTCAAGACGTCGGTGGGTGTAGAATCTGTGTCGGGCCATATGTATGCTACTCGCCGGTTTGAGGTGCTCCCGATCAACTTGCTAAGTTTGTCAAAGGTTTTGTCCGCCGGCTTTTCGGGTGCTAGTAAGTCCTTCATGAGCGCGTAAGTCTTTGGTCCGCAGCTGGTCAAAAGATGAGCCCTTCGCTTGTCGGCCGCTGCATCCCCCAGCCATTCTTTCATAACAAAGCTTTGCTGAAGCCTCTCGACAAAATCGTTCCAGTCTTCCCCAACACAATACCGTTCCTCTGTGCTACCGGTGGCCATTCTCGTGGGTCGTGAATTCCCGTTTCTCGTCGCCAATGTAAAGTCCTTACTCTACAGTATGAAACCACACGAGGCACATTCTGGGGACAAGGTCACTCTTTATTCACAGGACTCCAAAGACGATGACCCTGCGTGATCAGGTAAGGAGTGTCTCCCACAAGTTCACCCCTTGTGGTCAAGGTGTGCATCTAGGTTGAGTGTATACAGTAATACAGTGGTGTTACATTGTGGTTACATACATGACAGGTTCAAGTCCCACTCCAGAGACTTGAGCACAAAAATCTAGGCTGACACTCCCAGTGCAGTGCTGAGAAAGTGGTGCAATGTCGGAGATGCCGTTTTTCGGATGAGACGTTAAACCGAGGGGCCCGTCTGCCCCCTCAGGTGGACATAAAAGATCCCACAGCACTGTTTTGAAGAAGAGCAGGGGAGTTCGCCCCAGTGTCCTGGGCCGATATTTCTCTCAAATCAACATCTCCAACAGATTATCTGGTCATTATCACAGTGCTGTTTGTGGGAGCTTGCTGTGTACCCGTTTCCCACATTACAACAGTTACAACACTTCAAAAGTACTTAATTGGCTGTAAAGCACTTTGAGATGTCCGGTGGTTGTGAAAGGTGCTATATAAACACAAGTCTTTGTCATTTATTCACTCCTGCATTCCAACCTATCACAGACCTTCCCTTTTGTTCTTTGTTCCCCTCCTTCTGCATTTACACAAAAGCCTTTTCCCAATCTGATGAAAAGTTAGTTGACGTTAACAGTCAACGTTAACGGTCTCTCTCTTCTGATGCTGCCTGACCTGCTGAGTATTTCCAGCATTTTCTGTTTGTGTTTCAGATTTCCAGCATCCGCAGGATTTTTACAGAAGCCAGCTACGGATTAGCAAGTGGAAAACTGGGCAGCATCCCACTCCTGATTGCTCTCCAAGAATCCCCAGCCAGGGTGGACATGCATGGTGACCAGGCGAGGAAAGCAGCGATGGACAAGGAAATAGCCTGGCAACACTGAAGTTCCAATCTGGCACATTATCAGCTGTATGAATGAAGGGTGAGCAGCCAGGTCGTCCACCTTGAATCAAAAACTTCAGGAGAATCACTGGCAGATAAAAACCCAGCAGGAAAAGCAACGAGGATGAGGGGGAGAGGTGGAGCAGCAGAGCAGAGACAGAGAGAAGAGAAAGAGTACAAGGAATGGGCTGAGAAAGGAAGGTGGTGAGATGGAGACACGGAAGGAGACAGGACAGATGCACAGGCAGGCAAGAGGAAAATACAATGGGGAAAGTAGACTGAGAGGAGCTCCCTCTACTCACCAATATCCCCGGTTATGGGCAACGCACAACCTGCGCATGACGGTGGATTTAATGGTTAGTTTTGCAATTAACACTTTTGCTTCTGTTTAATCAAGCAAGGCAGACACAGCAAAGTGAAGGTTTATAATGCAATTTTAGAGAAAGAGGATTTCATCTTAAGATTCTCTTATCTTAAGATTACCTCTAGTTTGCGTAGGGTAGAATGTGGGAGGCCAGCCAGGAGCATTCTGGAATAGTCGAGTCTGGAGGTAACAAAGGCATGGATGAGGGTTTCAGCAGCGGATGAGCTGAGACGAGGGTGGAGACGGACGATGTTACGGAGGTGGAAATAGGCGGTTTTAGTTATGCTGCGGATATGTGGTCAAAAGCTCATTTCAGCGTCAAACAGGACACCAAGGTTGCGAACAGTCTGGTTCAGCCTCAGACAGGAGTTGGGGAGAGGGATGGAGTCAGTGACTAGGGAACAGAGTTTGTGGGCGGGAATTGAAAACAATGGCTTCGGTGTTCCCAATATTCAATTGGAGAAAATTCCTGCTCATCCAGAACTGGATGTTGGACAAGCAGCCGGACAATTTAGAGACCGTGGAGGGGTCGAGAGAAGTGGTAGTGAGGGAGAGCTGGGTGTCATCAGCGTACATGTGGAAACGGACGCTGTGTTTTCAGATGATGTCGCCAAGGAGCAGCATGTAGCTGAGAAATAGGAGGGGGCCAAGGATAGATCCTTGAGGGACACCAGGGGCAACGATGTGGGGGCGGAAAGAGAGGCCGTTGCAGGTGATTCTCTGGTTACGATTAGATAGATAAGAATGGAACCAGGTGAGTGCAGGTAGAGAGGCATTGGAGAAGGATAGAGTGGTTAACAGTGTCAAAGGCTGCAGATAAGACAAGGATGACGAGGAGGGATAGTTTACCTTTGTCACAGTCACAAAGGATATAATTTGTGACTTTGCAAGAGCCATTTTGGTACTGTGGCAGGGGTGGTAACCAGATTGGAGGGATTCAAACACAAGAACATAAGAAATAGGAGGTTGGAGATAGCCATTCGGCCCCTCGAGCCTGCTCCGCCATTCAATATCATGGCTGGTCTGATCTTGGCCTCAACTCCACTTCCCTGCCCGCTCCCCATAACCCTTCACTCCCTTATCATTCAAAAATCTGTCCATCTCCACCTTAAATATATTCAATGACCCAGTGTCTCCACAGTTCTCTGGGGCAGAGAATTCCATAGATTCACAATCCTCAGAAGAAATTCCTCCTCATCAGTTTTAAATGGGCAGCCCCTTATTCTGAAGCTATGCCCCCTAGTTCTAGATTCCCCCATGAGGGGAAACATCCTCTCTGCACCTACCTTGTCCAGCCACTCAGAATCTTACGTTTCAATAAGATCGCCTCATTCTTCTAAACTGCAATGAGTACAGGCCCAACCAACTCAACTTTCCTTCATAAGTCAACCGCTTCATCTCCGGAATCAACCTCGTGAACCTTCTCTGAACTGCCTCCAATGCAAGTATACCCCTCCTTAAATAGAGACCAGAACTAGAACTGTACGCAGCACTGACGACGAGATTCAACAGCGCCTCCAGTGCGCCAGTGGCCACCTCAGGAAAAGAGTGTTCGAAGACCAGACCCTCAAATTTCCCACCAAGCTCATGGTCTACAGGGCTGTAGTGATACCCGCCCTCCTGTATGGCTCAGAGACATGGACCATGTACAGTAGATACCTCAAGTCGCTGGAGAAATACCACCAACGATGTCTCTGCAAGATCCTGAAAATCCCCTGGGAGGACAGACGCACCAACATTAGCGTCCTCGACCAGGCCAACATCCCCAGCATCGAAGCACTGACCACACTCGACCAGCTCCGCTGGGCAGGACCACACTGTTCACATGCCCCAGACACGCTCTACTCGGAACTCCTTCACGGCAAACGAGCCAAAGGTGGGTCGAGGAAACGTTACAGGGACACCCTCAAAGCCTCCCTGATAAAAGTGCAACATCCCCACCAACACCTGGGAGTCCCTGGCCAAAGACCGCCCTAAGTGGAGGTAGTGCATCCGGGAGGGTGCTGAGCACCGCGAGTCTCATCGCCGAGAGCATGCAGATATCAAGCGCAGACAGCGGAAGGAGCGTGCGGCAAACCTGTCCCACCCTCCCCTTCCCTCAACCACTCTCTGCCCCACCCTCCTCTTCCCTCAACCACTGTCTCTCCCACCCTCCCCTTCCCTCAACCACTCTCTGCCCCACCCTCCCCTTCCCTCAACCACTGTCTGCCCCACCCTCCCCTTCCCTCAACCACTGTCTGTCCCACCCTCCTCTTCCCTCAACCACTCTCTGCCCCACCCTCCCCTTCCCTCAACCACTGTGCCCCACCCTCCCCTTCCCTCAAACACTGTCTGTCCCACCCTCCCCTTCCCTCAACCACTGTCTGTCCCACCCTCCCCTTCCCTCAACCACTGTCTGTCCCACCCTCCCCTCAAACACTCTGTCCCACCCTCCCCTTCCCTCAACCACTCTCTGTCCCACCCTCCCCTTCCCTCAACCACTGTCTGTCCCACCCTCCCCTTCCCTCAACCATTCTCTGCCCCACCCTCCCCTTCCCTCAACCACTGTCTGCCCCACCCTCCTCTTCCCTCAACAACTCTCTGTCCCACCCTCCCCTCAACCAGTCTGTCCCACCCTCCCCTTCCCTCAACCACTCTCTGTCCCACCCTCCCCTTCCCTCAACCACTCTGTCCCACCCTCCCCTTCCCTCAACACTCTCTGTCCCACCCTCCCCTTCCCTCAAACACTCTCTGTCCCACCCTCCCCTTCCCTCAACCACTGTCTGTCCCACCCTCAACCATTCTCTGTCCCACCCTCCCCTCAACCACTGTCTGTCCCACCCTCTCCTTCCCTCAACCACTCTCTGTCCCACCCTCTCCTTCCCTCAACCACTCTCTGCCCCACCCTCCCCTTCCCTCAACCACTGTCTGTCCCACCCTCCCCTTCCCTCAACCACTGTCTGTCCCTCCCTCCCCTTCCCTCAACCACTGTCTGTCCCTCCCTTCCCTCAACCACTGTCTGTCCCACCCTCTCCTTCCCTCAACCACTGTCTGTCCCACCCTCCCCTTCCCTCAACCACTCTCTGTGCCACCCTCCCCTTCCCTCAACCACTGTCTGTCCCACCCTCTCCTTCCCTCAACCACTGTCTGTCCCACCCTCCCCTTCCCTCAACCACTGTCTGTCCCACCCTCCCCTTCCCTCAACCACTCTGTCCCACCCTCTCCTCAACCACTGTCTGTCCCACCCTCCCCTCAACCACTGTCTGTCCCACCCTCCCCTCAACCAGTGTCTGTCCCACCCTCCCCTTCCCTCAACCACTGTCTGTCCCACCCTCTCCTTCCCTCAACCACTGTCTGTCCCTCCCTCCCCTCAACCACTCTCTGTCCCACCCTCCCCTCCCCTCCCCTCAAACACTCTCTGTCCCACCCTCCGCTTCCCTCAACCACTCTCTGTCCCACCCTCCCCTTCCCTCAACCACTGTCTGCCCCACCCTCCCCTTCCCTCAACCACTGTCTGCCCCACCCTCCCCTTCCCTCAACCACTCTGTCCCTCCCTCCCTCCCCTTCCCTCAACCACTGTCTGCCCCACCCTCCCCTTCCCTCAACCACTCTGTCCCACCCTCCCCTTCCCTCAACCACTCTCTGTCCCACCCTCCCCTCCCCTCAACCACTGTCTGTCCCACCCTCCCCTCAACCACTGTCTGTCCCACCCTCCCCTCCCCTCAACCACTGTCTGTCCCACCCTCCCCTTCCCTCAACCACTGTCTGTCCCACCCTCCCCTCCCCTCAACCACTGTCTGTCCCACCCTCCCCTCCCCTCAACCACTGTCTGTCCCACCCTCCCCTTCCCTCAAACACTCTGTCCCACCCTCCCCTCCCCTCAACCACTGTCTGCCCCACCCTCCCCTTCCCTCAACCACTCTGTCCCTCCCTCCCTCCCCTTCCCTCAACCACTGTCTGCCCCACCCTCCCCTTCCCTCAACCACTCTGTCCCACCCTCCCCTTCCCTCAAACACTCTGTCCCACCCTCCCCTTCCCTCAACCACTGTCTGTCCCACCCTCCCCTCCCCTCAAACACTGTCTGTCCTACCCTCCCCTTCCCTCAAACACTCTCTGTCCCCCTGTGACAGACTGTGGTTCCTGTATTGGGCTGTTCAGCCACCTGAGAGCCCATGCTCAGAGTGGAAGCAGGTGTGCCTCGATCCCGGGGGACTGCCTGTGATGGAGGTGGAGGTGGTGACGCGGCACACCTGGATGTTGCACTCGGGGAATTCTGGAGAATTTTACCTCAAGGGTGATTTTATTTTTTGAGAGAACTTTCTGGAAGTTAGCATTTTAAAAGCGCACTTTGGCGCGAGCCCCGCGCCACCTACCTTCACTATGCGGATCATCCGCTTGGCGATGTCCAGGTCGCCCTGGTGGTTCTGGCCGATTTCGGCGATGATGAAGCAAGGGTGGTCGCCGCCGATCATCCGGCCGGGGCACAGCTCGAACTCGCGCGACATCTTCTACCTGAGGCCGGGGCGGGAGGCCTGCGCGGCGCGCGCCTGCGCCTTATATGTCCGGCCCGGCCCCGCCCCCCCCCCCCCACACGGCTGCGCAGGCCCCGCCCCCTCCCCGCTTCACAGGCCCCGCCCCCCACCTGCTTCACAGGCCCCGCCCCCCCCACCCGCTTCACAGGCCCCCCCCGCGGCTGGACAGGCCCCGCCCCCCCCCACCCGCTTCACAGGCCCCGCCCTCCTGCCGTCACCCCGGTAACGCGGCCTGGCCGCCAGGCGGGCTCCTGTCCGCACACAGACTGCGGGAGCTCTCAAAGCGGCTCGGGCAGCGCCTGTGCAGAGAGGCGGACATAAGGTTTCCGGCCGATCAGCCCCTTTCGTCTGACCGGCTTTCGCCACCTCAGGGCGTCCCCCAAAGCGCTTCACAGACAATGAAGTACTTCTTGGAGTGCAGTCACTTGTAATGTGGGAAAGGCGGCGGCCCATTGGCGCACAGCAAGCTCCCACACAGCAGTGTGACAATGACCAGATAATCTGTTGTAGTGATGTTGGTTGAGGGATAAATATTGGCCCCAGGTCACGGGGAGAACTTCCCCGCTCTTCTAAATAGTGCCCTGGGATCTTCTACATCCACCTGAGAGAGCAGACAGTGCGGCACTCCCTCAGTACTGCCCCTCTGACATTGCAGCACTCCCTCAGTACTGCCCCTCCGACATTGCAGCACTCCCTCAGTACTGCCCCTCCGACATTGCAGCACTCCCTCAGTACTGCCCCTCCGACATTGCAGCACTCCCTCAGTACTGCCCCTCCGACAGTGCGGTGCTCCCTCAGTACTGCCCCTCCGACAGTGCGGCACTTCCTCAGTACTGCCCCTCCAACAGTGCGGCACTTCCTCAGTACTGCCCCTCCAACAGTGCGGCGCTCCCTCAGTACTGCCCCTCCAACAGTGCGGCGCTCCCTCAGTACTGCCCCTCCGACAGTGCGGCGCTCCCTCAGTACTGCCCCTCCAACAGTAAGTCACTCCCTCAGTACTGCCCCTCCGACAGTAAGTCACTCCCTCAGTACTGCCCCTCCAACAGTGCGGCACTCCCTCAGTACTGTCCCTCCGACAGTGCGGCGCTCCCTCAGTACTGCCCCTCCGACAGTGCGGTGCTCCCTCAGTACTGCCCCTCCGACAGTAAGTCACTCCCTCAGTACTGCCCCTCCGACATTGCAACGCTCCCTCAACACTGCCCCTCCGACATTGCAGCACTCCCTCAGTACTGCCCCTCCGACATTGCAGCACTCCCTCAGTACTGTTCCTCTGACAGTGCGGTGCTCCCTCAGTACTGCCCCTCCGACAGTGCGGTGCTCCCTCAGTACTGCCCCTCCGACATTGCAGCACTCCCTCAGTACTGCCCCTCCGACATTGCAGCACTCCCTCAGTACTGCCCCTCCGACAGTGCGGTGCTCCCTCAGTACTGCCCCTCCGACAGTGCGGTGCTCCCTTAGCACTGACCCTCCGACATTGCAGCACTCCCTCAGTACTGCCCCTCCGATAGTGCGGGGCTCCCTCAGTACTGCCCTTCCGACAGTGGGGCACTCCCTCAGCACTGACCCTCCGACATTGCAGCACTCCCTCAGTACTGCCCCTCCGACAGTGCGGCGCTCCCTCAGCACTGACCCTCCGACATTGCAGCACTCCCTCAGTACTGCCCCTCCGACAGTGCGGCGCTCCCTCAGCACTGACCCTCCGACATTGCAGCACTCCCTCAGTACTGCCCCTCCGACAGTGCGCCGTTCCCTCAGCACTGACCCTCCGACATTGCAGTACTCCCTCAGTACTGACCCTCCGACATTGCAGCACTCCCTCAGTACTGCCCCTCCGATAGTGCGGGGCTCCCTCAGTACTGCCCTTCCGACAGTGGGGCACTCCCTCAGCACTGACCCTCCGACATTGCAGCACTCCCTCAGTACTGCCCCTCCGACAGTGCGGCGCTCCCTCAGCACTGACCCTCCGACATTGCAGCACTCCCTCAGTACTGCCCCTCCAACAGTGCGGCACTCCCTCAGTACTGTCCCTCCGACAGTGCGGCGCTCCCTCAGTACTGCCCCTCCGACAGTGCGGTGCTCCCTCAGTACTGCCCCTCCGACAGTAAGTCACTCCCTCAGTACTGCCCCTCCGACATTGCAACGCTCCCTCAACACTGCCCCTCCGACATTGCAGCACTCCCTCAGTACTGCCCCTCCGACATTGCAGCACTCCCTCAGTACTGTTCCTCTGACAGTGCGGTGCTCCCTCAGTACTGCCCCTCCGACAGTGCGGTGCTCCCTCAGTACTGCCCCTCCGACATTGCAGCACTCACTCAGTACTGCCCCTCCGACATTGCAGCACTCCCTCAGTACTGCCCCTCCGACAGCGCGGTGCTCCCTCAGTACTGCCCCTCCGACAGTGCGGTGCTCCCTTAGCACTGACCCTCCGACATTGCAGCACTCTCTCAGTACTGCCCCTCCGATAGTGCGGGGCTCCCTCAGTACTGCCCTTCCGACAGTGGGGCACTCCCTCAGCACTGCCCCTCCGACATTGCAGCACTCCCTCAGTACTGCCCCTCCGACAGTGCGGTGCTCCCTCAGTACTGCCCCTCCGACAGTGCGGTGCTCCCTTAGCACTGACCCTCCGACATTGCAGCACTCCCTCAGTACTGCCCCTCCGATAGTGCGGGGCTCCCTCAGTACTGCCCTTCCGACAGTGGGGCACTCCCTCAGCACTGACCCTCCGACATTGCAGCACTCCCTCAGTACTGCCCCTCCGACAGTGCGGCGCTCCCTCAGCACTGACCCTCCGACATTGCAGCACTCCCTCAGTACTGCCCCTCCGACAGTGCGGCGCTCCCTCAGCACTGACCCTCCGACATTGCAGCACTCCCTCAGTACTGCCCCTCCGACAGTGCGCCGTTCCCTCAGCACTGACCCTCCGACATTGCAGTACTCCCTCAGTACTGCCCCTCCGATAGTGCGGCGCTCCCTCAGTACTGCATTGGAGTGTCAATCTAGATTATGTGTTCAAGTCTCTGGAATGGGACTTGAACCCACAACCTGTCTCAAAGGCAAGATTGCGACCAATTTCTTCTTAGGCGGTCCCTCGAATTTTTATCGAGGATGACTTGCTTGCAAACCAAAAAGGGATGAGTTCACAGGTGTTACTATGAAGGACATAATATTCCAGGTCCGAACTTCATGTTGAACACAAGAACACAAGAAATAGGAGCAGGAGTAGGCCATTTGACTCCTCAAGCCTGCTCTGCCATTTAATAAAATCATGACTGATCTGATCATGGACTCAGTTCCACTTCCCTGCCCATTCCCCATAAATGTTTATTCCCTGATCACCCAAAAATTTGTCTTTTCTCTGCCTTAAATATATTCAATGACCCAGCCTCCACAGCTTTCTGGGGTAGAGAATTCCACAGATTTACAACCCTCTGAGAGAAGAAATTCCTCCTCATCTCAATTTTAAATGGGCGATCCCTTATTCTGAAACTATGCTCCCTAGTTCTAGATTCCCCCACAAGGGGAAACATCATTTCTGCAACTGTCCTGTCATACCCCCTCAGAATCTTACGAGTTTTGATAAGATCACCATTCATTCTTCTAAATTCCAATGAGCACAGGCCCAACCTGCTCAACCTGTGAACGGTCTCTCTCCCCGGTGTGAACACACTAGTGTATGAGCAGGTCGGAGGATTGAGTGAATCGCTTCCCACACTCGGAGCAGGTGAACGGTCTCTCTCCCCGGTGTGAACACACTGGTGTATGAGCAGGTCGGAGGATTGAGTGAATCGCTTCCCACACTCGGAGCAGGTGAACGGTCTCTCTCCCCGGTGTGAACACACTGGTGTTTTAAGTCAACCCCCTCATCTCCAGAATCAACCTCGTCAACCTTCTCTGAACAGCCTTCAATGTAAGTATATCCTTTCTTAAATACGGAGAGCAAAAGTGTACGCAGTACTCCAGGTGTGGCCTCACCAATACCCTGTACATTTGTAGCAGGACTTCTCTGCTTTTATACTCTCTCCCCCTTGTAATAAAGGCCAACATTCCATTTGCCTTCCTGATCACTTGCTGTACCTACATATTAACTTTTTGTGTTTCATGCACAAGGACCCCCAGGTCCCTCTGTACTGCAGCACTTTGCAATTTTTCTCCATTTAAATTGTAATTTGCTTTTCTATTTTTTCTGCCAAAGTGGATAACCTTATATTTTCCTACTTTATACTCCATCTGCCAAATTTTTGCCCACTCACTTAGCCTGTCTATATCCCTTTGCAGATTTTTTGTGTCCTCATAATTTGCTTTCCCAAGTGTGGAAACATAGAAACATAGAAAATAGGTGCAGGAGTAGGCCATTCGGCCCTTCGAGCCTGCACCGCCATTCAATATGATCATGGCTGATTATGCAACTTCAGTACCCCATTCCTGCTTTCTCTCCATACTCCTTGATCCCTTTAGCCGTAAGGGCAACATCTAACTCCCTTTTGAATTTATCTAACGAACTGGCCTCAACAACTTTCTGTAGTAGAGAATTCCACAGGTTCACAATTGCCTATCCACCGTCAACTCTTTAAGTATCATTCTCTAGTCTATCCTAGCCAATTCACGTCTCATACCGTCGAAGTTTCCTTTCTTTAAGTTCAGGACCCTAGTCTCTGAATTAACTGTGTCACTCTCCATCTTAATGAAGAATTCTACCATATTACGGTCACTCTTCCCCAAGGGGCCCCGCACGACCAGATTGCTAATTAATCCTATCTCGTTACACAAGACCCAGTCTAGGATGACTTGCTCTTTAGTTGGTTCCTCGACATATTGGTCTAGAAAACCATCCCTTATACGCTCCAGGATTCCTCCTCCAATATTGCTACCAGTTTGGTGATCCCAATCAATATGCAGATTAAAGTCACATAGATTCCACATCATCCATGCTAATGTCCTTCCTTACTATTGCATTAATCTCCTCTTTAACTAGTAATGCTACCCTACCTCCTTTTCCTTCCTGACTGTCCTTCCTGAATATTGAATACCCCTGGATGTTGAGTTCCCAACCTTGGTTACCCTGGAGCCATGACTCCGTAATCCCAATGACATCATATCCGTTAACAGCTACCTGTGCAGTCAATTCATCCACCTTATTACGAATGCTCCTCGCATTGAGACTCAGAGCCTTCAGACTTGTTTTTTTTAATACTCTTTGTCATTTTAGAATTATGTTGTATTATGGCCCTTTTTGATTTTTGCCCTTGATTTCTCTGCCCTCCACTCTTGCTTTTCTCCTTCCTACCTTTATGCTTCTGCCCCCATTTTACTTCCCTCTGCCTCCCTGCATTGATTCCCATCCCCCTGCCATATTAGTTTAAACCCTCCCCAACAGCACTAGCAAACACTCCCCCTAGGACATTGGTTCCGGTCCTGCCCAGGTGCAGACCGTCCGGTTTGTACTGGTCCCACCTCCCCCAGAACCGGTTCCAATGTCCCAGGAATTTGAATCGCTCCTCCTTGCACCACTCCTCAAGCCACGTATTCACCTGATCAATCCTGCAATTCCTACTGTGAATAGCACGTGGCACTGGTAGCAATCCTTAAACTTGTGGTGGCCGTTGCACACCAGCCACCACCGGGCATGACAGAGCGAGGTCTTGATCCAGTGGCAAGGATTACCCAAGACCACTGGAGACCAGCTCTGCTGCACAGACCTAGTGCATACACATATTGCAGTGTGGGCTGGCCCGTGCTGCCCCTGGGCCCTCGCTTCAGCCCCAATCATGTCACTCTGCAAACTCTGGACCCTCCTTCGCCCAGAACTCGCCGCTCCTGCTGTATCTGCCCACGCTCCAATCAGCGAGCCGGATTATGTTGATGTCTAATCCAGTCGCCCTCTTCACAGCCGTCGCCCTCTCGGACTGGCTCGCGCTGTACCTTGCAGTGGCATGCCACCACGCCACGTTACTTCAGGGCTGCCGCACGCCGCTCCTTTTATGACCTCGACCTGCCGCCAATGGTCTCTCACAGGCCGGGGCCGCCATTAGAATAGTACAACACAGAAGGAAGTCATTCGGTCTACTGAGTCTGCACCAACCAGCGTTAGGGTCTCTGTCCGCAGCGTTAGGGTCTCTGTCCGCAGGGTTAGGGTCTCTGTCCGCAGGGTTAGGGTCTCTGTCCGCAGCGTTAGGGTCTCTGTCCGCAGGGTTAGGGTCTCTGTCCGCAGCGTTAGGGTCTCTGTCCCCAGGGTTAGGGTCTCTGCAGGATTAGGGTCTCTGTCCGCAGGGTTAGGGTCTCTGTCCGCAGCGTTAGGGTCTCTGTCCGCAGGGTTAGGGTCTCTGTCCGCAGCGTTAGGGTCTCTGTCCGCAGGGTTAGGGTCTCTGTCCGCAGCGTTAGGGTCTCTGTCCCCAGGGTTAGGGTCTCTGCAGGATTAGGGTCTCTGTCCCCAGGGTTAAGGTCTCTGTCCGCAGGATTAGGGTCTCTGTCCCTACGGTTAGGGTCTCTGTCCGCAGGGTTAGGGTCTCTGTCCCCAGGGTTAAGGTCTCTGTCCGCAGGATTAGGATCTCTGTCCCTAGGGTTAGGGTCTCTGGCCGCAGGATTAGGGTCTCTGTCCCCAGGGTTCGGGTCTCTGTCCCCAGGGTTAGGGTCTCTACAGGATTAGGGTCTCTGTCCCCAGGGTTAGGGTCTCTGTCCCCAGGGTTAGGGTCTCTGCAGGATTAAGGTCTCTGTCCGCAGGGTTAGGGTCTCTGTCCCCAGGGTTAGGGTCTCTGTCCCCAGGGTTAGGGTCTCTGTCCGCAGGGTTAGGGTCTTGCCCCCCCAGACAGGATTTGGTTCTCTGCACCATCCCAGTATTAAACCTGTACCACTTCAGTGGCCAATCAACACAGAATTCTAAAAGGCAGGCTACGCTCGACAAACCTGCTGGAACCTTTGGAAACACCGGATGTGATTAATATGGACTTCCAAAATGTATTGATTAGGAATCAGAGGTGACATAATGAGACTTGGAATTAAGGGACACGTGGCCACTTGGATAGAAAGATTGTTGGAGGGCAAAAAGCAAAGCTAAGGGTAAAATGAGGTAGCTCAGACTAGAATGATTTAGAAACTGGGGCTGTGTTGAGCTATTTTATTTACCATATATCAAAAATATTCTAGACTTAGGAATTGAGGGAACGTTATAAAAATCTGTTGATGATAGAAAATTGTGTCAAGAAATTATGGAAAATCACCAGGAGATGAAAGTTTAGATACACAGGTCATAAAAAGGGACAGTTCGACAACAACAACAAGTATTTATATAGCGCCTTTAACATAGTGAAACGTCCCAAGGCGCTTCATAAGAGTGTTATGGGATAAAAAATTTGACACCGAGCCGCATAAGTAGAAATTAACGCAGGTGACCAAAGGCTTGGTCAAAAAGGTTGGTTTTAAGGAGCGGCTTGAAGGAAGAAAGAGAGGTAGAGAGGCGGAGAGGTTTAGGGAGAGAGTTCCAGAGCTAGGCAACAGAAGGCATGACCACCAATGGTGGAGCGATGCTCAAGAGGACAGAATTAGAGGAGCGCAGACATCTTGGGGTGGGAGGGGTGTGGGTGTTGTGGGGCTGGAGGAGATTACAGAGATAGGGAGGGGCGAGGCCATGGAGGGATTTGAAAACAAGGATGAGAATTTTGAAATTGAGGCGTTGTTTAACCGGAAGCCAATGCAGGCCAGCAAGCACAGGGGGTGATGGGTGAGCGGGACTCGGTGCGAGTTAGGACACAGGCAACTGAATTTTGGATCACCTCCAGTTTACGTAGAATAGAATGTGGGAGGCCAGCCAGGAGTGCGTTGGAATTAGTCAAGTCTAGAGGTAACAAAGGCATGGATGAGGGCTTCAACAGCGGATGAGTTGAGGCAAGGGCGGAGACGGGCGATGTAACAGAGGTAGAAATAGGCGGTCTTAGTTATGCTGCAGATATGTGGTCGATAGCTCATTTCAGGGTCAAATATGACACCAAGGTTGCAAACAGTCTGGTTCAGCCTCAGAGGAGTTGTGGAGAGGGATGGAGTCAGTGACTAGGGAACGGAGTTTGTGGTGGGGACCGAAAACAATGGCTTCGGTCTTCCCAATTGGAGAAAATTTCTGCTCATCCAGAACTGGATGTTGGACAAGTAGTCTGACAATTTAGAGACTGTGGAGGGGTCGAGAGAAGTGGTAGTGAGGGAGAGCTGGGTGTCATCAGCGTACATGTGGAAACTAACGCTGTGTTTTCGGATGATTCAAATTGAATCATAGAATGGACACAGCAGAGAAGGAGGCCATTTGGCCCATCGTGGCTGTGCTGGCCCTTTGAAAAAGCGATCCAATTAGTCCCACTACCTCGCTCCTTCCCCGAAGCCCAGCTAATTTTTCCACTTTCAAGTATTTATCCAATTCCCTTTTGAAAGTTATTGTCTCGAATAGTGTGGTAATTATAACGGTGAGGCTATCCATGCAACAGGAGGGATATTTTTGCAGGAGACTAGCGATGGGAAGTGAAATGAAGGCTGATTACATCCTTCTTTGATTGATAACATTTTAAAAATGTTATAATATTAGAATGCTAAAATTGTACTGCACAGAAGGAGGCCATTTGGCCCACTGTGTCTGTGCCGACTCTTTGAAATAATTATCCAATCAGTCCCACTCCCCTGCGCTTTCCCCATAGCCCTGCTATTTTTCCCTCTGCAAGTATTTATTTAATTCCCTTTTGAAAGTTATTATTGAATCTGCTTCCACCGCCCTTTCAGGCATGCGTTCCTGATCACAATGAAATTGTTGTAATCTGCCCCTGGCTTTTTTTCCAATGATCTTAAGTCTGCGTCCTCTGGTTATCGACCATCCCGCCAATGGAAACAGTTTCTCCTTAATTGCTCTATCAAAACGCCATAATTTTGAACACTTCTATTCAATCTCCCCTTAATCTTCTTTGCTCTAAGGAGAACAATCCCAACTTCTCCAGGCTCTCTGCATAACTGAATTCCCTCATCCCTGGTACCATCCTGGTAAACCTACTCTTTACCCTCTCCAGGGCCTTGACGTCATTCCTAAAGTGTGGTGCTCAGAATTGGACACAATACTAAAGCTGGGGCCGAACCAATGATTTATAAAGGTTTACCATAACTTCCTGGCTTTTGTAATCTATGTCTATATTAATAAACCCAAGGATCCAGATTGCATTTTTAACAGCCTTTTCAACTTGTCTTGCCACTTTCAAAGATTTGTGTATGTGAACTCCAGGTCTCTCTGTGCCTGCACCCCCTTTAAAATTGTACCATTTAGTTTATATCGTCTCTCCTCATTCTTCCTTCCAAAATGCATCACTTTACATTTCTCTGTGTTAAATTTCATCTGCCATGTTTCTGCCCATTTCACCAGTGACTTGAAAGTAATTTACCAATTGATTATTGATTGCTTACCCAACTCCTCGAAACGCTTTATTTGTTCTTCTCTCCATTTGCAGAAAGGGCATGTATGATGTACAAGTGAGAATCAGGCTGAATATAGAAAGTTCAGAGGGGAAGTGAAAAAGAAAATAAGAGGGGTAAAGAGAGAGTATGATTATAGATTGGCAGCTAACATAAAAGGGAATTCAAAAGTCTTCTATAGGCATATAAATAATAACTGGATAGTAAGAGGAGAGGTGGGCCTGATTAGGAACCAAAAAGTAGACCTGCACATGGAGACAGAGGGCATGGTTGAGGTACTAAATAAGTCGTTTACATCTATCTTCACCAAGGAAAAAGATGCTGTCATTGACATAGTGAAAGAGGAGGTAGTTGAGATACTGGATAGAATAAAAATTGATAAAGAGGAGGTACTGGAAAGTCTGTCTGTACTTAAAGTTGATAAGTCACCAGGACCAGATAGGATGCATCCTCGGATGCTGAGGAAGGTCACGGTGGAAATCACAGAGATACTGGCTATAATCTTCCAATCCTCCTTAGATACTGGGGTGGTGACAGAGGACTGGAGAATTGCAAATATTACTTGCTCAAAAAAGTGTAAGGTTAAACCCAGCAACTGCAGGAAGTTAGTTTAACCTCGGGAGTAGGGAAGCTTTTAGAAACGATAAGTTAACAGTCACTCAGACAAGTGTGGACTAATTAAGGAAAGCCAGCACAGATTTGTTAAAGGCAAATCGTGTTTAATTAACTTGATTGAGTTTTTTGATGAGGTAACACAGAAGGTTGATGAGAGCAATGCGGTTGACATGGTGTAAATGGATTTCCAGAAGGCGTTTGACAAGGTGCCACACAATAGGCTTTCCAGCAAAGTTGAAGTCCATGGAAAAAAGGACTAGTGGCAGCATTGGCCGAGTGACGGGGAACAGAGAGCAGGGCTCGGGACTGGGACACTGCTTTTCTGGATATATATTAATGACTTGGACTTGGGTGTACAGGGCACAATTTCACAATTTGCAGATAACACAAAACTTGGAAGTATAGTGAACCGTGAGGAGGAGAGGGATAGACTTCAGGAGGACACAGACAGGCTGGTGGAATGGGCGGACATGTAGCAGATGAAATTTAACGCAAAGAAGTGCAAAGTGATACATTTTGGTAGGAAGAATGAGGAGAGGAAATATAAACTAAAGGGTACAATCCTAAAGGGGGTGCATGAACAGAGAGACCTCGGGGTATGTGTGCACAAATTGTTGAAGGTGGCAGGGCAGATTGAGAAAGCGGTTAAAAAAACATACAGGATCCTGGGCTTCATGAATAGAGGCATAGAGTACAAAAGTGTGGAAATTATGATGAAACACTGGTTCGGCCTCAACTGGTCTTTTGTGTCCAATTCTAGAGCAGAGAAGGTTGAGAGGAGATTTGATGGAGGTGTTTATCATAAGGGATCTGGACAGCGTAGATCGAGAGAAACTGTTCCCATTGGCGGAAGAGTCGAGAACCAGAGGACACAAATTTAAGGCGATTGGCAAAAGTACCAAAGGCGACACGAGGAAAAACGCTTTTACGCAGCGAGTGGTTAGGATCTGGAATGCGCTGCCTGAGAGGGTGGTGGAGGCAGACTCAATTTTATCTTTCAAAAGGGAGTTGGATATGTACCTGAAGGAAAACAGTTTGCAGGGCTACAGGGAAAGGGCGGGGGAGTGGGACTGGCTGAAGTGCTCCAGCAGAGAGCCGGCACGGGCTCGACGGGCCAAATGGCCTCCTCCTGTGCTTTAGCCATTGTATTATCTGGCTCCTGGTGCAGCCGATCGGCATGTGAAATCACCAAATGTGCATCAGCGCCATACTCCTATCAAAAGAGGAATTTAAAAAATGTATCAGTTGACACAAATAACCTTCCGTAAATACTAGGGGACTGAGGGTCTAGTGAGAAGGAGGACCGAAGGAAATCCTTATTAGTCAGGAAATTGTGTTAGGGAAATTGATGGGATTGAAGGCCGATAAATCCCTGGGGCCTGATAGTCTGCATCCCAGAGTACTTAAGGAAGTGGCCCTAGAAATAGTGGATGCATTGGTGATCATTTTCCAACAGTCTATTGACTCTGGATCAGTTCCTATGGACTGGAGGGTAGCTAATGTAACACCACTTTTTAAAAAAGGAGGGAGAGAGAAAACGGGGAATTATAGACCGATTAGCCTGACATCAGTAGTGGGGAAAATGTTGGAATCAATTATTAAAGATGAAATAGCAGCACATTTGGAAAGCAGTGACAGGATCGGTCCAAGTCAGCATGGATTTATGAAAGGGAAATCATGCTTGACAAATCTTCGAGAATTTTTTGAGGATGTAACTGGTAAGGGAGTGGACAAGAGAGAACCAGTGGATGTGGTGTATTTGGACTTTCAAAAGGCTTTTGACAAGGTCCCACACAAGAGATTAGTGTGCAAAATTAAAGCACATTGTATTGGGGGTAATACACTGACGTGGATAGAGAACTGGTTGGCAGACAGGAAGCAGAGAGTCAGGATAAACAGGTCCTTTTCAGAATGGCAGGCAGTGATTAGTGGAGTACCGCAGGGCTCAGTGCTGGGACCCCAGCTATTTACAATATATATTAATGATTTAGATGAAGGAATTGAGTGTAATATCTCCAAGTTTGCAGATGACACTAAGCTGGGTGGCGGTGTGAACTGTGAGGAGGACACTAAGAGGCTGCAGGGTGACTTGGACAGGTTAGGTGAGTGGGCAAATGCATGGCAGATGCAGTATAATGTGGATAAATGTGAGGTTATCCACTTTGGTGGCAAAAACACAAAGGCAGAATATTATCTGAATGGCGGCAGATTAGGAAAAGGGGAGGTGCAACGAGACCTGGGTGTCATGGTACATCAGTCATTTAAAGTTGGCATGCAGGTACAGCAGGCGGTGAAGAAGGCAAATGGTATGTTGGCCTTCATAGCTAGGGGATTTGTGTATAGGAGCAGGGAGGTCTTACTGCAGTTGTACAGGGCCTAGGTGAGGCCTCACCTGGAATATTATGTTCAGTTTTGATCTCCTAATCTGAAGAAGGACGTTCTTACTATTGAGGGACTGCAGCGAAGGTTCACCAGACTGATTCCCGGGATGGCAGGACTGTCATATGAGGAGAGACTGGATCGACTGGGCCTGTATTCACTGGAGTTTAGAAGGATGAGAGGGGATCTCATAGAAACATATAAAATTCTGACGGGACTGGACAGGTTAGATGCAGGAAGAATGTTCCCGATGTTGGGGGAAGTCCAGAACCAGGGGACATAGTCTAAGGATAAGGGGTAAGCCATTTAGGACTGAGATGAGGAGAAACTTCTTCACTCAGAGAGTTGTTAACCTGTGGAATTCCCTACCACAGAGAGTTATTGATGCCAGTTAATTGGATATATTCAAGAGAGAGTTAGATATGGCCCTTACGGCTAAAGGGATCAAGGAGGATGGAGAGAAAGCAGGAAAGTGGTACTGAAGTGAATGATCAGCCATGATTATATTGAATGGTGGTGCAGGCTCGAAGGGCCGAATGGCCTTCTCCTGCACCTATTTACTATGTTTCTATGATCTCTACGTTAATTGTGTTAACGCGCGGGTGCAATGGAATCGACTAATTGGCTCAGAAATTCCCAGACCTGGGCAGCAGGCGAACACAATTCCAGGATTAGATCCAGAGGGAAATGAAACTTGGAAGCTTTTTCAATGTCGACTGGCCGAAGGCAGTTGCTGGGAAAGCCGCAAATTGGAATTCTAGTCCGCACACCCCATGTTCTCACATCGACTGGTACACCGGGCTGAGGTGCTGCAGTGAAATTCCTCCCTCCCTCGAAGCGGACACGTGCCCCAGTGAAACCACAATGGTGCAGTCATCTCCCAAAAATAATGGAGCTTGAGAATTTGCTCGGTGCAGAGGCTGAGGGGCTCAGGAGTGAGGGTATCTCATGAGAAGTTGATGCGAGGCTTGGATGGGCAGTAGAAAGACAGGATTTTATAGGAGAGGCAATGGAACAAGGTGAGGTGCTTAAAGGAGCAAAAGATGCCAGAGGAATAGGGGGTCAGGCTAAGCTGAGATTTGGTGACCTCACGCACACTTGTTTATTTGGACCTCTGTGTTGCTTTAAGCGACTAAGCGATGAAATGATCAATGATATAAGCCCTGTTCTCTAACTCAGACACGAGGTATTGTAGAAGTTGAAACACTATGGGCGTTGTGCACATCAGAATAATGGGTGGAAAAACCTCAGGGCTACTAACAGGCAGCTGAATTATTGTCTGTGCCCGAAGCTCTCCTCTGCTAACACTGCAGAGGATTAAAGATTAAAGATTAGCCCCAGGTTTAGAATCAGTGTTATGTTCAGAATAACTCCACAAGACTGTGCTGTAAGCTCAAACTGTTGTGACCTTGGTCTCTTCAGTGTAACCCCAGAGTGAGGAGGCAGCATGGTAGACTGCCTTTTATACCTGCACAGGTGCGCCCCCTGGTGGCACGTCTTACACATTAGTAAAGTTTACATACATAACATCATTCCCCCCCAAAGTCTTAGATACAAGTTATTTACAAGTTGAGGCGATCCAGGGCTCTGCGTTCCCGGGTTGATCACCCGAGTTGAAGTCCTGGCCTGGGTGA
Organism: Pristiophorus japonicus; assembly: GCF_044704955.1. Lineage (NCBI taxonomy): Eukaryota > Metazoa > Chordata > Chondrichthyes > Pristiophoridae > Pristiophorus > Pristiophorus japonicus. The sequence goes on from NC_091978.1 coordinate 373,938,113, forward strand.
GTCGGTCAGATCATTGCTGCACTGCGGTGTGGCTGGTCTGATCGGACTGTCGGGCATGGTGGGTTCATCCTCGAGGTTGACAGCGAGGTCGATTGCTGGTTGGGTGTGTGTGGGTGGATCAATGATGGTAATGTCCTCTTCAAACTGTTCTTGGTTGTCAGTGAACCGCAGTTTGGTCTGATCCAAGTGCTTTCTGCACGTTTGTCCATTCACAAGTTTGACAACAAACACTCTATTCCCCTCCTTGGCTAAAACATTAGCAATTCTGCCGGGGGAACACCAGTAAGCGAGTGGGGTTGCGTCCGGTAGCTGAGCAGAATCCGAGATAACCGGGTCTGCAGGGAACCATCCGTTACGCGTTTCAAGCTCGGCTTGATAGTTTGGACTACCCGTTCCATTTGACCATTGGATGCGGGCTTAAACGGGGCAGACCTGACATGCTTGATGCCATTGCGGGTCATGAACTCATTGAATTCCGAGCTGGTGAAACACGGTCCATTGTCACTAACAAGGACGTCGGGCAAACCATGGGTGGTGAACATGGCCCAGAGGATTTCAATGGTGGCAGTGGACGTACATGATGACATTATTATACTTTCAATCCATTTAGAGTAAGCATCCACTGCTACTAGGAACATCTAGGGGCCAGCAAAATCTACGTGGACCCTGGACCACGGTTTGGAGGGCCATGACCACAGACTCAGTGGGACCTTCCTTGGTGCTTTGCTCAATTGTGAGCAAGTGTTACATTGGTGTACGCATGCCTCCAATTCCGAGTCAATGCCGGGCCACCAAACGTGCGACCTGGCGACAGCCTTCATCATGACTATGCCTGGGTGGTTACTGTGTAGGTCGCGTATAAACGTTTCCCTGCCAATTTTTGGAAAAAACGTTTCCCTGCCTTTTTTTGGCAAAACTACGTGATTCCCCCATAGGAGACAATCTGAATGGATGGACATTTCATCCTTGCGTCCGTAGAACGGCTTAATTTCATCTTGCATTTCCCCGGGAATCGCCGACCAGCTCCCATTAAGGACGCAGCTTTTTACAAGTGATAGCACAGGGTCCTGGCTAGTCATGACGGGTGACTCCTCGCTCTCAAAAGCATCCATTACAAGAAGTAAGTCTGCGGGTTACGCCATTTCCACCCCGGTGGTGGGCAATGGTAGCCAACTGAGGGCATCAGCACAGTTCTCAGTGCCTGGTCTCTGGTGGATTACATAGTCATACACAGATAACGTTAGTGCCCATCGTTGATGGGCGAAGCATTGATGGTAATACCTTTGCTTTCTGAGAACAGCGAAATGAGTGGCTTGTGGTCGGTTTCGAGCTGAACCGGAGTCTAAATATGTATTGGTGCATTTTCTTAACCCCGTATACGCATGCTAATGCTTCTTTCTCAACCATACTGTAGGCTCTTTCAGCCTTGGATAAACTTCTGGATGCATATGCAACCGGTTGCAGTTTGCCTGACACATTGGCTTACTGTAACACACAACCGACCCCGTACGAAGATGCATCACAAGCTAGTACTAAACGTTTACACAAGTCATACAATACAAGTAACTTATTAAAGGCTGTCTCTTGAGATTTACCCCAAACCCAGTCGTCACCCTTGCATAGCAATAAATGCAAGGTTTCCAGCAAAGTGTTCAACCCCGGTAGAAAGTTACCAAAATAGTTGAGGAGTCCCAGGAACGAACGCAGTTTCATCACATTCTGTGGTCTGGGTGCATTCTTGATGGCCTCCATCTTGGAGTCCGTGGGTCTGACGCCGTCCGCCATAATCTTTCAAGCCAGAAATGCAACCTCTGCCGCCAGGAAAATACACTTGGAGAGTTTCAGCCTGAGTCCCACTCTGTCCAATCGCTTTAGAACCTTTTCCAGGTTGTGCAAGTGTTCGGTGGTGTTGCGACCCGTGATCAGGATGTCGCCTTGAAACACCACAGTGCGCGGAACCGATTTCAGCGGACTCTCCATGTCCCTCTGGAAGATGGCTGCAGCCGAGCGAATCCCAGAGGGGCATCTGTGGTATATGAACAGTCCTTTGTGCTAATGCACATCAATTTTTTTGAAGATTCAGCCAGTTCCTGTGTCATGTAAGCAGCAGTTAGATCCAACTTGGTGAACGACTCCCCCCCCTACTAGCATTGCAAACAGGTCATCTGCTTTGGGTAGTGGGTACTGGTCCTGTAACGAGATTCGGTTGATCGTTACCTTGTAGTCCCCGCAGATTCTGACCGTCCCATCACTCTTCAACACCGGAACAATTGGACTGGCCCACTTGTTGAACTCGACTGGTGATATGATTCCCTCTCATTGAAGTCTGTCCAGCTAGATCTCGACTTTCTCTCGCATCACGTATGGAACCGCTCGGGCCTTGTGATGAACGGGTCGTGCATCAGGGACTAGATGGATCTGCACTTTGGTGCCTGTGAAGTTGCCGATGCCTGGCTCGAATAATGACGGGAATTTGTTTAGCACTTGGGCGCACGAGGCGTCATCCACCGAAGACAGTGTTTGATGTCGTCAAAGTTCCATCAGATCTTTCCTCGCCAGCTTCTGCCGAACAGCGTTGGGCCATCGCCTGGTACAATCCATAGTGGTAAATCATGCACAGTTCAATCATACGATACCTTCACTGCCGCATTGCCAATGACTGGTATAAGCTCTTTGGTGTAAGTGTGCAGCTTGGTGTGGATCGGGCCTAGTTTTGGCCTTTGTGCCTTGTTGCCCCACAGTTTCTCAAAAGCCTTTTGGCTCATAATTGATTGACTCGCCCATGTGTCCAATTCCATGGAAACTGGAATGCGGTTTAATTTGACTTTTAACATTATCGGAGGGCTTTTGGTGGTGAAGGTGTGTACCCCATACACTTCCTCTTCAGCCTCGGGTTGAGTTGCCTCTCTCACTCGTTCAGCGTGATCCACACCGGATCGGTCATCTTCTTCCAACTCTGCCATATGGTGAGTCGCAGTATGTCTGCACATTCGCTGGAGGTGCCCCATTGTCCCACAGCCCTTGCACACGTAGTGCTTGAATCGACATTGATGGGCTCGATAATTACTCTCGCAGTGCCAACATGGTGTTAATGGATTCGCATTCACACCCCACAGTGGACTCTGAGTCATCCTAGGTATGACCTCTGCAGGCGTGTAGGCCCGGCCATGTACAGTTCTGCCTGCTGAAGGCATTATTTTATGCACAGTACTTGCCGGTGAGCTTCGATGCTGCAATGATATCTGTTTAGTGTTATTGTTCGTGGACATGAAAGCCTGGGCTATCGTGATGGCCTTGCTCAGATCTAGGGATTCGGCAGACAGCAGTTTGCCAAGAATCGTGGCCGATTCCAAGCACAAAAAGTCCCGCAAAATTTCCCCCAACAATCCAGCAAATACGCACAGTTCCGCAAGGGGTCTTAGGTCGGCGACATAGCTCGCCACGACCTGGCCCGCGGAGCGATGGTGTATATAGAAGCGATACTTGGCCATTAAAATGCTTTCCTTTGGCTTGAGGTGTTCCCGAACCAGCATGCACAACTCTGCATATGTCTTCTCCATTGGTTTCGTCGGTGCTAGCAGATTTTTGATGAGGCCATATATTGTGGACCCCCAAAAAGTGAGGAGAATTGCCCTGCGCTTGATCACGGTCTCATAGAAACATAGAAAATAGGTGCAGGAGTAGGCCATTCAGCCCTTCAAGCCTGCACCACCATTCAATATGATCATGGCTGATCATGCAACCTCAGTACCCCACCCCAGCCTTCTCTCCATACCCACTAATCCCTTTAGCCATAACTCCTTTTGAATATATCTAACAAACTGGACTCAACAACTCTCTGTGGCAGAGAATTCCACAGGCTCACAACTCTTTGGGTGAAAGAGTTTCTGCTCATCTCGGTCCTATATGGCTTACCCCTTATCCTTAGACTGTGTCCCCTGGTTCTGGACTTCCCCAAAGTTGGGAACATTCTTCCTACATCTAACCTGTCCAGTCCCGTCAGAATTTAATACGTTTCTATGAGATCCCCTCTCATTCTTCTAAATTCCAGTGAGTATAAGGCTAGTCGATCCAGTCTTTCCTCATATGTCAGTCATGCCATCCCGGGAATCAGTCTGGTGAATCTTCACGGGTACTCCCTCAATAGCAAGAATGTCTTTCCTCAGATTAGGTGACCAAAACTGCACACAATACTCAAGGTGTGGTCTCACCAAGGCCCTGTACAATTGCAGCAAGACCTCCCTGCTCCTATACTCAAATCTCCTCGCTATGAAGGCCAGCATGCCATTTGCTTTCTTTACTGCCTGCTGTACCTGCATGCCAACCTTCAATGACTGATGTACCATGACACCCAGGTTATCGTTGCACCTCCCCTTTTATTAATCTGTCACCATTCAGATAATATTCTGCCTTCCTGTTTTTGCCACCAAAGTGGATAACCTCACATTTATCCACATTATACTGCATCTGTCATGCATTTGCCCATTCACCTAACCTGTCCAAGTCACCCTGCAGCCTCTTAGCATCCTCCTCGCAGTTCATACTGCCACCCAGCTTAGTGTCATCTACAAACTTGGAGATATTACGTTCAATTCCTTTGTCTAAATCATTGATGTATATTGTAAAGAGCTGGGGTCCCAGCATTGAATCCTGCGGCACCCCACTAGTCACTGCCTGCCATTCTGAAAAGGACCTGTTTATTCCCACTCTTTGCTTCCTGTTTGCCAACCAGTTCTCTATCCATGTCAATACATTATCCCCAATACCATGTACCTTAATTTTGCACACTAATCTTGTTATATATGTAAACTTGTATTTACTCTGTTCAGCCACCAAAGGGCTCATCCTCTGGAGTCCCAAGGGATCCCATAATCCCTTGGGAGCACAGTTATTTAAGGAGGCCTCACAGGTTGGAGAGGCACTCTGGAGACCTGCAATGAAAGACTACGGTCACACTTTACTTTGAGCTCACAGTGTTCAGTCTGACTCTTTCTCCATACACAACAACTGGCGACGAGATACAGATAGTGAACCAAAAGTTGCAGAGAACAGTGGGCGTCCTGGAGAAATTCTCAGAGGGAGATGATTGGGAAAGCAACTCGACCAATACTTCGTGGCCAACAAGTTAGATGGGGAAGAGAACGGTGTCAAACGAAGAGCGATCCTCCTCACCGTCTGTGGGGCACCAACGTGTGGCCTTATGAAGAATCTGCTCACTCCAGCGAAACCCACGGAGAAATTGTATGACAATTTGTGCACACTGGTCCGAGAGCATTTAAACCTGAAGAAAAGCGTTCTGATGGCGAGGTACCGGTTTTACACCTACAAAAGGTCTAAAGGAAGTGGCGAGTTATGTTGCAGAGCTAAGATGCCTTGCAGGACATTGCGAATTTGAATGATATTTGGAGCACATGCTCAGAGACTTTTTTGTACTTGGCATTGGCCACGAAACCATACTTCGCAAACTTTTGACTGTAAAGACCCCAACCTTGAGTAAGGCCATAGCGATAGCCCAGACGTTCATTGCCATCAGTGACAATACGAAGCAAATCTCTCAACACACAAGTGCTGCTACAAGTACTGTGAACAAAGTGATGATGTTTTCGAATCATAACATACAGGGCAGGTCACACATACCGGCAGCTGCACGTCCGCAGATGACTCAGAGTCCACCATCAAGGGTGATGAATGCAAGTCCATTAACACCTTGTTGGCGCTGCGGGGGTGATCATCGTTTCCATTCATGTCGATTCAAAGAGTACATTTGCAAGGGCTGTGGAACAATGGGACATCTCCAACGAGTGTGCAGGCAAGCTGCAAAGCCTGTTAAACCTGTAAACCACCATGTTGCAGAGGAGGACAGATCCGCGCAGGATCACGATGAACCAGAGCCTCAGACCAAGGAGGCAGAGGTAGATGGGGTGCACACATTCACCACGAATTGTCCCCCGATAATGCTGAGTGCTACACTAAGTGGAGTCCCAGTGTCAATGGAGCTGGACATGGGCGCGAGCCAGTCCATCATGGGCAAAAAGACTTTCGAAAGATTGTGGTGCAACAAGACCTCAAGGCCAGCCTTAACTCCAGTTCGCTCAAAACTAAGAAATTACACAAAAAAACTGATTCCCGTAATCGGCTGTGCTACCGTAAAGGTTTCCTACGATGGAGCGGTGCACAAGCTACCACTCTGGGTGGTACCGGGCGATGGTCCCACGCTGCTCGGCAGGAGCTGGCTGGGAAAGATACGCTGGAACTGGGACGACATCTATTGCCCGCTGACGACACTTTGTGTGCCCAGGTCTTTAAACAAATTTCCTTCGCTGTTCGAACTAGGCATCGGGAAATTCCAAGGAGCAAAAGTGCAGATCCACCTAATTCCGCGGGCGCGAGCCATCCATCACAAGGCGAGAGCAGTCCGTACATGAGGAGAGAAAGAACATAAGAACATAAGAATTAGGAACAGGAGTAGACCATCTGGCCCCTCGAGCCTGCTCCGCCATTCAAAAAGATCATGGCTGATCTGGCCGTGGACTCAGCTGCACTTACCCGCCCGCTCCCCATAACCCTTAATTCCCTTATTGGTTAAAAATCTATCGATCTGTGATTTGAATACATTCAATGAGCTAGCCTCAACTGCTTCCTTGGGCAGAGAATTCCACAGATTCACAACCCTCTGGGAGAAGAAATTCTCTCTCAACTCGGTTTTTTAAATTGGCTCCCCCGTATTTTGAGGCTGTGCCCCCTAGTTCTAGTCTCCCCGACCAGTGGAAACAACCTCTCTGCCTCTATCTTGTCTATCCCTTTCATTATTTTAAATGTTTTTTTATAAGATCACCCCTCATCCTTCTGAACTCCAACGAGTAAAGACCCAGTCTACTCAATCTATCATCATAAGGTAATCCCCTCATCTCCGGAATCAGCCTAGTGAATCGTCTCTGTACCCCCTCCAAGGCTAGTCTATCCTTCCTTAAGTAAGGTGACCAAAACTGCACGCAGTACTCCAGGTGCGGCCTCACCAATACCCTGTGCAGTTGCAGCAGGACCTCCCTGCTTTTGTACTCCATCCCTCTCGCAATGAAGGCCAACATTCCATTCGACTTCCTGATTACCTGCTGCACCTGCAAACTTTTTTTTGGGGATTCATGCACAAGGAGGCACTCTACGCAGGGGTCCTCCCACTATTCATCGGGGACTTGGCCTGAAGGGTGGTGCACGGAGCAGTGCCGTGCAACAAATTTTTAAGCCGGTTCACGGACTCCCAGGCCGCCTGCAATTTCTGCGGTCTGGAAGAGTCCGTGTTCCATGTTTTTATGGAATGCACAAGGTTGCAGCCCCTGTTTTATTATTTGAAGGAGCTGCTCCTGAAATTCTGGCTGCACTTCAGTCCCACTCTCCTGATCTTTGGGCACCCTGTGCGGAGGGGAGCGGGTAGGTCCGAAGGCCTCCTCGTAGGACTGCTCCTGGGCACGGCCAAGGGTGCCATCAGCCGGTCCAGGCAGCGGGCGGTCGAGGGGGTCGTTCAACCTGACTGCCTGCCTCTCTTCCGCTCTTACATCCGGTCCAGGGTGTCCTTGGAGATGGAGCACGCGGTGTCCACCGGTACGCTCACGGCCTTCCGCGAGAGGTGGGCACCGGAGGGACTGGAGTGCATCATCACGCCCGGCAACCAAATTTTACGTTTTAAAGTTTAATTTGTTTTAATTGCCGGTGCTTTTAGTGTCCCCCTCCTCTTTTATAGGGGGCACTGGAAAAAATTTGATTTTAGCGCCCCAAAAAAAAAACCAAAAAAAAAGAAAAAAAAAAAGGGGCCTTGAAAATGTCTGCTGTGTCACCCAGGCGGGTGGCACGGTTTAATGTTTATGTTTATTTTCAGGTAAACTCAAAAGAGTTTCATGCACAAGGACCCCCAGGTCCCTCTGCACCGCAGCATGTTGTAATTTCTCCCCATTCAAATAATATTCCCTTTTACTGTTTTTTTTCCCAAGGTGGATGACCTCACATTTTCCGACATTGTATTCCATCTGCCAAACCTTAGCCCATTCACTTAACCTATCTAAATCTCTTTGCAGCCTCTCTGTGTCCTCTACACAACCCACTTTCCCACTAATCTTTGCGTCATCTGCAAATTTTGTTACACTACACTCTGTTCCCTCTTTCAGGTCATCTATCTATATTGTAAACAGTTGTGGTCCCAGCACCGATCCCTGTGGCACACCACTAACCACCGATTTCCAACCTGAAAAGGACCCATTTATCCCGACTCTCTGCTTTCTGTTCGCCAGCCAATTCTCTATCCATGCTAATACATTTCCTCTGACTCCGCGTACCTTTATCTTCTGCAGTAACCTTTTGTGTGGCACCTTATCGAATGCCTTTTGAAAATCTAAATACACCACATCCATCGGTACACCTCTATCCACCATGCTTGTTATATCCTCAAAGAATTCCAGTAAATTAGTTAAACATGATTTCCCCTTCATGAATCCATGCTGCGTCTGCTTGATTGCACTATTCCTATCTAGATGTCCCGCTATTTCTTCCTTAATGATAGTTTCAAGCATTTTCCCCACTATAGATGTTAAACTAATCGGCCTATAGTTACCTGCCTTTTGTCTGCCCCCTTTTTTAAACAGAGGCGTTACATTAGCTGCTTTCTAATCCGCTGGTACCTCCCCAGAGTCCAGAGAATTTTGGTAGATTATAACGAATGCATCTGCTATAACTTCCATCATCTCTTTTAATACCCTGGGATGCATTTCATCAGGACCAGGGGACTTGTTTACCTTGAATCCCATTAGCCTGTCCAGCACTATCCCACTAGTGATAGTGATTGTCTCAATGTCCTCCCTTCCCACATTCCCATGACCAGCAATTTTTGGCATGGATTTTGTGTCTTCCACTGTGAAGACCGAAGCAAAATAATTGTTTAAGATCTCAGCTATTTCCACATTTCCCATTATTAAATCCCCCTTCTCATCTTCTAAGGGACCAACATTTACTTTAGTCACTCTCTTCTGTTTTATATATCGGTAAAAGCTTTTACTATCTGTTTTTATATTTTGCGCAAGTTTACTTTCGTAATCTATCTTTCCTTTCTTTATTGCTTTCTTAGTCATTCTTTGCTGTCGTTTAAAATTTTCCCAATCTTCTAGTTTCCCACTAACCTTGGCCACCTTATATGCATTGGTTTTTAATTTGATACTCTCCTTTATTTCCTTGGTTATCCACGGCTGGTTATCCCTTCTCTTACCTCCCTGCTTTTTCACTGGAATATATTTTAGTTGAGCATTATGAAAGAGCTCCTTAAAAGTCCTCCACTGTTCCTCAATTGTGCCACCGTTTAGTCTGTGTTCCCAGTCTACTTTAGCTAACTCTGCCCTCATCCCACTGTAGTCCCCTTTGTTTAAGCATCGTACGCTCGTTTGAGACACTACTTCCTCACCCTCAATCCGTATTACAAATTCAACCATACTGTGATCACTCATTCCGAGAGGATCTTTTAGTAGGAGATCGTTTATTATTCTTGTCTCATTACACAGGACCAGATCTAAGATAGCTTGCTCCCTTGTAGGTTCTGTAACATACTGTTCTAAGAAACAATCCCATATGCATTCTATGAATTCCTCCTCAAGGCTACCCCGTGCGATTTGATTTGACCAATCGATATGTAGGTTAAAATCCCCCATGATTACTGCCGTTCCTTTTTCACATGCCTCTATTATTCCCTTGATTATTGTCCGCCCCACCGTGAAGTTATTATTTGGGGGCCTATAAACTACGCCCACCAGTGACTTTTTCCCCTTACTATCTCTTAATCTCCACCCACAATGATTCAACATTTTGCTCATTAGGGCCAATATCATCTCTCACAACTGCCCTGATATCATCCTTTATTAACAGAGCTACCCCACCTCCTTTCCCTTCTTGTCTATCCTTCCGAATTGTCAGATACCCCTGTATGTTTAATTCCAAGTCTTGGCCACCCTGCAACCATGTTTCTGTAATGGCCACCAAATCATACCCATTTGTAATGATTTGTGCCGTCAACTCATTTACTTTATTTCGAATGCTGCGTGCGTTTAGGTCGAGTTTAGAAAGGGTGGAGATCGAGCTAGACCGGCTACAAAGAGAGGGCATCATTTCACTGATCAAGTTCAAAGAGTGGGCCAGTCCTATCGTCCCAGTCCTCAAGGGAGATGGCACCATCAGAATCTGTGGCGATTACAAAGTAACTATAAACCGTTTTCCCTGCAGGACCATTACCCACTACGAAAGGCCGACGACCTCTTTGCAACGTTGGCGAGAGGAAAGACTTTCATGAAGCTGAATCTGACTTCAGCCTACATGATGCAGAAACTGGAGGAATCATCGAAGGCCCTCACCAGAATCAACATGCACAAAGGTCTTTTTGTTTATAATAGATGCCCGTTTGGAATCCAATCAGTGGCGGCGATATTCCAGAGAAACATGGAAAACTTACTGAAGTCACCGTGGTCTTTCAGGATGACATCTTGGTCACAGATCGGAACACAGTCAAGCATCTGCAGAACCTGGAGGAGGTTCTTAGTCGACTCAACTGTGTGTGGTTTAGGTTAAAATGCTTGAACTGCGTTTTCCTGGTGCCTGAAGTGGAGTGTGTGGGAAGGAGAAATGCTGCGGACGGCATCAGGCGCACCAGCGCGAAGACGGAGGCAATCAAGAATGCACCGAGGCCACAGAATGTGACGGAGATGCGGTCATTTCTGGGACTCCTGAGATACTTTGGTAACTTCTTAGCGGGTCTCAGCACACTGTTAGAACCACTACATGTCTTACTACGAAAAGGGGACGAATGGGTTTGGGGCAAAAGCCAAGAAAATTGCTTTGTAAAAGCAAGAAAATTGTTATGCTCAAACAAATTGCTTGTGTTGTATGGTCCATGTAAGCGTTTGGTACTAGCATGTGATGTGTCGTCATATGATGTCGGGTGTGTATTGCAACAAGCTAATGATTTCGGAAAACTGCAACCGGTTGCTTATGCATTCAGGAGTCTGTCTAAGGCTGAGAGAGCTGACAGCATGATTGCGAATGAGGCATTAGCGTGTATCTATGGGGTAAAGAAAATGCATCAATACCTGTTTGGGCTAAAATTCAAATTGGAAACTGACCATAAGCCACTTATATCCCTGTTTTCTGAGAGTAAAGGGATAAATACCAATGCATCGGCCCGCATCCAGAGATGAGCGCTCACGTTGTCCGCATACAACTACGCCATCCGCCACAGGCCAGGCACAGAAAACTGCACCGATGCTCTCAGTAGGCTGCCATTGCCCACCGCGGGGGTGGAAATGCGCAGCCCGCAGATCTAGCCATGGTTATGGAAGTATTTGAGACTGAGTAATCACCCGTCACTGCTCGGCAGATCAAAACCTGGACAAGCCAGGACCCCTTATTATCTCTAGTCAAAAGCTGTGTGCTTCACGGGAGCTGGTCCAGTGTCCCAGTGGAAATGCAGGAAAAGATAAAGCTGTTCCAGCGGCGCAACGATGAAATGTCTATACAGGCAGACTGCCTTCTGTGGGGCAATCGAGTAGTGGTCCCCAAGAAGGGCTGAGACACCTTCATCAGTGACCTCCACAGTACCCACCCAGGCATCGTAATGATGAAAGCGATAGCCAGATCCCACGTGTGGTGGCCCGGTATCGATGCGGACTTAGAGTCCTGCGTTCATAGATGTAATACATGCTCGCAGTTAAGCAATGTACCCAGGGAGGCGCCACTAAGTTTATCGTCTTGGCCCTCCAAACCGTGGTCTCGGGTATACGTCGACTATGCAGGCCCATTCTTGGGTAAAATGTTCCTTGTGGTTGTAGATGCATATTCCAAGTGGATTGAATGTGAGATAATGTCGGCTAGCACGTCCACTGTCACTACTGAAAGCCTGCGGGCCATGTTTGCCACTCACAGCTTACCCGATGTCCTGGTGAGCGACAACGGGCCATGATTTACCAGTGCTGAGTTCAAAGAATTCATAACCCATAACGAGATCAAACATGTCACATCTGCCCCGTTTAAACCAGCGTCCAATGGTCAGACAGAGAGAGCAGTGCAAACCATCAAGCAAGGCTTGAAGAGGGTAACTGAAGGCTCACTGCAGACTCGCCTATCCCAAGTCCTGCTTAGCTACCGCACGAGACCCCACTCGCTCACTGGGATCCCATCTGCTGAACTGCTCATGAAAAGAGCACTTAAGACAAGGCTCTCGTTAGTTCACCCTGATCTACATGAACAGGTAGAGAGCAGGCAGCTTCAACAAAGTGCAATGATAGCGCAAATGTGTCACGCGAGAATGAAATCAATGATCCTGTATTTGTATTGAATTATGGACAAGATCCCAAGTGGCTTCCCGGCACTGTCGTGGCCAAAGAGGGGAGCAGGGTGTTTCGGGTTAAACTTTCAAATGGACTAATTCACCGGAAACACTTGGACCAAATCAAACTCAGATTCACGGACTATCCTGAGCAACCCACCTTGGACCCTACCTTTTTTGATCCCCCAACATACACACCAGTGTCAACCGGCACTATGGTTGAACACGAAGCAGAACCCATCATCCACAGCAGTCCTGCAGGGCCCAACACACCAGGCAGCTCAGCAAGGCCAGCTGCACAGCAGCCCAGCGAGGGCCCAACAAATGATTCAACAACACCAGCTTTCACACCGAGACGATCAACCAGGGCAAGAAGGGCCCCAGATCAACTCACATTGTAAATAGTTACACTATTGATTTTGGGAGGTGGGGGAGTGTTGTTCTATATGTAAACTTGTATTTACTCTGTACAGTCACCAGAGGGCTCATCCCCTGGAGTCCCAAGGATCCTATAATCCCATGGGAGCACAGATTGGAGAGGCACTCTGAAGACCTGCAATAAAAGACTAAGTTCACACTTTACTTTGAGCTCACAGTGTTCAGTCTGACTCTTTCCCCATAAACAACAAACCTCTTATGTGGGACCTTGTCAAAAGCCTTTTGAAAGTCCAAATACACTACATCTACTGGTTCTCCCTTATCCACTCTACTAGTTACATCCTCAAAAAACTCCAGAAGCTTTGTCAAGCATGATTTCCCCTTCATAAATCCATGCTGAATTGGACCGATCCTGTCACTGCTTTCTAAATGCGCTGCTATTACATCTTTAATAATTGACTCCAGCATTTTCCCCACCACCGATGTCAGGCTAACTGGTCTATACTTCCCTGTTTTCTCTCTCCCTCCTTTTTTAAAAAGTGGGGTTACATTAGCTACCCTCCAATCCATAGGAACTGATCCAGAGTCCATGGAATGTTAGAAAATGATCAACAATGCATCTACTATTTCTAGGGCCACTTCCTTAACTACTCTGGGATGCAGACTATCAGGCCCTGGGGATTTATTGGCCTTCAGTCCCTTTAATTTCCCTAACACCATTTCCTGACTAATAAGGATTTCCCTCAGTTCCCCCTTGTCGCTAGACCCTCGGTCCCCTAGTATTTTTGGGAGGTTATTCGTGTCTTCCTTAGTGAAGACAGAACCAAAGTATTTGTTCAATTGGTCTGCCATTTCCTTGTTACCCATTATGAATTCACCTGAATCCGACTGCAAGGGACCTACATTAGTCTTCATTAATCTTTTTCTCTTCACAAATCTATAGAAGCTTTTGCAGTCAGTTTTTATGTTCCCTGAAAGTTTACTCTCATACTCTATTTTCCCTCTCCTAAGTCCTCCTGTGCTGAATTCTAAATTTCTCCCAGTCCTCAGGGTTGCTGCTTTTTCTGGCCAATTTATATGCCTCTTCCTTGGGTTTAACACTTTCCTTAATTTCCCTTATTAGCCACGGTTGAGCCACCTTCCCTTTTTTATTCTTACGCCACACAGGGATGTACAATTGTTGTAGTTCATCCATATGATCTTTAAATGTCTGCCATTGCCTATCCACCGTCAACCCTTTAAGTATCATTTGCCAGTCTATCCAAGCCAATTAACGTCTCATACCATCAAAGTTTTCTTTCTTTAAATTCAGAACCCTAGTCTCTGAATTAACTGTGTCACTCTCCATCTTAATGAAGAATTCTACCATATTATGGTCACTCTTCCCCAAGGGGCCTCACACAACCAGATTTCTAATTAATCCTCTCTCGTTACACATCACCCAGTCTAGGATGGCTTGCTCTTTAGTTGGTTCCTCTAGAAAACCACCCCTTATACACTCCAGGAACTCCCCCTCTACAGTATTGCTACCAGCTTGGTTAGCCCAATCAATATGTAGATTAAAGTCACCCATGATAACTGCTCTACCCTTATTGCACGTGTCCCTAATTTCCTGTTTGATGGCGTCCCCAACCTCCCTACTACTGTTTGGTGGTCTGTACACAACTCCCACTAACGTTTTCTGCCCTTTAGTGTTTCGCAGCTCTACCCATATAGATTCCACATCATCCACGCTAATATCCTTCCTTACTATTGCGTTAATCTCCTCTTTAACCAGTAACGCTACCCCACCTCCTTTTCCTTCCTGTTTATCCTTCCTGAATATTGAATACCCCTGGATGTTGAGTTCCCAGCCTTGGTTACCCTGGAGCCATGTCTCTGCAATTCCAATTACATCATATCCGTTAACAGCTATCTGTGCAGTTAATTCATCCACCTTATAACGAATGCTCCTCGCATTGAGACTCAGAGCTTTCAGGCTTGGTTTTTTTAACACTCTTTGTCCTTTTAGAATTATGTTGTAATGTGGCCCTTTTTGTTTTTTGCTCTTGATCTCTCTGCTCTCCACTCTTGTTTTTCTCCTTCCTACCTTTTGCTTCTGCCCTCTTTTTACTTCCCTCTGCGTCCCTGCATTGATTCCCATCCCCTTGCCATTTTAGTTTAAACCCTCCCCAACAGCACCAGTAAACACTCCGCCTAGGACATCGGTTCCGGTCCTGCTCAGGTGCAGACCGTCCGGTTTGTACTGGTCCCACCTCCCCCAGATCCAGTTCCAATGTCCCAGGAATTTGAATCCCTACCCCTTGCACCATTCCTCAAGTCACGTATTCATCTGAGCTATCCTGTGATTCCTGCTTTGACTAGCATGTGGCACTGGTAGCAATCCTGAGATTACTACCTTTGAGATCCTACTTTTTAATTTAACTCCAAGCTCCCTAAATTCAGCTTGTTGGACCTCATCCCATTTTTTACCGATATCGTTGGTACCTATATGCACCATGACAGCTGGCTGTTCACCCTCCCGCTCCAGAATGTGCTGCAGCCGCTCCGAGACATCCTTGACCCTCGCACCGGAGGGCAACATACCATCGTTTGTGGCTGCAGAAACGCCTATCTATTCCTCTTATAATAGAATCCCCTATCACTTTAGCTCTCCCACTCTTTTTCCTGCCCTGTGCAGCAGAGCCACCCCTGGTGCCATGGACTTGGCTGCTGCTGCCTTCCCCTGATGAGTCATCTCCCTCAGCAGTACCCAAAATTGTGTATCTGTTTTGGAGGGAGGTGACCGCAAGGGACCCCTGTACTACCTCTCTTCCCTTGCTCTTCCTGATGGTCACCCATTCCCTATCTGGCTGTGCAACCTTTACCTGCGATGTGACCAACTCACTAAACATGCTATTCACGACATCCTCAGCATCGCGGATATTCCTGAGTGAATCCATCTGCAGCTCCAGTGCCGCAATGCAGTCTGTCAGGAGCTGCAGCTGGATACACTTCCCGTATACGTAGTATCTAGCTCATTGGCCATGAAGTACTGGTCAAGACGCTCAACAAAGGCTTCCCATATCATCACCCTCAACAAATCTCTCAAGAATACCAACGGCAGCCATAACCATGTGAAAATTTATGATCTGTTACTCATCGCCAATTGTTATGTTCAGAATAACTCTACAAGACTGTGTGCCGTAAGCTCAAACTGTTGTGACCTTGGTCTCTTTAATGTAACTCAAGAGTGAGGAAGCAGCATGGTAGACTACCCCTGCTTGCCCGGGGTGTGTAGGTGATCCTTGGATCTCCCACAGGTGCGCCCCCTGGTGGCAAGTCTTACACATTCATAAAGTTTGCATACATAACACATAGAATCATAGAAATTTACAGCACGGAAGGAAGCCATTTCGGCCCATCGTGTCCGCGCTTTCCAGCTCTTGGCCCATAGCCCTGCAGGTTAAAGCACTTCAAGTGCACATCCTAGTACTTTTTTCTCCACTCACACCCTTAAACTCCTCTCCCCTGCCTCCTCCACCCTCACCTCCAACAACAAGAGCGAGATGTCAGCAACTTCTCTGTCACTAAGATTGAGTCCTTCGGTCCCTTCCCCTAGCCCATCGAACCAAACTTCCTCCAAGGTTCCCGCTATCCCAGCCCTGAACTTATGTTGATAAAAGACTTTTCATAGAATCACACAGCATAGGAGGAGGCCATTGGGCCCGTTCCTGTGCCGGCTCTGTGACAGAGATCCAATCAGTCCCACTCCCCCCGCTCTTTCCCCACAGCCCTACAATTGTTTTGTCCTTTTCAATTATTTATCCAATTTCACTTTTGAAAGTTACTGATCAATCGCTCCCACTGCACTTACAGGCACTTGTCAGAATTATATTTTTGCCAATTAAAGAGAAGACATTGCAGTTGAGCCGGTGTTTAGCACTGTGTGCTGGGTGTGTGAGATGCTCAGGCTGGAGCTGGGGAGTGGGGGGCTAACGGGCGGGGCTGGGGAGTGCATTCAATCCCCTGTTATTGAGCCCAGCCGCAGTATGTGCTTGTTTGAGCTTGTGTGGTGGGTGGCGCTGTCTGTCTCGCAACCTGGTCCTCTTCACTTGCACTCTGTGCTGACCTGGGGGTTTGGTTTATTTTGGAGGTGCAGACAGTGTTTCACCTCCCTGCCCCCGCCCTGATTATATATATCTATCTCTATTTTATTTTGCAACCTTCAGGTTCGACAAAGAGCCAAGGACATGGATATTGGGAACGGGTCTGCTCCCGGAGCGGAGGAGGACCCGGCCGCTGCATTCCTGGAGCAGCATCACTGTGAGCTGGAAGGCATCGAGAAGGAGCAGGAGGCTGACGCCATGTCGGGCACCGAGGCCCTGGAGAGCCCAGACAGCCCGGACATGCAAGGTAGGAGGGCAGGTCCCCAGAGCCCCAGACCCCCACCCCCACCCTACGCACTGCAGTAAGAGGGGAGCCTACTCCCCAGGTGTGTCTGGGTATTGAGACATCACATCTGGGGGGATGAGGGATTACAGCCGTGCTGCTCAGGGGGGACCAGTGATAATCTGCAAATATAACGTGCAATATCTGTAAATATGAAATGCAGGTATTAAATGCTGAGCTGCAGAGAGACAGTGGGTGCAGGTTGGTCTAAAGCTCAAGGGACACAGGGAAGGGGGGGGGGTAATTTATAGGAATGGACAAGTTGAATAAAACCGAAAATTATTTCATTTATTAGCTTTGATTTTTCCAAACGGAGAACCTGCAATTTTCACCCCACCCAGAGCTATTGATATTTTTGATCCCCCTCCCATTAAATTGTTTGTTAGTAGTGGATATTCCCTCCTCTGATATTCCCACTGTCCCGGGGGCAGAGACAGAGAGGGTGCGGAGCGGAAAAACACTCTAAATGCTGAAAATCCCGAAATGGAAGCAGAAATGGCCACAAGTGCCCAGCATGAGAGAGGAGTGAGCACAAGGCAGGTCTCAGATTCACCATCACAATCTTGGGTCGTCAGCTCAACTCCTTTTACATGCGGTGTATTCGCGTCAGGTACAGTGACAGATGGGCCTGAGGAGCTTATCGCTTCTGTCTCTGTATCACACGCTGCCTTGGAAACAAGGTCACCCTCCCGGCAGGGACGGAGAGCAATGTGCAGCTGCCTAGCGCCAGCAAATGGTCTCTCCTCCCAGAGCCCATAAACTGAACCTGTCTGATTTTCGCAGCGTTACACTCTGCTGCTAACAATACAGCATCAAACTCACCACACTCCTTCAAAAATCAAGCTATTAAGTAAATAATTGACATTTTTTGTGGTCCATTTTTCTGTAAAGGTGCCTCGTCATCTCACAGACAAGCCCCCCTGTTTAAGAGCACGGTAACAGATTAACGCCCATCAACATTAAAGTCAATTCAAATCAAAAGGAATTCCGCCCCATAATTAAAGATTAGAGCCGGTGGATTTAAACATTCCCCAGGCAAGATTCGATGAGAAGCAAGGAGATCCCACAGTGTTTGAGAACGCTCCTTGCAACAGTTTACTACGTTAGTGACGCTATATTGTTGTAAGTTGTTGTTATTCCGGCCAATATTTCTACCTCAACCAACTAAAAACAGAAGAATTGATCATTCATCTCACTTACAGTTTCTGGGATGTGTGAAAGAATGACAGCCCCATTTGTCTTGTGACAGGTGTATTTTTTGTCTGTACATTCCCGGTTTCCATCCGTCCTCTCCAAACTCATCTCATCCAAGAGACCCAGCTCCTTCTCCCTTGACTCCATTCCCCGATCGCCCAACTTCCCTTCCATGCCACGATGCTAACTGACATTGTCTTTCTCCTCAGGCACTGGCCCCTTCTCTTTTAAAAACAAAAACCTGTCTTCACCCACTCCTCAAAGATCCCACTGTTGAGCCCTCTGTCCCTGCACAATTACTATCCCCATCACCTCCCTTTCATCTCCAAAGTCCTTGAAGGTGGTGCACCTTCCAAACAATTTAGACAAATGAGAGGTGATCTCATTGAAACATGCAAAATTCTTACAGGGCTTGACAGGGTAGATGCAGGGAGGATGTTTCCCCCGGGCTGGGGAGTCTAGAACCAGGGGTCACAGTCTCAGGATAAGGGCTCGGCCATTTAGGACTGAGATGAGGAGGAATTTCTTCACTCAGAGGGTGGTGAATCTTTGGAATTCTCTGCCCCAGAGGGCTGTGGAGGCTCAGTCGTTGAGTATATTCAAGGCTGAGATCGATAGATTTTTGGATATTAAGGGAATCCAGGGATATGGGGATCGGGCGGGAAAGTGGAGTTGAGGTCGAAGATCAGTCATGATCTTACTGAATGGCGGAGCAGGCTCGAGGGGCCGAATGGCCGACTCCTGCAACTAGTTCTTATGTTCTTACGTAAATCTGTTCCCATTGTTCTCGTAACTCCCTGTTTGAATTTGACCAGTCACTGCAATAGCACCGAAAGTAAAATTTCTATGATTCATAGAATCATAGAATCATAGAAATTTACAGCACAGAAGGAGGCCATTTTGCCTCATTGTGTCCGTGCCGGCCGACCAAGAGCTACCCAGCCTAATCCCACTTTCCAGCTCTCGGTCCGTAGCCCGGTAGGTTACAGCACTTCAGGTGCACATCCAATTATTTTTTAAATGTGGTGAGGGTTTCTGCCTCTACCACCCTTTCAGGCCGTGAGTTCCAGACACTTCCCCCCCCCCACCACCCTCTGACTAAAGACCCTTTCCTTCATAACTCCTCTAAACCGCACCCCCCCCCCCATTGCTTTAAATCTATGCCCCCTGGTTGTTAACCCCTCTGACAAGGGAAACAGTTCCTTCCTATCCACTCTATCCAGCCCCTCATAATTTTATACACCTCAATCAGGTCTCCCCTCAGCCTCCTCTGTTCCAAAGAAAGCAGACCCAGCCGATCCAATCTTTCCTCATCGCTAAAATTCTCCAGTCCAGGCAACATTCTTGTAAATCTCCTCTGCACCCTTTCCAGTGCAATCACATCTTTCCTGTAATGTGGTGACCAGAACTGCACGCAGTACTCCAGCTGTGGCCTAACCAGTGTTTTATACAGTTCAAGCATAACCTCCCTACTCTTATATTCTGTGCCTCGACTAATAAAGGAAAGCATTCCATATGCTTTCTTAACCATCTTATCTATCTGGCACTCCAAGATCCCTTTGTTCCTCTACACTTCAGTGTCTTACCATTTACTGTGTATTCCCTTGCCTTATTAGACCTCCCCAAATGCATTATAGAAACATAGAAAATAGGTGCAGGAGTAGGCCATTCGGCCCTTCGAGCCTGCACCACCATTGAATAAGATCACGGCTGATCATTCACCTCAGTACCTCACACTTAGCCGGATTGAATTCCATTGGTCACTGTTCTGCTGACCTGACCAGTACATTGATATCTTCCTGCAGTCCGCAGCTTTCTTCTTCATTATCAATCACGCAGCCGATTCTAGTGTCATCTGCAAATTTCTTAATCATACTCCCAATGTTCAAATCCACATCATTGAATTATGCCACAAAAAGATGATTACAATAATTAAATCTCCTCAATCTTTCTGCAGTCTTTGACATGGTTGTACACACCATCGTCCTTCAACACCTCCCCTCTTGTCCAGCTCAGTGGGACTGTGCTCATTGGTTTCAGTCCTACCTAACGGCTCAACAGCCTCTATCAATGGCTTCTCTCCTGCCTTAGGGGTTGTATTAAGGGTCAACGTAGAATAGTGCAGCACAAAATGAAGCCATTTGAGCCATCGAGTCTGCGCCGGGTCCTAAAAATTCCTCAGGACATAACCTAAGAACATTTCAAGCCGAAAAGGACTTCTGGCGATTTTGCACATTTGGCGACTTGCAATAACGCATCGTGTGGTGTAAGTGAGGAGAGTATGGTGTAGACAGCTACCTAGAGTTATGCACAGACTCCTTTTCTCAAATCTTGGCATTGACATGATGGATTCACTCTGGAGCATCCACGATGCTGAGGCTGATGTGAGTAGCACGTGTAGCGAGTTGGTCTTACCGCAGGTGAAGGGTCCACAGCCAGATAGGAAATGGAAGACCAGCAGGAAGAGCAGTGCAAGGAAGGTAGTGCAGGAGTCCCCTGCGGTCATCCCCCTGCAAAACAGATACACCACTTTGGGTACTGTTGAGGGGGATGACTCATCAGGGGAGGGTAGCAGCAGCCAAGTTCATGGCACCGTGGCTGGCTCTGCTGCACAGGAGGGCAGGAAAAAGAGTGGGAGAGCGATAGTGATAGGGGATTCAATTGTAAGGGGAATAGATAGGCGTTTCTGCAGCCGCAACCGAGACTCCAGGATGGTATGTTGCCTCCCTGGTGCAAGGGTTAAGGATGCCTCGGAGCGGGTGCAGGACATTCTGAAAAGGGAGGGTGAACAGCCAGTTGTCGTGGTGCACATTGGTACCAACGATATAGGTAAAAAAAGGGATGAGGTCCTACGAGACGAATTTAAGGAGCTAGGAGCTAAATTAAAAAGTAGGACCTCAAAAGTAGTAATCTCGGGATTGCTACCAGTGCCACGAGCTAGTTAGAGTAGGAATCGCAGGATAGCTCAGATGAATACCTGGCTTGAGCAGTGGTGCAGCAGGGAGGGATTCAAATTGCTGGGGCATTGGAACCGATTCTGGGGGAGGTGGGACCAGTACAAATCGGACCTGCACCTAGGCAGGACCGGAACCAATGTCCAAGGGGGAGTGTTTGTTAGTGCTCTTGGGGAGGAGTTAAACTAATATGGCAGGGGGATGGGAACCAATGCAGGGAGACAGAGGGAAACAAAATGGAGACAGAAGCAAAAGACAGAATGGAGATGAGTAAAAGTGGAGGGCAGAGAAACCCAAGGTAAAAAACAAAATGGGCCACTGTACAGCAAAATTCTAAAGGGTCAAAGTGTAATAAAAAGGCAAGCCTGAAAGCTCGGTGCCTCAATGCGAGGAGTATTCGGAACCCAGGAGAGGGCTCTGAGCTAGTTATAGTGGGTGAGAGCTCAGATGAACAGGACCCCAAGAAAGAATGCAAAAGGCAGAAGGCAACAGAGCAGAGTAGCACTGCATGGAAACGAGGAACAGGCAGGTGAGCGATACCCGGGACAACATGCCCATACCAGTTTAAAGATCCTAAGTTTCCCAGATAGGCTCAACAAATTAAGTCTCCATACTTTAGAGAAACATATACTTGGGCAATTTGATCGAGGCTCATAAAGTAATGCAGGGACTAGATTGTGGTTTACGTAGACCAATGACTTCAACTGAATCGGCTAGGAAGGACTATGGGTCACACTTACAAGTTATATAAGGGCAGGACTAGATTGGATGATCCTTCAAGAGCGAGCCAAACCTGTTTCTGGCTTGGATAGCAATCAGTTCATTTACTATAAATCAGGGCTAATGTGATTTTTGGACTCGTTTTAATTGCCCAAGGGGGTCAGAGAAGAATTTTACAGTATAATTGGCCTGTGTTTTTGTCTGGCATTTAGACAATCCCAGGAGATTACATAGCTCCGAGTGGGTGGGAAGTGTATGTATTGTGATCATAACTGAGAGACAGGCTGGATGTACCAGTAGATCTTTTGCTGACTGTCAGTTTTGAAAGATTGTACTGGTTTTGTAATATAATTGTTAACTTCTACAAGAGGGAGGGAATAGTCAGGGAAAGGTGTTTTTGAGCAGAATGTATGAGAGAAATGGAGGGGACGTAAGAAATGCAGAGAAAGATACAGCAACCTGGGCAGTTCTATCTAAAGTCAGCAGTTCTTATCTACTTCTGTTTGGAAATATAATATTCCTATTGGAATGTCTGTCCTTTTCAATCTGCCCTTTGAGGAATAGTATTTTGGGGGCAAAAACACGAAGGCAGAATATTATCTGGATGTGAGCAGATTAGGAAAAGGGGAGGTGCAACGAGACCTGGGTGTCATGGTTCATCAGTCATTGAAAGTTGGCATGCAGGTACAGCAGGCGGTGAAGAAAGCAAATGGTATGTTGGCCTTCATAGCTAGGGGATTTGAGTATAGGAGCAGGGAGGTCTTACTGTAGTTGTACAGGGCCTTAGTGAGGCCTCACCTGGAATATTGTGTTCAGTTTTGGTCTCCTAATCTAAGGAAGGACATTCTTGCTATTGAGGGAGTGCAGCGAAGGCTCACCAGACTGATTCCCGGGATGGCTGGGCTGTCATATGAGGAGAGACTGGATCAACTGGGCCTTTACACATTGGAGTTTAGAAGGATGAGAGGGGATCTCATAGAAACGTATAAGATTCTGACGGGACTGGACAGGTTAGATGCTGGAAGAATGTTCCCGATGTTGGGGAAGTCCAGAGCCAGGGGACATAGTCTTAGGATAAGGGGTAGGCCATTTAGGACCGAGATGAGGAGAAACTTCTTCACTCAGAGAATTGTTAACCTATGGAATTCCCTGCCGCAGAGAGTTGTTGATGCCAGTTCATTGGATATATTCAAGAGGGAGTTAGATATGGCCCTTACAGCTAAAGGGATCAAGGGGTATGGAGAGAAAGCAGGAAAGGGGTACTGAGGGAATGATCAGCCATGATCTTATTGAATGGCGGTGCAGGCTCGAAGGGCCAAATGGCCTATTCCTGTACCTATTTTCTATGTTTCTATGTTTCTATGTTTCTAAACCACAAGGTGATAGGAAGGGACAATATGTATGAATATAAAGGGGCTGCAGGAGGGGTCAAAACTAAAAATCATGGTTTAAAAACTAGTATTAAAACACTCTACCTAAACGCATGCAGCATTCGAAATAAAGTAAATGAGTTGACGGCACAAATCATTACAAATGGGTATGATTTGGTGGCCATTACTGAAACGTGGTTGCAGGGTGGCCAAGACTGGGAATTAAACATACAGGGGTATCTGACAATTTGGAAAGATAGACAAGAAGGGAAAGGAGGTGGGGTAGTTCTGTTAATAAAGAATGATATCAGGGCAGTTGTGAGAGATGATATTGGCTCTAATGAACAAAATGTTGAATCATTGTGGGTGGAGATTAGAGATAGTAAGGGGAAAAAGTCACTGATGGGTGTAGTTTATAGGCCCCCAAATAATAACTTCACAGTGGGGCGGACAATAATGAAGGGAATAATGGAGGCATGTGAAAAAGGAACGGCAGTAATCATGGGGAAATTTTAACCTACATATCGATTGGTCAAATCAAATCGCACGGGGTAGCCTTGAGGAGGAATTCATAGAATGCATATGAGATTGTTTCTTAGAACAGTATGTTACAGAACCTACAAGGGAGCAAGCTATCTTAGATCTGGTCCTGTGTAATGAGATAGGAATAATAAATGAGCTCCTCGTAAAAGATCCTCTCGGAATGAGTGATCACAGTATGGTTGAATTTGTAATACAGATTGAGGGTGAGGAAGTAGTGTCTCAAACAAGTGTACTATGCTTAAACAAAGGGGACTATAGTGGGTTGAGGGCAGAGTTAACTAAAGTAGACTGGGAACATAGACTAAATGGTGGCACAATTGAGGAACAGTGGAGGACTTTTAAGGAGCTCTTTCATAGTGCTCAACTAAAATATATTCCAGTGAAAAAGAAGGGCGGTAAGAGAAGGGATAACCAGCTGTGGACAACCAAGGAAATAAAGGAGAGTATCAAATTAAAAACCAATACGTATAAGGTGGCCAAGGTTAGTGGGAAACTAGAAGATTGGGAAAATTTTAAACGACAGCAAAGAATGACTAAGAAAGCAATAAAGAAAGGAAAGATAGATTACAAAAGTAAACCTGCGCAAAACATAAAAACAGATAGTAAAAGCTTTTACCGATATATAAAACGGAAAAGAGTGACTAAAGTAAGTGTTGGTCCCTTAGAAGATGAGAAGGGGGATTTAATAATGGGTAATGTGGAAATGGCTGAGACCTTAAACAACTATTTTGCTTCGGTCTTCCCAGTGGAAGACACAAAAACCATGCTAAAAATTGCTGGTGACGGGAGTGTGGGAAGGGAGGACCTTGAGATAATCACTATCACTAGGGGGGTTGTGCTGGACAGGCTAATGGGACTCAAGGTAAACAAGTCCCCTGGTCCTGATGAAATGCATCCCAGGGTATTAAAAGAGATGGCGGAAGTTATAGCAGATGCATTCGTTATAATCTACCAAAATTCTCCGGACTCTGGGGAGGTACCAGCGGATTGGAAAGCAGCTAATGTAACGCCTCTGTTTAAAAAAGGGGGCAGACAAAAGGCAGGTAACTATAGGCCGGTTAGTTTAACATCTGTAGTGGGGAAAATGCTTGAAGCTATCATTAAGGAAGAAATAGCGGACATCTAGATAGGAATAGTGCAATCAAGCAGACGCAACATGGATTCATGAAGGAGAAATCATGTTTAACTAATTTACTGGAATTCTTTGAGGATATAACGAGCATGGTGGATAGAGGTGTACCGATGGATGTGGTGTATTTAGATTTCCAAAAGGCATTCGATAAGGTGCCAGACAAAACGTTACTGCAGAAGATAAAGGTACGCGGAGTCAGAGGAAATGTATTAACATGGATCGAGAATTGGCTGGCGAACAGAAAGCAGAGAGTCGGGATAAATGGGTCCTTTTCGGGTTGGAAATCGGTGGTTAGTGGTGTGCCACAGGGATCGGTGCTGGGACCACAACTGTTTACAATATACATAGATGACCTGGAAGAGAGGACATAGAAACATAGAAAATAGGTGCAGGAATAGGCCATTCGGCCCTTCGAGCCTGCACCGTTTTTTATAAAAAGGTCAAAGGACAGAGTGTAGTGTAACAACATTGGCAGATGACACAAAGATTCGTGGGAAAGCGGGTTGTGTAGAGGACACAGAGAGGCTGCAAAGAAATTTAGATAGGTTAAGCGAATGGGCTAAGGTTTGGTAGATGGAATACAATGCCGGAAAATGTGAGGTCATCCACCTGGAAAAAAAAACAGTAAAAGGGAATATTATTTGAATGGGGAGAAATTACAACATGCTGCGGTGCAGAGGTACCTGGGGATCCTTGTGTATGAATCCCAAAAAGTTAGTTTGCATGTGCAGCAGGTAATCCGGAAGGCGAATGGAATGTTGGCCTTCATTGCGAGAGGGATGGAGTAGAAAAGCAGGGAGGTCCTGCTGCAACTGTACAGGGTATTGGTAAGGCTGCACCTGGAGTACTGCGTGCAGTTTTGGTCACCTTACTTAAGGAAGGATATACTAGCTTTGGAGGGGGTACAGAGACGATTCACTCGGCTGATTCCGGAGATGATAGATTGAGTAGACTGGGTCTTTACTCGTTGGAGTTCAGAAGGATGAGGGGTGATCGTATAGAAACATTTAAAATCATGAAAGGGATAGACAAGATAGAGGCAGAGAGATTGTTTTCACTGGTCGGGGAGACTAGAACTAGGGGGCACAGCCTCAAAATACGGGGGAGCCAATTTAAAACCGAGTTGAGAAGGAATTTCTTCTCCCAGAGGGTTGTGAATCTGTGGAATTCTCTGCCCAAGGAAGCAGTTGAGGCTGGCTCATTGAATGTATTCAAATCACAGATCGATAGATTTTTCAGCAATAAGGGAATTAAGGGTTACGGGGAGAGGGCGGGTAAGTGGAGCTGAGTCCATGGCCAGATCAGCCATGATCTTGTTGAAACTCTTTTGAGTTTACCTGAAAAAAAAAACATAAACATTAAACTGTGCCACCCGCCTGGGTGACACAGCAGACATTTTCAAGGCCCCTTTTCATGATCTTGTTGAATGGCGGAGCAGGCTCGAGGGCCTGTTCCTAATTCTTATGTTCTTATGGAATATGTTTCACTTCAGAATGAAGGAATAATAATTTTACGTTTTAAATGTAATTCTAAAATTACATTCAGAGTGAATTTTGGGTGAAGTTTAAAGTTAGCTGAGTCATCGTGCTGCATGTGACTCACTGATTGAAAGCCAATTGCTGGCATCTGCTGCCCACTCATTGGGCAGAAATTAACAACCCCCAGAGTGCAGCTGTTTGAAAAGATACACAAGAACATAAGAAATAGGAGCAGGAGTCGGCCATTCGGCCCCTTGAGCCTGCTCCGCCATTCAATACGATCATGGCTGATCTGATCATGGACTCAGCTCCACTTCCTCGCCCACTCCCCATAACCCTTCACTCCCTTATCGTTTAATAATCTAACTATGCCCACCTTTAATATATTCAATGACCCAACCTCCACAGCTCTTTGCGGCAGAGAATTCCACAGATTCACGCCCCTCAGAGAAGAAATTCCTCCTCATTTCCATTTTAAATGGGCAACCCCTTATTCTGAAACTATGCTCCCTAGTTCTAGATTCCCCCACGAGGGGAAACATCCTCTGTGCATCTACCCTGTCGAGCCCTCTCAGAATCTTATATGTTTCAATAAGATCACTTCTCATTCTTCTAAACTCCAATGTGTATAGGCCCAACCTGCTCAACCTTTCTTCATAAGACAACTCTTCATCTCAGGAATCAACTTTGTAAACCTTCTCTGAACTGCCTCCAATGAAATCTTTCCCTCCTTAAATACAGAGACCAGTACTGTACGCAGTACTCTACATGTGCAGTTGTAGCAGGACTTCTCTGCTTTTATACTCTATCCCCCTTGCAATAAAGATCAACATTCCATTTTCCGTACTAATTACTTGCTGCAGCTATACACTAGTTTATAAAATATCAGTTACATTTTATGATAGTGTTCAAAGGAAAGGATATCTACACTTTTTTTCTTGAAATGCGATATTGGCGATAGGTTCTGTTTAATAACCCTTCAGCAAAGAAATATGAAAACTTGCACAGTTGCAAAGTACGCTCTGACAAAACTTGGCTTTAAATTCAAAGTGAGAAAATGGCAGCGATGCCCCATGGTAGTTGGAATCTTATACAAAATGAATCCAGTTCTCTGGAACTGGAGCCAGTCTATTAATGATTTAGACGAAGGAATTGAGTGTATTATCTTCAAGTTTGCAGATGACACTCAGCTGGGTGGTGGTGTGAGCTGTGAGGAGGACACTAAGAGGCTGCAGGGTGACTTGGACAGGTTAGGTGAGTGGGCAAACACATGGCAGATGCAATATAATGTGGATAAATGTGAGGTTATCCACTTCGGTGGCAAAAACGCGAAGGCAGAATATTATCTGAACGGCGGCAGATTAGGAAAAGGGGAGGTGCAACGAGACCTGGGTGTCATGGTACATCATCATTGAAAGTTGGCATGCAGGTACAGCAGGCGGTGAAGAAGGCAAATGGTATGTTGGCCTTCATAGCGAGGGGATGTGAGTATAGGAGCAGGGAGGTCTTACTGCAGTTGTACAGGGCCTTGGTGAGGCCTCACCTGGAATATTGTGTTCAATTTTGATCTCCTAATCTGAGGAAGGACGTTCTTGCTATTGAGGGAGTGCAGCGAAGGTTCACCAGACAGACTCCCGGGATGGCAGGACTGACATGTGAGGAGAGACTGGATCGACTGGGCCTGTATTCACTGGAGTTTAGAAGGATGAGAGGGGATCTCATAGAAACATATAAAATTCTGACGGGACTAGACAGGTTTGATGCAGGAAGAATGTTCCCGATATTGGAGAAGTTCAGAACCAGGGGACATAGTCTAAGGATAAGGGGTAAGCCATTTAGGACTGAGATGAGGAGAAACTTCTTCACTCAGAGAGTTGTTAACCTGTGGAATTCCCTGCGGCAGAGAGTTGTTGATGCCAGTTCATTGGATATATTCAAGAGGGAGTTAGATATGGCCCTTACGGCTAAAGGGGTCAAGGGGTATGGAGAGAAAGCAGGAAAGGGGTACTGAGGTGAATGATCAGCCATGATCTTATTGAATGGTAGTGCAGGCTAGAAGGGCCAAATGGCCTACTCCTGCACCTATTTTCTATGTTTCTATGAAAGGACTGTAAGCCTTACTGCCAGTGTTTCGTGGAAGACATTAAAATTTCCACCCAGAGGGTAACATTTATTTGACTAACAGCCGTTCTGTATCGACAATAAGGCAAGGGAACTCTGGCTGTGTCAAGCCAGTGATTCTGACCTTACCATTGAGACAATATAGAAACATAGAAACATAGAAAATAGGTGCAGGAGCAGGCCATTCGGCCCTTTGAGCCTGCACCGCCATTCAATGAGTTCATGGCATGCAACTTCAGTACCCCATTCCTGCTTTCTCGCCATACCCCTTGATCCCCCTAGTAGTAAGGATTACATCTAACTCCTTTTTGAATATATTTAGTGAATTGGCCTCAACAACTTTCTGTGGTAGAGAATTCCACAGGTTCACCACTCTCTGGGTGAAGAAGTTTCTCCTCATCTCGGTCCTAAATGGCTTACCCCTTATCCTTAGACTGTGACCCCTGGTTCTGGACTTCCCCAACATCGGGAACAATCTACCTGCATCTAACCTGTCTAAACCCGTCATAATTTTAAACGTTTCTATGAGATCCCCTCTCATTCTTCTGAACTCCAGTGAATACAAGCCCAGTTGATCCAGTCTTTCTTGATATGTCAGTCCCGCCATCCCGGGAATCAGTCTGGTGAACCTTCGCTGCACTCCCTCAATAGCAAGAATGTCCTTCCTCAAGTTAGGAGACCAAAACTGTACACAATACTCCAGGTGTGGCCTCACCAAGGCCTTGTACAACTGTAGTAACACCTCCCTGCCCCTGTACTCAAATCCCCTCGCTATGAAGGCCAACATGCCATTTGCTTTCTTAACCGCCAATTCACTAAATATATTCAAAAAGGAGTTAGATGTAGTCCTTACTACTAGGGGGATCAAGGGATATGGCGAGAAAGCAGGACTGGGGTACTGAAGTTGCATGTTCATCCATTGAATGGCGGTGCAGGCTCGAAGGGTCGAATGGCCTACTCCTGTACCTATTTTCTATGTTTCTATGTTTCTATGTGACTGCATGCCAACCTTCAATGACTGATGTACCATGACACCCAGGTCTCGTTGCGCCTCCCCTTTTCCTAATCTGTCAGCATTCAGATAATAGACTGTCTCTCTGTTTTTACCACCAAAGTGGATAACCTCATATTTATCCACATTATACTTCATCTGCCATGCATTTGCCCACTCACCTAACCTATCCAAGTCACTCTGCAGCCTCATAGCATCCTCCTCGCAGTTCACACTGCCACCCAGCTTAGTGTCATCCGCAAATTTGGAGATACTACATTTAATCCCCTTGTCTAAATCATTAATGTACAATGTAAACAGCTGGGGCCCCAGCACAGAACCTTGCGGTACCCCACTAGTCACTGCCTGCCATTCTGAAAAGTACCCATTTACTCCTAATCTTTGCTTCCTGTCTGCCAACCAGTTCTCAATCCACGTCAGCACACTACCCCCAATCCCATGTGCTTTAACTTTGCACATTAATCTCTTGTGTGGATACTTGTCGAAAGCCTTCTGAAAGTCCAAATACACCACATCAACTGGTTCGCCCTTGTCCACTCTACTGGAAACATCCTCAAAAAAATTACAGAAGATTTGTCAAGCATGATTTCCCTTTCACAAATCCATGCTGACTTGGACCTATCATGTCACCTCTTTCCAAATGCGCTGCTGTGACATCCTTAATAATTGATTCCATCATTTTACCCACTACCGATGTCAGGCTGACTGGTCTATAATTCCCTGTTTTCTCTCTCCCTCCTTTTTTAAAAAGTGGGGTTACATTGGCTACCCTCCACTCGATAGGAACTGATCCAGAGTCTATGGAATGTTGGAAAATGACTGTCAATGCATCCACTATTGCCAAGGCCACCTCCTTAAGTACTCTGGGATGCAGTCCATCAGGCCCTGGGGATTTATCGGCCTTCAATCCCATCAATTTCCCCAACACAATTTCCCGACTAATAAGGATTTCCCTTTGTTCCTCCTTCTTACTAGACCCTCTGACCCCTTTTATATACGTAAGGTTGTTTGTGTCCTCCTTAGTGAATACCGAACCAAAGTACTTGTTCAATTGGTCTGCCATTTCTTTGTTCCCCGTTATGACTTCCCCTGATTCTGACTGCAGGGGACCTACGTTTGTCTTTACTAACCTTTTTCTCTTTATACTTAACAGTCGTACAGCCAACCACTTACCAGCTTGCCTGTGACGTCACCTCTCGATTTCGCACCCCTCTATCTTTGTCTGCAACTGGTTGGGCTGGTCTCTGGGCCTCCGTCTCCTACTCTCGCACTCCTTATCAGTTGCACTAGTGTCAGCACTGGTCAGAAAAACAAGACAAAACAGCACCTGCCACCCCCACTTGCCCTTAAAACTCACCCACTTCCCAAACTCACGAATGCCACTCTTTGCTGCTGCACTCTGTGCTCTGCACGAGCTGCCTTTTTTAAAACTGTATCTAGGTCAGATGACTCACTACTGGTCAGTCGTTTACAGAAATGGTTTTAACTAGCTGCTAATTGCCTCCTACTGGAGAGTTACCTTGTTTTTCTCTGCCTAAACCTCAAAGATTCCCAACTATTTAACTTTTCCCCTTTAAATTAAACTGCTACTTACTTAGAAGCTACTGACAATTGCCACTAACAATTTACTCCAGCCTCCAAATGGTTTAAAGAGAATAACCCTTAAAACTCACCCACTTACCAAACTCACGAATGCCACTCTATGCTGCTGCACTCCCTGCCATTCTGAAAAGGACCCGTTTATTCCCACTCTTTGCTTCCTGTCTGCCAGCCATTTCTCTATTCACGTCAATACATTACCCCAATACCATGTGCCTTAATTTTGCACACTAATCTCTTGTGTGGGACCTTGTCAAAAGTCTTTTGAAAGTCCAAATACACCACATCTACTGGTTCTCCCTTATCCACTCTACTAGTTGCATCCTCAAAAAACTCCAAAAGATTTGTCAAGCATGATTTCCCTTTCATAAATTCATACTGACTTGGACCGATCCTGTCACTGCTTTCCAAATGCGCTGCTATTTCATCTTTAATAATTGATTCCAGTATTTTCCCCACTACCGATGTCAGGCTAACCGGTCTATAATTCCCTGTTTTCTCTCTCCATCCTTTTTAAAAAAGTGTTGTTACATTAGCTACCCTCCAATCCATAGGAACTGATCCAGAGTCCATGGAATGTTGGAAAATGACCACCAATGCATCTACTATTTCTAGGGCCACTTCCTTAAGTACTCTGGGATGCAGACTATTAGGCCCTGGGGATTTATTGGCCTTCAACCCCATCAATTTCCCTAACACCATTTCCTGACTAATAAGGATTTCCCTCAGTCCCCCCTTGTCGCAAGACCCTTGGTCCCCTACTATTTGCTGGAGGTTATTCATGCCTTCCTTAGTGAAGACAGAACCAAAGTATTTGTTCAATTGGTCTGCCATTTCCTTGTTCCCCATTATGAATTCACCTGATTCTGACTGCAAGGGACCTACATTAGTCTTCACTAATCTTTTTCTCTTCACATACCTATAGAAGCTTTTGAAGTCAGTTTTTATGTTCCCTGAAAGCTTACTCTCATACTCTATTTTCCCCCTCCAATTTAAACCCTTAGTCCTCCTCTGTTAAATTCTAAATTTCTCCCAGTCCTCAGGTTTACTGCTTTTTCTGGCCAAGGAAATACAATTGGTTCAGACTTAACACCAAGATGTTGAACCAGGATTTTCAAGTTGAACCAGTTTTAGAATCAGGAATAGGTTTCATATTTTTGCAATACTCTGAGAATCTGAGGAAATGGAAGAAATATATTTGCAGGAATCATTGATCATAATAGAATGGCTGACCCTGTTGAATGTTCTTGTTAAATTGTTCTTGCTACTCGAGCAATATTATTGAAGTTAGATATTCTCCCATGTGAACAGGTCCACCTCTGAATAAAACTCAAGTTTTGAAAAGGTCACTTCCAAATGAAGTACTCGTTTAACGAATTTCAATCCAGCTAAAGAACCAATCTGCCAAATTGTTGAATAATCTAACACGCAAAGGAAAAGCAAATGACTGCTCCCTGGTTATTGCTAAAATAAATAGTAATAAGAGGAATTGAACAACTTTGATAAAAAGAATTCTAGAAAGTATCACAAAGCAGTATATATGGAGTTGAGGTACAGATCATTCATGACCTAATTGAATGGTCTGCTCCTGTTCCTGTGCTCTCCCAACCCTCCAGGATCAATCAAGGGTCTATAACTATCCCCTTCCTTCAATCGATCAGTACAATGGGAGCACTCCCTTGCTCTCCACTGGGTCTGTTCCGTTCACCTGAGAGGACAGACGGGGCCTCGGTTTATCATCTCATTGTTCCTTCACCAATCTACACTGGCCCCTGGTGTCCTAACTCCTCAAATTGAAAGTTCTTATCCTCATGTTCAAATCTCCTCTTCTCCCGATCTGTATCACCTCCTCCGGCCCATCAGCCCTCCTAAAGCTCTGTTCCCTGTCCCTGGCCCCTTGTACACCCCCCACACCATTAATTGCTCCAGTGTCTTCAGCTACTTATCCAACATCCATCTGCCTCGGCCCTAAGCTCTGGAACTCCCTCTCTAAACCTTTCCGCCTCTCTTTCCTCCTTTAAGACTCTCCTTAAATACTACCTCTTTGACCAAGCTTTTGGTCATGTGTCCTAATAGCCCCTTCTTTGGCTCGGTGTCACTTTTTGTCTGATTACACTCTGGTGAAGCGCCTTGGGATGTTTTACTACATTAAAGATGATATATAAATTCAAGTTATTGTTCACAACTCAAGAAGTGGAGAAATTAACCCCTGGTGTTCAGGTGAAACCAGAAATTTATGGGTGCATGTTGTGAGACTGCACTCGTTGCATGTTGAGCTTGGAGAATACAGCGCGGAGGTAAGAGTGCCTGATATGCACATGCTCCCAATTTTAATGACTGAAAATCGGAAGCAGTGTCAATTGGGAAGCTGATTTCTGCAAACATATTAAACAAGTCTCTATGCAGGGAGAAAAACCTCGCAAAACTTACCCTGTAATGCCACTAAAAGTAGCGACATAGGCCATTTCTAGAAGGATAGATTGAAACGCAGGGAAGATATGTTAAATTTGTATCGAACCTTGGTTACACCAAACTTAGAGTGCTGCGCACAGTCCTGATCTCTATATTACACAAAGGATTTACAAGGCTGATACCAGAACTGAGGTAATTATCAGGAGAGACTGAACAGGCTGAGGCTCATTTCTGTAGAAAAGAGAAGTCTGAGGGATGACCTGACGAAGGTCTTTTGGAGATTATGAAAAGATTTGGACAAGGTAGACGTAGAGAAGATGTTTCCACGTGGGGGAAACCAAAATTAGGGACCATTAATATAAGATAGTCACTAAAATATTCAAAAGGGGATTCAGGAGAAACTTCTTTACCCAGAGAGCGGTGAGAATGTGGAACTCGCTGCCACAGGGAGGGGTTGAGGCGAATAGTATCGATGTATTTAAGGGGAAGCTGGATAAACACACGAGGGGGAAAGGAATAGAAGGATATGGTGATGGGGTGAGATGGAGAGGGGTGGGAGGGGGCTGGTGTGGAGCATAAACCCCGGCACGGAGCGGTGGGACATAAACCCCGGCACGGAGCAGTGGGGCCGAACGTCTGTGTCTGTGCTGTAAATTCATTTATGATCTAATTGAATGGCCTGCTCCTGTTCCTGTGCTCTCCCAACCCTCCAGGGTCAATCAAGGGTCTATAATTTTCCCCTTCCTTCAATCGACCAGTACAACAGGAGCACTCCCCTGCTCTCCACCGGGTCTGTTCCATCCACCTGAGAGGGCAGACGGGGCCTCGTTTATCATCTCATCGTGCCTTCACCAATCTGCACTGGCCCCTGGTGTCCTAACTTCTTAAATTGAAAGTTCTTATCCGCATGTTCAAATCTCCTCTTCCCCCGATCTGTATCACCTCCTCTGGCCTGTCAGCCCTCCGAAAACTCTGTTCCCCTGTCTCTGGCCCCTTGTACACTCCCCCTTCCCCCACACACACCATTAACTGCTCAATTGCCTTCAGCTGCTTATCCAACATCCAGTTGCCTGGGCCCTAAGCTCTGGAACTCCCTAAACCTCTCCACCTCTCTCTCCTCCTTTAAGACTCTCCTTAAAACCTATCTCTTTGACCGAGCTTTTAGTCACCTGCCCTTGCATCCCCTTATGTGGCTCGGTGTCAAATTTTGTTCGATAATGCTCCTGTGAAGCGCCTTGGCCAATAAGGGAATTAAGGGTTATGGGGAACGGGCGGGTAAGTGGAGCTGAGTCCACGGCCAGATCAGCCATGATCTTTTTGAATGGCGGAGCAGGCTCGAGGGGCTAGATGGCCTACTCCTGTTCCTAATTCTTATGTTCTTATGTTCTTATGGGATGCTTCACTGCATTAAAGATGCTATATGAATGCAAGTTGCTGTTGTTGAATTCTCTCACTCTAAATTACACTTCCTTCTCAGTCCTTGCACTGTTAATTTCACGATCCTTCCGTCTGTTTGGTTAAGGAGATAGCCAGTTGCTTGTCCTGATCACTCAGGTCCCAGATGCAGTTTTCCTCACTGTGATGTTATTAGTTCACACGTTCAGCAACTTGTCTTGCACAAAATTTAAAAACCTAAACGCGCAAAAGCAAGTCGAACTAACAGCATATGCCCTTGACGCCCTGATATAGTAAATGATGACCCATTATCTGTACTTGTAGTGTGATTACCCTTCTTCTTATTGCTAAGCAGATAAAAGTACTTCATGGAATCATAAGAACAGGAGGCCATTCAGCCACTCGAGCCTGTTCCATCAATCAATTAGATCATGACTGATCCGTATCATATTCCATTATCGTAAAATCACAGCATAGTACAGCACAGAAGGAGGCCATTCGGCCTTCTTGACCTTGCCATCTCTCGTGGCCTTGCTACTCCCATCACCTCAATCGCAGATAAGGCCACCTCTGACCACTTCCTCATATCTTCACCCACATCTCCCTTCCACCCAACCCCCCCTCCCCCCCCTACACAACCCTATGTCCTTCTGTGTCCGTCCGGAAAAAACTCTGTTCTGACTCCCCTACAACTGCACTTATGAACTTCCAACTGCCTTTGGTCCTCCATTCACCAGGGCATTTCTGCAGCTACCAATCTGCTCAATCACACCCTCACCACTACCTTTGATGCCTAGTCCCTGTTAAAACAATTACTCTCTCTCACCTTGGCCATCCCCCTGGTACAGCCCTGATCTTCACTCCCTTAAGTCCAAGGGACACAGACTTGAATGGATATGGTGAACAACTGGTTTAGCCATTCACCGCCAGATCAGGCTGGACTACATAAAGCATTATTGGGTCCTGCTTTCGTCTGACAAAATTGCTTACTATTCCAGAATCATTCTGAATGCAAAGATAAACCCCGGCTTCTATTCACTGCCGACCGTTTTCTTAAACCGCTCTCCCCAGTCTGTACCCTCACCTCCGACAATAAGTGCGAGGAGTTCATGGACAATAAATGGTAGGATACTGAGAAGTGTAGAGGAACAAAGGGACCTGGGAGTGCAGGTCCACAGATCCCTGAAGGTAGCAGGCCAGGTAGATAAGGTGGTTAAGAAGGCATACGGAATACTTGCCTTTATTAGCCAAGGCATAGAATACAAGAGCAGGGAGGTTATGCTTGAACTGTATAAAACACTGGTTAGGTCACAGCTGGAGTACTGTGTGCAGTTCTGGTCACCACATTACAGGAAAGATGTGATTGCACTGGAGAGGGTAGAGAGAAGATTTATGAGGATGTTGCCAGGACTGGAGGATTTTGGCTATGAGGAAAGATTGGATAGGCTAGGGTTGTTTTCTTTGGAACAGAGGAGGCTGAAGGAAGATTTAATTGAGGTGTTTAAAATTATAAGGAACTAAGAGAAAGTGGATAGGAAGGACCTATTCCCCTTAGCAGAGGGGTCAATAACCAGGGGGCATAGATTTAAAGTAATTGGTAGAAGGATTAGAGGGGAGATGAGGAAAACCTTTTTCACCCAGAGGGCGGTGGGGGTCTGGAACTCACGGCCTGAAAGGGTGGTAGAGGCAGAAACCCTCACCACATTTAAAAAGTACTTGGATGTGCACCTGAAGTGCCGTAACCTACAGGGCTATGGACCGAGAGCGGGAAAGTGGGATTAGGCTGGGTAGCTCTTTGTCGGCCGGCAGGGACACGATGGAACGAAATAGCCTCCTTCCGTGCTGCAAATTTCTCTGATTCTCTGATTCTATATTCAATGTAATTCTAAGTTGGTGCTAGCTATAATGGTGAGCTTCACCAGTGTGAACCTGTGACACCAGTCCACCTGGGTGATTAGTTTTGGAGAAATTATTCTTGTGCATCTTTCGAACAGAAAGCGGTAAGGGCAGCATGCATGGCTACCCTGTATTCTTTATCATTCAGTGTTATGCGGTTATTAACGCTCAACTGGTTCTCTTGTTCCTTTCAGAGGTAACTGGTGAAGTGGATGCTGTTAATGGAGACTCGTATCAGGTATGTGGCTGTTTGATGTGCCTTGTGTTTTTTTAATCTCCCGAGTGCCCGTCGATAAAAACTAAGAGAGAATGTGAAGGGGTGATGCCACGCTCCCAGCAGGGAAGCTGTGTTTATGGGGAGAGTGGGTCGGAGGTAGGGCTGCAACGAGGCACTGGAGAAGGTGCCTCGCAGGGATGACACCAGAACTGAGAGGTTATATCTATCAGGAAGGACTGAACGTTTGGAACTCACTACCACAAGAAGCAGTTGAGGCGAATAGAATTGTTGCATTTAAGGGAAAGCTAGATAAATAGATGATGGAGAAAGGAATAGAAGGCTATGCTGATGGAGTTAGATAAAGATGGGTGGGAGGAGGCTCGAGTGGAGCATAAACGCCAGCCTGAATTAGGTGGGCCGAATGGCCTGTGTCTATGCTGTAAATACTGTGTAACTCTCTCCTGGTGACTATGGCTCCCAGTTGGGATTGTAACTCACCCATACTATCCTTGGTTGGTGAAAGACCAATTGTAAGACTGGGTTGGACAGACTGGATGCGGGGAGGATGTTTCCCCGGGCTGGGAAGTCTAGAACAAGGGGTCACAGTCTCAGGATATGGGGTAGGAAATTTAGGAGCGAGATGAGGAGAAATGTTTTCACTCAGAGGGTGGTGAACCTGTGGAATTCTCTACCACAGAAGGCTGTGGAGGCCAAGTCACTGAATATATTTAAGAGCAAGATAGATAGATTTCTAGAAACAAAAGGCTTCAAGGGGTATGGGGAGAAAGCAGGAATATGGTGTTAAGATACAGGATCAGCCATGATCATACTGAATGGAGGTGTAGGCTCGAGGGCCGAATGGCCTACTACTGCTCCTATTTTCTATGTTTCTATGTAATTACAGTGTTTAACTACTGAGGACGACGAAAGGATTATGAGTGCAACCCTAACTATGAGTATAAAGAATGAATTGCTTTTGCTTCAAGAGCAAGCACTTGATATTTTCTCAATTATTTTCAAGAATATAAGAAAATGTGGAACAAGCAAAGGCCACTTGTCCCATCAGATCATCTATACTCCAGCTGCAGTGACACTGAAGCTGCTGTTGGAGATTTACCAGGATGGTTCCAGGGATGAGGGACCTCAGTTATGTGTAGAGACTGGAGAAGCTGGGGTTGTTCTTCTTGAGCATAAGTGTTGTGTATGTAAACTTTACTAGTGTATAAGACTTGCCACCAGGGGCGCACCTGTTGGAGACCCAAGGGTCACCTGCATACCTCGGGCAAGAAGGTATAAAAGGCAGTCTACCATGCTGCTTCCTGACTCCAGAGTTACTTCAAAAAGACCAAGGTCACAACAGTTTGAGCTTACAGTATACAGTCTTGTGGAGTTATTCTGAACATAACGATAAGAACATAGAATTAGGAGCAGGAGTCGGCCATACAGCCCCTCGAGCCTGCTCCACCATTCAAAGAGATCACGGCTGATCATCGACCTCAACTCCACTTTCCCGCTCGATCCTCATATCCCTTGATTCCTCTGGAGTCCAAATATCTATTGGTCTCAGCCTTGAATTAAAAAAAAAGACTTGCATTTATATAGTGCCTTTCACAACCACTGGATGTCTCAAAGCGCTTTACAGTCCGTGAAGCACTTTTGGAGCGTAGTCACTGTTGTATACTCAACGATTCTGCAGAAAATTCCAAAGATTCACAATCGCTCTGAGTGAAGAAACTCCATTTCATTGTATTATATTCTTAAATGGCCGGCCCCTTATCCTGAGACTATTCCTCTAGTTCTAGACTCTCCAGCCAGGGAAAGCAATCTCTCAGCCTGTGGCCCTGTCAATCCTCCTCAGAATCTTGTATGTTAAGGAGAGAGTAAACACGTTACACGCAGCTACTGCAAGCTTTATAGTCCTTGTTGGCAGCCAGAGATTGAAGCACTCTTCGAAGAGTATGAGAAGACCAGTGTCTGGACAAAATAATAGCACTACTGGAGTCACTGACCTCTGCCCACCTGAATTGATGGACGGGACAGTGGAGGGTCTTGACTCATTCCAGTCACAAAGCTCGAATACGTCTCCGTAAGATTGGAGCCATTGAGCTGCTTAATCCAAAGTTACGGCCAGAAGACGAAACCTGAGGAGCTGACTAGACAGAAGATACAGAAAGAGCTCTTTTTAAGCATCCAACAAAGCCCCACCACTATCATCCCCTTACACTACAGATGAAATAAACAAGGCCCCCATGGCCGCAAAAACTGGGAAAGCTGCTGACATTCATCCCGAATGCTTCATGTGTCTGGGACCAAAAGGACGAGCATGGTTGGCAGAGGCATTCATGCCATACATTCAACAGGGAAGGTCCCCAGAAAGCTGGCGTGAAGCAATAATTATTGCCCTTCTCAAACATGGGGAACAACCAAATAATGTCACAGGGTTTTGTCCAGTATCTTGTGGAGTCTTCTCAGCAACTCACAACTTAATGGGGAGGGTTTTACTGGGCGGTTTCACGCCTATCAGGCCATCATGGTAAAGGGATAAGCAAGTTTCAGACCGGGACAAAGTGTCATATTGGGGCTGGCTTCCAGGGCAATATAAAAACTGGAACAGTGCTGCTGGACTTATCCACCGCCTACAACATCATGGAGCTTTGGGTTATTGCTCAAGACAAATGTCATAGCATGATGCAAGTCCTGGCCACAATGTGGGGCAACCTTAGATTCCGGAGATCAACAAAGCACGCCCCCTCAATGATTGTCTCCCTCAATTTTCTGTACTGGTTCCTTCACTATTCAACATCAACATTACTGGCTTATCTGATTTACTTCAGTTCATTTATGCTGGCGACATCGTCCTTGTGACTCAAGACGTTCAGCGAGACCCTCTGTACCAATCTGAAGATAATGGCAGAATACTTTCAACACTGTAAGCCCTGGCCCACACCTCCACAACTTGGTGACAGCATTTCACCGAAACAACAAAACCACTAACTCCAACTACTTAATGTCACCTTCTGTGATCAATAGGTGCACAATGAGTCCCATCCAAAGGACTTGTGTGCAACTTTGGACGAAGCTTAATTTGAAAAAAAACGCTTTCTCAGGATGTGGGCATCGCTGGCAAGGCCGGCATTTATTTCCCATCCCTAATTGCCCCTTGAGAAGGTGGTGGTGAGCCGCCTTCTTGAACCGCTGCAGTCCGTGTGGTGAAGGTGCTCCCACAGTGCTGTTAGGGAGGGAGTTCCAGGATTGTGACCCAGCGACGATGAAGGAACGGCCGATATATTTCCAAGTCGGGATGGTGTGTGACTGGGAGGGGAACGTGGAGGTGGTGGTGTTCCCATGCGCCTGCTGCCCTTTACATTCAAGATGATGGAGTTCACAGGTTTGGGAGGTGCTGCTGAAAAAGCCTTGGTGAGTGGCAGTGCATCTTGTAAATGGTACACACTGCAGCCACGGTGCGCCGGTGGTGGAGGGAGTGAGTGTGTAAGCTACTGGATGGTGTGTCGATCAAGTGGCTGCTTTATCCTAGACATTGTCGAGCTTCTTGTGTGTTGTTGGAGCTGCACTCATCCAGGCTGTACAGACAGTTCAACTCATTTTTAATAGGCTTTCCTCTCATCTGGTGATGGAAGCAGATTCAATGATAACTTTCAAAAGGGGATTAGATAAATACTTGAAGGGGAAAGATTGCAGGGGCTATGGGAAAGGGAGGGTGAGTGGGACTAAATAAATAGCTCTTTTAAAGAGTGTGGTTATAAGATTCTATGAATACCCCGTGTCTGAGCCAGAGAACAGATAATCACTGTACTTATCTAACTGATTATTTAATCTGTTATTGGCTTAAACCAACCCAGAGATTAGGCACCAAATAGACAAATGTGCTCTAGGTCACCAATTCTCAGCTTGGTCTGTCCACCTATTCCTTGGACACCTTCCGCACCTTTTCTCAACCTCTTCCATCCCTCTTGCCTCGCCTTTAAAATCCTGGCTTGCTACTGCCCACC